>NC_091632.1:50456028-50759059 GCF_027580195.1 Bos mutus | reverse complement strand
GTCCATGTGCAAATGCAGCTCAGGACAGGAGTGCAGGCTCTGTTCTAGGCTTTCCACAAAGTGCCTCATGTGGCTACAGGCACACCAACTTGCACTGTAGCTCTCCTTTTCTTCTTCTGTGATGTACTTATACCCTAAACACAGATTCGATGATTAAAATGATCAAATGCTAAGAAGTACCAGGTTTCTGCATCACTCAAATCTAGATTCAAATCCCAGCTCCAATACTTAGCAAATGGGTAAAACTGAGCAAGTCATCTAGGCTCTGAGCCTCAATTTACTCATCAGTGAAATGGGAATACTAACTTACCACTCACTGCCTTATTTTGAGGAATACATTATATCATGCATTTAAGCTGCTCTTGAAGGAAATTGACATAACTAGAGTGTAAGAAACACTATTTATTACTAGCGACAAATCTGTCTCCAGAGCTGCTTCTGTGAGTGGGGTAGTAGGCAACCATTTTCCTGCTGATTTATTCAGTAGCTGAAGATGAATTCATTTCACCTGAAATAGAAATTTCTATCTGGAAAGGGATGCTGCAAGTAAGATTCTAAAATGTGGAATTGGCTGAGTGAAAGAGGTGGGACTTTGGTCAGTGAGGACTCAGATATTTCAGGCTACAAATCTGGTGACCCTCATTACTTGGTGGAAAAACATTTGGTCAGATTGCCACCTGCTGTTCGGAATATAGACCATGTGCCATGGCAGCTTTGCCATTAGCATAAGTAGTAGGAGAAATTCAGAATCCTGGCATATGGTTACACATTTTTTTTTCCCTGAAGGAGAGGTCTGTACTCAGACTAGAGTTAGCTAATCTGTAAGCAGAGATGGGAGAGGTATTCTTTATCTGTGGCCTGCATTCTAAATTCACTGAGAAGCCTATATTTTAAAAATAAGCTTTTAAAATAAATGTATCTTACCAAACTGAGACAACAGATAAGGAGAGTGACAGCAAGGCTGAAGATTTAGTAGATCAGTACCTTAGGACTTCTCTTGTACACAGTTCCCTAAGCGTTTTCTTCAGTCAAATGCTAATTAACTAAGATCACACTACACTTGTTATTGCCTCACTAAAGGCTATTATATTGTAAATTATCTCAAAGCATGGCCATTAAGTTATGGAATAGAGGACTTGCAAGAGCCAAGAGATCAGTGGGTGAAAGAAAGGAATCTTCTGGCTAAATATCATGTTCAAAGTGAAATGAAAGTGTTAGTCGCTCAGTTACGTCCGACGCTTTGCTATGCTATGGACTGTAGCCTGCCAGGCTTGGGCCTGCATCAAACAGGGTTACCCTACCTGGGTCTCCGGACATTGCATCAAGCTTTGTTAGTACCTGTTGGGACTCAGGTGGAAGAATCGGCAGGATGATCTCCCCAAATTCTGGACATTCTGTGAAGAGGCGTGTTTGGGTTGTATCATGGGTCTTCTGCTCTTCTGTCTTTTTATAGTTTAAGAAGGAGAACAGTCATTCACAGGACTAAAGAGGCTGGGTTTAGGTTTTGTGCTGGCTGTTTAGGGGAGTTGTCTGGGTTTGCTGCTTTCTAGCATCTAGCTTTTCCAGAGGAAAGCTGGGGCTAGGTAGGCAAGGGGAGCTATCATTCAGGCTTCCAACCCACCCTCAGTTAATCCTGTTTGACTCTAATTCCCTGGGATGACATTTATTTGCTTTTAATATATATTTTCCCCCCACTAATTT
Source organism: Bos mutus (assembly GCF_027580195.1). Classification (NCBI taxonomy): domain Eukaryota; kingdom Metazoa; phylum Chordata; class Mammalia; order Artiodactyla; family Bovidae; genus Bos; species Bos mutus. The sequence continues at coordinate 50,757,358 of NC_091632.1, read as the reverse complement.
CATGAGATGTATTAGGCATAGAGTCTCCTCGTCTAATGAATATATAACTGAATTCTAGTCATGAAAAGTGATTACATCTTAGTTACCTATATAATAAGCATCTGAATGATTTCATTGGTCTCTCTAAGTTTTCCTGATTTCCGTTGCTGGATTTTTAAGCAATTACAAAGGAAAAAGCCCTGTAAGAGATAGCAGCCTTCCAAACTCCAAGCAAACCTTAACTTGGAAGGCCTGAAATTGAAAGCACTTGTAATGGATTTGCTCAAATCAAGCAGAATAAAATCTTCACTACTGGAATGAATAAAATCAATCATAATCTTCAAGAAACGTGTACTACCTGTTGTGATTGTGCATCTCCCTTTAACGTACTGATAAAGCAAACAGGAAATGGCATAAAATATGAGAAAACCTGCCTGTCTCTCCTTTTGCTTCCATTATTACTTTTAACAGAGATTATAAGGTCATAGGGCTTTACCAGTCAGACCTGGCTCATACACCAGCTATATTTGGCCCAGTATTTTAAGAGATTTTCTAAGTACTTGTTAAGCCAATGGATCAGAGACTGGTAAGAATACATCTGTAGCTGAGGACATTATATTTCCTTATATTGTTGCTACAAGGGTGATTGTACTCTGGGGAAACCACTGGGAAGTTTCTGGTAAAGGGTTATTGAAAGAGTTTTCTTTTAGAGGTTGGGCTTGTGTGTTAGATTTTGAGGAAGAATTGCGAAGCAGAGACTAGTTCTGGATTTCAGGCTACCAAGAAGCTAGGAAAATTCAGACAGTGAGTATCTTAATAATTTGTACATATGATGTGGGAGCATTAAAAGAATCTAAAGATTGGTTTGTTAAAGAAGCAGTATCTATTCAGAAATAGGCGCTGTTGGCAGAAGAGTTTTAGCCATTTTTCTGTCATGGGGTAACCTCATCTGACTTGTTCTGAACATGGTCTTGGAATTGCCTTATTTGTTTTGTTTTGAGTATTATAATTTGGGGGCAACATTGTGGTTTGGTTATAAACAGGGTCATTGTTTTGCTTTCTCATTATTAATATTTAAAGACCAAGAGATTTTCACTTAATCTGAATGTGTCTTCTTTTGAAAAAAGATGAAAATATTGGACATTGTTGGTCTTTATTTCTAGATGACACTAATTGGCTATTTTATATCCAGTTAGCCACAGTCTCCACATGCTTTTTAATGTTTACCAGGCATGCTTTATTCTTTTATGTTATTTTCCTTAACTTTATAGACATATGGATTTTAACCTCCAGTCTAGATAATTAGCTAACTTCTGTTTTGTAATGGCCTAGGTTTTTTAAACAATGTTTTTTAAACATTGTTTAAAAACATTAAAATGTTTTTTAAAACATTTTTAAACAATGAAAATGTTCAATTCTCAAAATATCTTCAGTTCAGTTCAGTTGCTAAGTCATATCTGACTCTTTGCAACCCCATGAATCGCAGCACACCAGGCTCCCTGTCCATCACCATCTCCCAGAGTTCACTTAAACTCACGTCCATCGAGTCTGTGATGCCATCCAGCCATCTCATCTTCTGTCATCCCCTTTTCTTCCTGCCCCCAATCCCTCCCAGGACCAGAGTCTTTCCAGTGAGTCAACTCTTTGCATCAGGTGGCCAAAGTACTGGAGTTTCAGCTTTAGCATCATTCCTTCCAAAGAAATCCCAGGGCTGATCTCCTTCAGAATGGACTGGTTGGATCTCCTTGCAGTCCAAGGGACTCTCAAGAGTCTTCTCCAACACCACAGTTCAAAAGCTTCAATTCTTTGGCGCTCAGCTTTATTCACAGTCCAACTCTCGCATCCATACATGACTATTGGGAAAACCATAGCCTTGATGAGACGGACCTTTGTTGGCCAAGTAATGTCTCTGCTTTTGAATATGCTATCTAGGTTGGTCATAACTTTCCTTCCAAGGAGTAAGCGTCTTTTAATTTCATGGCTGCAGTCACCATCTGCAGTGATGTCCAAAAAAATAAAGTCTGACACTGTTTCCATTGTTTCCCCATCTATTTCCCATGAAGTGATGGGACCAGATGCCATGATCTTCGTTTTCTGAATGTTGAGCTTTAAGCCAACTTTTTCACTCTCCTCTTTCACTTTCATCAAGAGGCTTTTGAGTTCCTCTTCATTTTCTGCCATAAGGGTGGTGTCATCTGCATATCTGAGGTTATTGATATTTCTCCCGGCAATCTTGATTCCAGCTTGTGCTTCTTCCAGCCCAGCGTTTCTCATGATGTACTCTGCATAGAAGTTAAATAAGCAGGGTGACAATATACAGCCTTGACGTACTCCTTTTCCTATTTGGAACCAGTCTGTTGTTCCATGTCCAGTTCTAACTGTTGCTTCCTGACCTGCATATAGGTTTCTCAAGAGGCAGGTCAGGTGGTCTGGTATTCCCACCTCTTTCAGAATTTTCCACAGTTTAAAGTTGTTGTTGTTGTTTAGTCACTCAGTCATGTCCCACTCTTTGCAGCCCCAAGGACTGCAGCCCACCAGGCTCCTCTGTCCATGGGATTTCCCAGGCAAGAATACTGGAGTGGGTTGCCTTCCCTCCTCCAGAAAATGAAAGTATTTGCCATTATCTAACTAAATCACTATGCATTAAATTTGGCCTATCATACCTTTAGGAAAATAAGATGAAAGCCTCAAAGCATCATATATCATATTTCAACTGATTGATCAGTCTCTAAATGGTTCAGCTGGTATATGTTGAATTTTAAAGGCAGTAGCTAAAACACATCTTTAAAGCAAGTTAAATCCCATGAAATACTTAAAACTTGTACATCAGTAGGACTGTTGAATATGTGATAGAATAATCTCACTCATACTGGCTTTAATGAAAAGAATCTATTGATTCACATAACTAAAAAGGCAAGGGGAATATTTGTCTGTACAGCCCGATCTAGGCACATAAATAGAGCCATCTGTGGATACAGTCTTTTCCATTTCTCATCTAGTTTTCTTTATTTTGGCTTCCCTCTCAAGCTTGGCATGATAATGGCAAATATATATTAAACTACAAACACAGTTTAATATTTGACTCTTCTTTTTGAAAGCTGAACATTCATTTTTAAAAAATTTCTCAATTTGATCAATTCATTGCATCCCTTTTGTGAAGAAATCAACAAATCTCATTAAAAAATCAGCATTGTATGCTACACCATATAGCAATGCCACAGTTTCTTCCTTCAAAGAGTTCATTGTTCATTAGAAGATTTAGACAAATGCGCAAATAGTCACAGTCTAGTGGGATGAATGCTATCTTACCTATATGTATATGATGCTAAGACACCATAGCTATCAGATCCAGCTCTGCCTGAGGAGGGTGTGGGTGGGCAGGGAAGGTTACATACAGTAAGCGGTCCTTGATCACTTACGCTGTTCAGATGCTATGCAGAGGGATGGGGTCACAGTGGAGATAAGAAAGCCCTCACATACCTTACCATCCTTAAAAGATGAGGAGGAATTGTCAGATGAAAGATTGTTAGTTTTAGTTTTGCCAAATATTGAAATGAATCCGCCACAGGTATACCCGCGTATTGTAAAGTTTAAAAAAAAAAAAAAAAAGATTGTTAGTGGCATTCCTAGCAACGGAATAATAGATATTAGTGCTGAGATATGCAGACATGGCTTGTTTAGAAATTCAATGTGCCTGGGAAAGGGGCAGAAGGTGAAAATGAGGAGAAAGGAAAACTATATCCCAAAAACCCCTGAGTAAATGAATTGTACATTGTAAAAATGAGAAGCATTTGAAGCCTTTTCATTAGGGTAGTAGTGTAATCAAATTCCTATGCTATGAAGCTAATTCTAGCATTGATGTGGAAATGGATTGGAGAAAGCTGAGATAGGAAGAAGGAAGACCAATTAGAGATATAAGTTAATTTTTGAGTTTAGGGTTTGGACTAAGGGATGAGCAGTGGAGGGAAATTTTAAGAGATATTCTAGAAGTAGCATTATTTAAAATGAGGCAAGTCCACAAATGAAGGTTGAAATGATTCTTAGGCTTTGCCCTTTGGCATCTTGGTGATTAGTGGTGCCATTAACTAAAGCAAGAAAGAAACAGAAGACAGGTGGATGGTGTGAGGAGGGGACGACAACGAATTCCACCTTGAAGATACTCAGTTTGAAGTAGTGGCCTGATATTATACATCAGATCAGATCAGATCAGTCGCTCAGTCGTGTCTGACTCTGCGACCCCATGAATCGCAGCACGCCAGACCTCCCTGTCCATCACCAACTCCCGGAGTTCACTCAGACTCAAGTCCATCGAGTCAGTGATGCCATCCAGCCATCTCATCCTCTGTTGTCCCCTTTTCCTCTTGCCCCCAATCCCTCCCAGCGTCAGAGTCTTTTCCAATGAGTCAACTCTTCACATGAGGTGGCCAAAGTACTGGAGTTTCAGCTTTAGCATCATTCCTTCCAAAGAAATCCCAGGGCTGATCTCCTTCAGAATGGACTGGTTGGATCTCCTTGCAGTCCAAGGGACTCTCAAGAGTCTTCTCCAACACCACAGTTCAAAAGCATCAATTCTTTGGCGCTCAGCCTTCTTCACAGTCCAACTCTCACATCCATACATGACCACAGGAAAAACCATAGCCTTGACTAGACGAACCTTTGTTGGCAAAGTAATGTCTCTGCTTTTGAATATGCTATCTAGGTTGGTCATAACTTTCCTCCCAAGGAGTAAGCGTCTTTTAATTGCATGGCTGCAGTCACCATCTGCAGTGATTTTGGAGCCCAGAAAAATAAAGGCTGACACTGTTTCCACTGTTTCCCCATCTATTTCCCATGAAGTGATGGGACCAGATGCCATGATCTTAGTTTTCTGAATGTTGAGCTTTAAGCCAACTTTTTCACTCTCCTTTTTCACTTTCATCAAGAGGCTTTTCAGTTCCTCTTCACTTTCTGACATAAGGGTGGTGTCATCTGCATATCTGAGGTTATTGATACATGCTAGAAAGCAATTCAATGTGTGGGTCTGAAACTCAGGAAACTGGAAGAAATTTAGGTTTATCTATAACAGGGAATTGAAAACAAGAAGTTAGGCAACTCCCTTGGTAGTCCAGTGGTTGAGAATCCACTTGCCAATACAGGGGACATGGGTTTGATCCCTGGTCTGGGAAGATCTCCTATGCCATGAAGTAACTAAGCCCATGCTCTACAACAAAAGAAGCCACTGCAAGGAGAAGCCCATGCACCATAATGAAGAATAGCCCGTGCTTGTGGTAACTAGAGAAAGCTCATGCATGGTAACAAAGACCCAGCACAACCAAACAAACAAACAAAAAAATTTAATTAATAAAAAAAGAAGTTAGAATTACTCAGGGAGAGTGCTTAGAGGGAGATTACATTGGTGTCTGGGAAAATTTTGAATGTAGTTGAGCAAAGAGAACTCATGGGAGCAGAGTGACAGGTAAAAAGAGTGTGATTTTTTTATATAGGAAAGGAAGTATTTATGAAAGGAATGTGTAGACCATAGTGCCAACTGTTGTAGAAGAGATGAAGTAAAATAAAAGCGAAAAGTAAACTTTAGATATGGCGCCTTGATGTCTGTAATAGTTTTGGGTATAGGTTAGGGCGGATTCATTTCTATATTTGGCAAAACCAATACAATATTGTAAAGTTTAAAAATAAAATAAGATAAAAAGTCACAAGAGTTGAGGAATGAATGGGAGATGAAGAAATAGTGGAGGTATGTTGCTTTTTCCCAACAATTTGGCTATTACAGAGGAAAGGATGATAACTAGAGAAATTCCCAGGGCAGAGGCTAACTTTTTGTTTGTTAGTTTGCTTTATTCCAGTTGGGAAAGAACTGAATATATTTCCATATACACAAGGTACAGTCATAGAGAGTAAGCTCCTAAGGGACTGTGAGAGGATTCATGGAGCAAATTGGAGGCAGCAGATGATGAAATTTAAAGAACAGCCAGAGGAATTAGCTCATTGGCTTTCAAAGCTCTCAGTCATTGGGTTCACTTGGAGACCTCTAACAGAATGCCAGTGCTGAGACCGTGTTCCAAATTTATGAAACTGGAGCTGGATACTTTTTAAAAGCTTTCAGGATAACTTCAACATATGGTCAGCATTTCCTAAAACAAACAAGAAACATCCAAACTTGTCTGAAATGTTAAAGGGTGAGGAATATTTTCAAGGCTAGAACATTATAAAGGGAGTTTAAGGTGATTCTCTCTCAATTCCAGGCACAAATCAGGACTTTATTTTCATATTTTTTCTGATATCTGACAAGTTACAGAAATAAGATGTGGAGGTCATGAAACAGGTCCAGGGAAGCACAAAAGAATAGCAAAGTATTTGTCCTCTGGGGCCCTGGGGTGTCAAGAATGCTCTGGTCACATGAATGGTTTTGAGATGATGAAAAATATGTTTGAAGAGAGTATTTTCTTTAGAAAATAGAGACAAAATGCATATATAAAGGGAGTAAATGAATTCTAGGGATCTTTCTGACAGTTCAGAAAACCTTTTATATATTTTATTTATTTATTTATTTTGGGCTGTCTGGATCTTCGTTGCTGTGCAGACTTTTCTGTAGTTGTGGCGATTGGGGGCTACTCTCTAGTCATGGTGTGTGAGTTTCTCATTGTGGTGGCTTCTTTGTTAGGGAGCCCAGGCTCTAGGGAGTGTGGGCTTCAATAGTTGCTGCACACAGGCTCAGTCGTTGCAGCTCACAGACCCCAGAGCAAGAGCTCATGAATTGTGGCACACAGATTCAGCTGCCCCATGTGGGGCATGTGGGAACTTCCCAGACCAGGGCTCGAACCAACCCTTGTCCTCTGCATTGCAAGGTGGATTCTGCTGAAGGGGCAAAAGTGTAATCAAGCTCACATTTTGGCAGAAGGTTGCTGCTAGTCTTGAGGAAAAGATATCTTTAGCAGTTTCAGTGCTTTTCTAGATATGAGGAGATGCATGAAACTGGGCTCATAAAATTGTCTTCTGAAAATACCTATCTGAAGTTCATCTGGTTTTCCCAGAGCACAGAGTGAGCCATTCCTGATCTCAGCCTTGAACTCCTTTCAGAGTGTGTCGAAGGTCAGTGACTGTAGTGGGTAGTGACTGCTTTCCTCCACAACCAGATGGCAAGCAATAATATTTTAGCTGCCAGTCTTTTTTATAATATCAGTTTATTACCGAAATTACCTCCCAAGTGGTTAATTTTGGCACCATGCATATACTCTGACTGGGGTCGGGGCAAGAAGTCTCTCCTGCATACCATGTTGTTCTCTGAGAAAGAGTAGTATTTGAGGGCATTGCTGCATTTATGCAAAGTAGAGTGGTTTGTCATGGTTACTACCAAGTGACAGATCTTATCTGAAGTGCTTTTAACTATTCCGCATACTTCATATATCTTCATTTTAATTTCATCTTGGAAGTCCTTGGCTCTTGACGGAATGCTAACTTGAAGGTAGGCTCTGCTCGGTGGGCTCTGCTGTCTCTTTGGGCTGTCTTTTGGCCACATGTCAGATGGCTACTGCCACTTCTCTTTCTGTGCAGTTATTTGAGCCGTGAAACCCACCTCCTGTGGAACAGCTTTCCCTCTTCCCCTCTTTTGTCTCCACAGGAGAGTCAGCAGCTTCTGTGGATGTTTTTGAAGCTGTGGAGCCCAGTGGGGACCGAAATTTTCCCCTGTGTTTCCTCCAGATTTTAGACTCTAAGCACAATTCCTTCTGCTCCACCTTTTCTGCAGGTGTGGGATACAGCTCTGCTGTTGCACTTTTTAGAACTGATATGTTGTGTTTAATTTATTGATTTTATTCATTCTTTTCTTTCTCTAAAACTTGCAGGGGCCTGTTGGCTTCAGGCCTTACATGTCCCTGAAGTTCATTCAGCTACTCTGGAAGTATTTTAAAATGTTCAGCCTAAAAGAAAAAAAAGAAAGAAAAAGTTCAGCCTTTTGACACGTGCGTGCTCAGTCGATTCAGTCGTGTTGGACTCTTTGCAACCCCATGGACTGTGACCCACCAGGTCGAAGGTGGGATTTTTCAGGCAGGAATACTGGAGTGGGTTGTCATTTCCTCCTCCAGGGGATCTTCCCGACCAGGGATCTAACCTGCATCTCCTGCACTGCAGGCAGATTCTTTACCGCTGAGCCACCAGGGAAACCCCAGCCTTTCGAAAAGCTACCTCTATTCAAGGTTATCCATTCAGAGTTTGCTCCTTCACCCTGAGAACAGAATGGAGTTTGGGCAGTGATTCTAGCATTTTCCACCTAGGCTTTAAATTAATAATTTAAAGGTAATTCTCCCCAGTGTCCTTACAATACTTGGAATGTCATTGCCTTGAAATTTAAAAGCAAAACTTTCTGCTCAACAATACCTAAAAGGTATATAGACAGATTCTCTTTGTATGAAAGTTGAATCTTTACCTCAGCTACAAGTACGCAGAGAAATTATGCTTTTTAGTCCAAGGTCAGCCTGTGGAGGCTGGCGCCTCACTGCATGCTGACACTTTGCACTATTTTCCAGCATGCTGGTGCCTGCAGCTTTGTCTCCATAGAAACAGCAGTTCACTGTGGCAAAGTTGCCATAAACTCATGTGAACCGCTAAGGTGAAAAACCCAACATGGCTGAGCCTCAGGCCCAAAGGCACATGCCTTGGTGATAACAGCTAAAAACTAAATAAAGGTGCAGTTGTTAAGACACAGCCCCATGGCTCAGAATGGCCTCTCTATTTTAGTATTTTAAAAACTAAAAAGAAAAAAAAAATGTTCATATGGATGTAAAGTAATTGAAACTCTCCTACACTGGTGGTGGGAATGTAAACTGGCAAATCCCTTTGTATAAATTATAAATAAAATAAACTATAAATCCTTTCAGAAAACTGTTCATACATTCTAAAGATAAGCATATGCCTACCCTATTACTCAAGAATTTCATTTCAAGCTGTGTGCTTACCAAAGCCCACACCTAAATTCCTGTGCCCTAGCCTTGGCTAAAGACTCACTACATGTTATTTTGGTCTGATTCTCAGATTTCTGGCCCAAACCAGTAGATGTTGTATAAATCTGTTGTCTTCCCCCTCTATCCAAATATTGAACCACTCGGAAAAAAAAGAAAAATACATATACTATAGACTGGATGTATAGACTGGATGTCTGTGTCCCCCTGAAACCTAATGCCTAAAGTGATGATCCTAGGATGTGGGGCCTTTGGGAGGTGATTAGGTCATGAGAGTGGAGCCCTCACAAACGAGATTAGTGCCTTCACATGAAAGAGAAGCCAGAGCGTTCATAGGATTATCACAGTAGCACAAAGATGAACTCTAATTGTGTGGGTCTTTTGGTGAATTTATTTTGCATTTCTCTTGGGTAAAACACTTGGAAAAGATCCTAATGCTGGGAAAGATTGAGGGCAAAAGGATGACAGAGAATAAGATAGTTGGATGACATCACTCAATGGACGTGAATTTGAGCAACCTCTGGGAGATGGTGAAGGACAGGGAAGCCTGGCGTGCTGCAGTCCATGGGGTTGCAAAGAGTTGGACATGACTTAGCAACTGAACAACAACAGCAATAACAAACACTTAGAAATGTAATTCTTGGGTTATAGGGTAGGCACATGCTCAGCTTTAGAATGTATGAACAGTTTTCTGAAACTGTTTGAATAAGCTCTAGGAGTTGGTGATGGACAGAGAAGCCTGACATGCTGCAGTCCTTGGGGTCGCAAAGATTTGGACATGACTAAGTGACTGAACTGAACTGAGGGTAGGCACGTGCTCAGCTTTAGAATGTATGACAAGTTTTCTGTTGGGATTTATAATTTATTTTATTTACAATTTATCCACAGGAATTTACCAATTTACATTCCCACCACCAGTGTAGGAGAGTTCCAATTACAACACATGAACATGTTTTTCTTCAGTTTTCAAAATTTTGCCCATTATGAAGGTTGTGTCATCATTATCTCTTCGTGCTTTTGGTTTCCATTCTTATAATGATTAACAATTATAAACACATTTTCATACGCTTACCAGCCCTTGAATATCCTCTTTTGTGAAGTACTTGATGAGGCATCTCATCCAATTTTCTATAGGATTTGTTTACTTATTCATTTATAGGATTTCTCTATACATTTTGCATTTGCATCCAGACCCAGGACATCTCTTTCAATACTGCAGTGTGTCCTTACATAAGCAACCTGGAAGTGTAGGGAGTTATATCACCTTTTAGCATAAAAATTTGACCAGCAGGGACAAAAGTTGAGGGGTTAATGGGTTCTCTTTTTATCTCACCTGGACAAACATCCTGAAAGCATGCTGTATAGTCTTAGTCAGTCCCAAGGAACTGTACAACCAGTTGTCTGCATCAAAGGCCAATAATTTGTCCTCAAATTATTTATCAATAATTTATCCTTAAACTCCAATAGGCTTCCCTGGTGGCTCAGATGCTAAAGCATCTGTTTGCAATGTAGGAGACCCAGGTTCAATCCGTGGGTTGGGAAGATCCCCTGGAGAAGGAAATGGCAACCCAGTCCAGGACTCTTGCCTGGAAAATCCCATGGACGGAGGAGCCTGGTAGGCTACAGTCCAAGCGGTTGCAAAGAGTCGGACACGACTGAGCGACTTCACTTTCTACTTTCTTTAAACTCCAATATCAAAAGCATTCTTCCAAGATTTTTTTTTAAAGAGCTGTCTACCCTCAACTTATCCCTTTGTTGAATTTCTCTAAATATCACATAGTATGTTTTTATTGAGTAGCTCAAATTTATTCACCCCTAGCCTGGAGGGCTGCATAGTCCAGTCTATGGGGTTGCATAGAGTCGGACACGACTGAAGTGACTTAGCAGCAGCAGCAGCAGCTTCTACACAATAGGTAAGTTTGAGAATGCATTTGCTATGTTTACAGCACAGTGCTCAACCCTTTATATGTGTATCAGCATATTCTCTCTCTCATACACACAAAATATTTACTATTGTTAGCTGTATTTTACAGATAAGATTGTATGTAGCTGTTTAGTAATTTACTCAAGGTTATGTAACTAGTATGAATTGAAACAGAAAACGAAACTCAGATATTTTTTCAAAAATCTTGTTTAATTATTTACAAAGCTCAATGCTTTACGTTGATTGTAGTTCTAAATTCAAACATGATAAATTTGCTGCTGCTATAATATGACATAATTTTCAACGTGTTTCCTAAGATTTGTTTCTCAGTGTTTTCATATGATAATGAAAAGGCAGAGAAGGAGGATAGAGATGAGGATGACAGTGAATCACCTAGTCTGGCTTCCCTTATAAAAGAAAAAGTAGGAAAATTTCTGGGGGAAAATGTCATTCACCTCGAGAGGAACAGATGGCTCAAGCTTACAAGGAGCTAAGCAAACACAACTAGGAAACTGGAGCCTTTTCTGAGCATACAGTGGACTAATAAAGAAAACAAACATTTACTAACCAGTGTTGGATGAGATAACAAGAAAAAGAACTGCACCGTAATAATAAAGAACAGCAAGCCAGGGAGAGCATAAAAGGAATGCTCCCCATATAGCAACATGATTAGCTTCCCATTTGCCCGTGCTGAGAATATTTAATCTCTGTTTTACTACTGCTGGTTTGCTGAAGGTAGAGACTGGAGTGAGAGGACCCAAGACTTTGGGGCTGCCCATACTTGGGCTTAATACCAGGACTTGGCTGCTCACCAGCTCTATGTCTTTGGGGAAGTTTCTTTCTCTCTCTATGACTCAATTTTCTCATCTGAAAAATGAAACTGATAAAAAGCCTGGTGTTCCTGGAATTTTATGGAGGTAGGTGTCTGGGTTTTTTTCCTTGGCAAATGTAATGAAATAATAATTTGCATGCAAGAGTTTTATTGGGCTGTTTTCAGGATCACCACCTGGTGGGGAGCAAAGGAAGCAAGTCTGGGCTGAGCAAGAAGCTGAGGGCTATTGCAGCAGAAACCTCAGCTGATCCTGCAGGAGCTCTGGAGCTGAGAGGACTCTTAAGAGTTGTCCTGCCTAAAGCAAAGGGCCAGGTTTTTATACCCCCCACCCTGTGGACCACACATTGGATATGGGTTGTTTCCAGTGGGGAGCTTACGACCTTGTTCTAGGGGTCTCTCTTTAGCTTAAGCAGATTACCCAAGAGCTGACATGCTTCAGGGATGGCAGAATGAGTGCTTGCATTGTGAAGGGGGAGCCTAGGTAGTGGCCCACAGTATCCACTAGAGTAGGTAAAGCCCCAGTCCCACGACTCAGCAGATGCCTCTTCACCTTAACTCTCCTCCCCAGAGTCTCACTGTGTGTTTCCTTAAGACATTCCAAAGCTCAAAGTTGGCACTTTGAGCTGCCACGATTGGAGTCCACTCTAGGAATTGCCCGTCTTCCTGGCCCCAGTTTCAGCTTCTTTACCTGAGGTGACAGCATGCCTTTTAGGTGAGACCCAGTCACTCAAGTCAGAGACTATCTTTGAGAAGTTCCTGAGGGCTACCACCTTGGAAAGCCTAGATCCTGGAGCTGTTTATCTTGAGGGTCTTCGCATATTTCTGCTCATCTCTGCTTTACTCCACATACTTGAGTTTAATTTCCGAACATGTACCCGGCACAAGTCAGCACAAAAAAACTGCCTAGCCTGACGCTAGCCAGAAAATCAGGTAGGGATCAACAAAACAAGCTCCACTGAACGCATTTGCACGGAGGTCAGGCCTTTTCCCGTAACAGGGTCAGAAGAACAAGTGATCTGGTTGGGAATAGCTAGCCAGCTGCCAGATGGCACCCTTCTCACATGCCCTGGGGCTGAATGTGCTTTAGTTTGTATATTATGCAAGCCCTCCAAAGCATCAGTGCTGGCTTTGATTAATGGCAGCTAATATTTATCGAGCCCTTCCCATGGGTCATGTGGGTTATCTCATTTTATCCTTGCTGTAACTGTGTGGGGTTCCTGTGAGGAGGGGAGGACTAGTGTCTCCATTTTGTATCCTAGGAAATTGAGGCTTAGCATGAATTTACTTGTCTAGGGTCAATGTGACTTGAATCTCGGTAGTCTGGCACCCCACTCCAGTACTCTTGCCTGGAAAATCCCATGGATGGAGGAGCCTGGTAGGCTGCAGTCCACGGGGTCCCTAAGAGTCGGATACGACTGAGCGACTTCACTTTCACTTTTCACTTTCACTTTTCACTTTCATGCATTGGAGAAGGAAATGGCAACCCACTCCAGTGTTCTTGCCTGGAGAATCCCAGGGATGGGGGAGCCTGATGGCTGCTGTCTATGGGGTTGCACAGAGTCGGACACGACTGAAGCGACAGCAGCAGCAGCAGTCTGACCGTCAACACCTATGTGGGAATTATGGCTTAAAACATTAGATGTGCAGAGTACAGAGCCTTCTCCCTTAGATCCAGGAAGGATCTCTTTATATCAAGGGGGAACATGGTATATAGTGGGTTGAATGGTATTCCCACCAAAATTCATGTCTAGCCAAAACTTTGAATATAATCTTCTTTGGAAACAGGGTCTTTATAGTTAAAATTAGCTAAAGATCTTAAGATAAAATCATCCTGGGTTTAGGGTGGCCCCAAAATCCAAAGACATGTCATTAGAAGATGAGAAGGAGTACATCAAAGCTGTATATTGTTACCCTGCTTATTTAACTTATATGCAGAGTACATCATGAGAAATGCTGGGCTGGAGGAAGCTCAAGCTGGAATTAAGATTGCCAGGAGAAATATCAATAACCTCAGATATGCAGATGACACCACCCTTATGGCAGAAAGTGAAGAAGAACTAAAGAGCCTTATGATGAAAGTAAAAGAGGAGAGTGAAAAAATTGGCTTAAAGCTCAACATTTAGAAAACTAAGATCATGGCATCTGGTCCCATCACTTCATGGAAAATAGGTGGGGAAACAGTGGAAACAGTGGCTGACTTTATTTTTCTGGGCTCCAAAATTACTGCAGATGGTGATTGCAGCCATGAAATTAAAAGACACTTACTTCTTGGAAGGAAAGTTATGACCAACCTAGACAGCATATTAAAAAGCAGAGACATTACTTTGTCAACAAAAGTTTGTCTAGTCAAGGCTATGATTTTTTCCAGTGGTCATGTATGGATGTGAGAGTTGGACTATAAAGAAAACTGAGAGCCAATGAATTGATGCTTTTGAACTGTGGTGTTGGAGAAGACTCTTGAGAGTCCCTTGGACTGCAAGGAGATCCAACCAGTCCATCCCAAAGGAGATCAGTCCTGGGTGTTCATTGGAGGAACTGATGTTGAAGCTGAAACTCCAATACTTTGGCCACCTGATGAGAAGTGCTGACTCATTTGAAAAGACCGTGATGCTGAAAAAGATTAAAGGCAGGAGGAGAAGGGGACAACAGAGGTTGAGATGGTTGGATGGCATCATCGACTCAATGGACATGGGTTTGGGTAGACTCCGGGAGTTGGTGATGGACAGGGAGGCCTGGCGTGCTGCAATTCATGTTGTCACAAAGAGTTGGACACAACTGAGTGACTGAACTGAACTGAAAGTGAAAGAAAGGAAGTGAAAGTGAAGTCGCTCAGTCGTTCCCGACTCTCTGCGACCCCACAGACTGTAGCCTACCAGGCTCCTCTGTCCATGGGATTTTCCAGGCAATAGTACTGGAGTGGTTTGCCATTTCCTTCTCCAGGGGATCTTCCCAACCCAGGGCTTGAACCCGGGTCTCCCACATTGTAGACAGACGCTTTACCGTCTGAGCCACCAACTGAAGAGGACACCAAAGTGACACACACACAGAAGGAAAGTCCATGTGAAAACAGACTCAGAAATTGGATTAATGTGGCCACAAGCCAAGGAATGCCTGGAGCCACCAGAAACTAGAATAAGCAAGGTAGGATTCTTCCCTAAAATCTTCCGAGAAAATGTGGCTCTTCTGGTGTTTTGATTTCATATATCTGTGCTCCAGAACTGTGCAAGAGTAAATGTCTGGGGTCTTAAGCCAGCAAATTTGTGTAATTATGTCACCCCTAGGAAACTGATCTGTGATATAACAGAAACAGACCTAAACTGGGAACCATTGGCACCAACTTTTTCTTCTATAATATGAGGAGTTTGTTTTAAATGACCTCTAGAATCCCCCACATCTTTGCAGTGTATGATCCTAAATCTTGCCTTTCCCTAGCATAACCTTAGCATCAGCCATTTTATATCACAGTTACTCAGATCCTTCACTATACATTTAAAAATTTTATTTTATTTTTAATTAGAGGATAATTGCTTTACAATATTGTAATGGTTTCTGCCATATACCAACATGCATCAGCCATAGGCGTACATATGTCCTCTCCCTCTTAAAATTTCCTCCCATCTTTCTCTCCATTCCACTCTCTGGGTTGTCACAGAGCACCAACTTTGGGTTCCCTGAGTCATACAGCAAATTCCCACGGGCTATCTACTTTACATATGGGAAAGTATATGTTTTAATGCTACTCTCTCAAATCATCCCACCTTCTCTCTCTCCCATTAAGTCCAAAAGTCTGTTCTACATGTTGGCATCTGCATTGCTGCCATGTAGATAAGTTCATCAGTACCTATCTGTCTAGATTTTTAAAATATATATATATATAATTATATTATATATATATTTAGCATGGCTTTTCTTCTACAAGGCTCTTAAATATAATCTAAAATGAACTCAGTTTTGAAAATACTCTTCATTTGTTCTTGTGACCTCTTCACTTCCTAATACGGACAATTTTAGCACAGATGACAGCATCAAAAATTAATGCAAACATTTCAATTTGCCTGAATTTGTCGCTTTTCAATGGGCTATGTCAGTAATGATTAGGTTCTGGAGAGAACAGACTCCCAGAAGTAGATTAGTTCAGTTCAGTCGCTTAGTCGTTTCCGACTCTTTGCGACCCCATGAATCGCAGAATGCCAGGCCTCCCTGTCCATCACCAACTCCCGGAGTTCACCCAGACTCACGTCCATTGAGTCAGTGATGCCATCCAGCCATCTCATCCTCTGTCGTCCCCTTCTCCTCCTGCCCCCAATCCCTCCCAGCATCAGAGTCTTTTCCAATGAGTCAACTCTTCACATGAGGTGGCCAAAATACTGGAGTTTCAGCTTTAGCATCATTCCTTCCAAAGAAATCCCAGGGCTGATCTCCTTCAGAATGGACTGGTTGGATCTCCTTGCAGTCCAAGGGACTCTCAAGAGTCTTCTCCAACACCAGAGTTCAAAAGCATCAATTCTTCAGCGCTTAGCCTTCTTCACAGTCCAACTCTCACATTCATACATGAGCACAGGAAAAATAGCCTTGACTAGATGGACCTTTGTTGGCAAAGTAATGTCTCTGCTTTTGAATATGCTGTCTAGGTTGGTCATAACTTTCCTTCCAAGGAATAAGCATCTTTTAATTTCATGGCTGCAGTCACCATCTGCAGTGATCTTGGAGCCCCAAAAAATAAAGTCTGACACTGTTTTCACTGTTTCCCCATCTATTTCCCATGAAGTGATGGGACCAGATGCCATGATCTTCGTTTTCTGAATGTTGAGCTTTAAGCCAACTTTTTTACTCTCCTCTTTCACTTTCATCAAGAGGCTTTTTAGTCCTCTTCACTTTCTGCCATAAGAGTGGTGTCATCTGCATATCTGAGGTTATTGATATTTCTCCCGGCAATCTTGAGTCCAGCTTGTGTTTCTTCCAGCCCAGCGTTTCTCATGATGTACTCTGCATAGAAGTTAAATAAGCAGGGTGATAAGATACAGCCTTGACGTACTCCTTTTCCTATTTGGAACCAGTCTGTTGTTCCATGTCCAGTTCTAACTGTTGCTTCCTGACCTGCATACAAATTTCTCAAGAGGCAGATCAGGTGGTCTGGTATTCCCATCTCTTGCAGAATTTTCCACAGTTTATTGTGATCCACACAGTGAAAGGCTTTGGCATAGTCAGTAAAGCAGAAATAGATGTTTTTCTGGAACTCTCTTGCTTTTTCTATGATCCAGCGGATGTTGGCAATTTGATCTCTGGTTCCTATGCCTTTTCTAAAACCAGCTTGAACATCAGGAAGTTCACGGTTCACATACTGCTGAAGCCTGGCTTGGAGAATTTTGAGCATTACTTCACTAGCGTGTGAGAAGAGTACAACTGTGTGGTAGTTTGAGCATTCTTTGGCATTGCCTTTCTTTGGGATTGGAATGAAAACTGACCTTTTCCAGTCCTGTGGCCACTGCTGAGTCTTCCAAATTTGCTGGCATATTGAGTGCAGCACTTTCACAGCATCATCTTTCAGGATTTGAAATAGCTCAACTGGAATTCCATCACCTCCACTAGCTTTGTTCGTAGTGATGCTTTCTAAGGCCCACTTGACTTCACATTCCAGGATGTCCGGCTCTAGGTCAGTGATCACATCATTGTGATTATCTGGGTCATGAAGATCTTTTTTTGTACAGTTCTTCTGTGTATTCTTGCCATCTCTTCTTAATATCTTCTGCTTCTGTTAGGTCCATACCATTTCTGTCCTTTATGGAACCCATCTTTGCATGAAATGTTCCCTTGGTATCTCTAATTTTCTTGAAGAGATCTCTAGTCTTTCCCATTCTGTTGTTTTCCTCTATTTCTTTGCATTGATCGCTGAAGAAGGCTTTCTTATCTCTCCTTGCTATTCTTTGGAACTCTGCATTCAGATGCTTATATCTAACCTAAAAGGGCTAAAGACTATGAAATGCAGGATAGATAAAGTCCATGTAAATGGCCTTCCTTACTTAAACCTCTGCAAGACAAAATTGTGACCAATACCTCTTCATTATGGTAGTGACAAAGCTAAAACAATGTAAAAGTAGATTTCTATCCCTAAAACACTTTGCTTCTCAGTAACCCCACAACAATCTGATATGGCTCACATGCCTTCACAGTAGAGATCCTGTTTATATGCCCATGGCTGAATGTTAAAAGCAACAGGGAGCTGAAGAAAACTAAGGTTAATTAACTTGTCCAAGGTCACCCAGTCAATAAGTAAACGAGCCAGGTTCAAAGTTAACAGTCTGACAACAGAGTGCGTGCTTTTAATCCCTACTGTAATTAACACAACTTCCCCAACTGTGAGTTGGAGAATGTATTTGATAGAATCAAGAATGAAGAAAATGAGACCAGTTAAGAGACTAATGTAATTCCCTAGGCAAGAAGTGATACACAGTTGAATTAAAATAGGAGTAATACTGTAGAAGGGAGTAGATTACAACATTAAAAAGGTAGAAGTTAGATTGATTTGCAGGGGAGAGAGAGTTGAGATAAATGACATCCTGCTTTGCCTCCTGGTCAGTGAATAAATGATGGTGTTATTCACTTAGGTAGGGAGCACAAGAGGAGACGAGATAAGCTTGAGTACAGATAACAAGTTCAGGTTTGAACACATCAATTGTATCTCTATTCCTGTGAAGATGTTCAGTAAATATCTAAATATTTTATGTGCTGTGCTCAGTTGCTCAGTCATGTCTGACTCTTTGCAACCCCATGGACCGTAGCCCATCAGGCTCCTCTGTCTATGGGGATTCTCCAGGCAAGAATATTGTAATGGGTTACCATACCCTCCTCCAGGGGATCTTTCCAATCAAGGTGTCCCACATTGTAGGAGGATTCTTCAGTCTGAGCCACCAGGGAAGCCCAAATGTTATGTATCTTAGTCCCAATTTTTACATGTCTCAGGATTTTCTTGGCTTCTCCTGCTTTCCAAGCACTTGAACACACGCTCAGTGGAGAACTTGGACTGTTGCCACTTTGACTGTCAACACTGCTGGTTTTCTAGTCACTGCTGGGGAAGGCCAGGCTCTCACAGTCTCCACTGTCCCTAGGACTGTGGGAGCCACTGCAGTTCTAGCCTCCAAACCTAGCCTGAACGGATCAGGGATGTTGATTTCTCTTAGCACTCTGGACATAGATGAAGTACTACCCTGGGAGGTTGGTTTCTCAACAGCTTCCCACAGCCTGGAGGTATAGAAAATAAATGTTCCAAGTGTTGAAATCTGACTTATAAGAGACAAAAGACAGAGAGAGCCCGCAGGTACCTTGTTGTTCCTACTTTCCCATGACAACTGTTTCATTGCCCAAAGGTTCCAATGTCTTATCTGGAAACATCCCCTGTAGAAAAGGAAAGCAACCCTGCTTGTTTGGAGGCTGTAGCAACTTGGCCATGTACCACATTGTACTTTTCTTTCTTTTTCTTTTCCCCTCACTCTTGATTTCCTGGATTGTATTCTTCCCTGAATAAAGTACTAACATTAGCTTGTAAGCTTTGCCTTTGCCTCTGTTTCCAGGGCGTGCGTGCTCAGTCACTCAGTCGTATCTGACTCCATGAGATTCTTTGGACTCTAGACCACCGGTGTCCTCTGTCCATGAGATTTTCCAGGCAAGAACACTGGAACTCGTTGCCATTTCCCTCTCCAGGGAATCTTCCTGACCCAGGGATTGAACCTGCATCTTCTGCATTGCTGATGGATTCTTTACTGCTGAGCCATTGGGAAGCTTGGGTTACAACAGCTGGTGTAAGAAGTGGCTCTAGAAAGCAGACACGTGGCATGAGGTTTTGACAGTGTTTCTCTCTCCTCTCTGAACTCAATAAGAAGTTACTGCTGGAGCAAGTGTGATGGCAAAACCCCTCTGGCACATAGAACATAAATACTAAAGCCTTCACATGCATTTAATTGGCACAAGATGCAGGTGGAAGGGAAGAAGAAAAGAGATCAAGTAGTCTCTAGATTGGTATAAGGGCAAGAATAATTGCAAGTTGTGCTATGAAGTAAGTACTTTTTGAGAGCAATAAAGACCTTGCAAGAAGTATAAATAGTAAGTCCAGAGTAGGTAATTGCCATCTTAAGGAATACTGTTTCAGTTAGGTTACCTTTGTGGCAATTTTGAAAGATTCAACTATAGCCTCAGGGCATGCTCTGCTGGAATATCAAGTCATATATTTCACATATATCATATATAATTTGATCAAATTATAAGTGCAGTTGAGTTATAAACAAGGCTTGATGTATAGACTGACTGATAGGTTTTCTACACCAAAGTTAGGGCCTTTACAGGGAAACAGTAGACCTTGCGATCTGGGATGAAGACATTTTGGTTGGACTAATCTGAGCATCTTATATGTATATACTTGTAAATTCCCATAGATCCTTCTAGCAAGGAAAATAACCTTTTTTCCATTGCTTAGAAAAACAAATTTTAATTGCCCGGAAATTGTACAAAAACCTCATCTGAATGAAGTTACTTTCATCCTATCCACTCCTAATTGGCTGCAGGCCAAGAAACAGGGCCAGACATCAGCACAGTCTGAGCAGGGAAATGCAGCCTCTGTTTCATAGCCAAACATATCAAAATATTCAAAGGGCATGACTACTATGTACCAGTAGGAAAGGGGAAAATATTTGTGAAAGGAGATATTTAGGGTATTATATTGTGGTATGGAGCAAACTGGCATAGGATGAATAGGCAAGAATTTACTGACATAGGGCAAAGTCACTCATGACTTGGGATTTAATCTTCTTTCCTAGAAAGACATATGTGTGCTAAGTATGTCAATTTCAAGGGACTGGCATGTTGGTGAAGTTTTCAAGCAAAAACACTTGCCTAAAGCTGATTCTTATATTTTGGTGGGATGACTCCTTGAAGCCTAGACATGACATTGGCCTCAAAGAGATAAAATATAGAGAACAAAATCTCCTTGGCCCAAGATTGAGGAAGGGGTCACCTGTTCAGGGGATTTGCATTTAAAACCCTGAAGCCATCACTTGGCAGTGCTATTGCAGGAGTAGCCAGGAGGAGATGGTTGCTTCACCAAGGCAATCAAGAAGGATAGAATCTTTAAGAGGCTTGGTAGCATTCTATTATGAGGGTTGACAGAGGGTAATGCTACCACGGAACTGGACTCCCCCTGTCCCTTTTAAGAGGTTTTAAAAATAACATTTATTTCTTAAAAGTTAGCTTGTGCATAATAGGAAACCAAAAAACACAAGAAGCATAAAACAGCCATTCATAATCACAAGAAGTTTACCATTTGATATGTACTTCTAGGTCTCATTTGTATATTTTCACAACTAATAATCCATTTTTATATAATTAAGATCATACAGTTATGTATCATGCTGTTTCACAGATCATGAATATTTACCATTTCAAAGCCCCAAAGTTTTGAGTATTTTGATAACCAAGAATACACTACACCAAGTCAATCTGGAAGGAAAAAAATGAAATCCTGCCTTTCTTGGCAACAAAAATTTCAGAGAAGACAAAAATGGCAACAGGCCACTAGATAAAGATATTGGCAGAGCTATGATTAAAATACTACATTCCCTTTTAACAATGGGTATGATGGGGTTCTAGAAAGTCAGAGGCCAGATATAATATTAAATCTCAGAGAGCAAGTAGACATGTGTGTTACTTATATATTGCTAAGTGGATTAATTAATTCTAACAGTATATCAGCAGATTCTTTGCATAAAATCATCTTTCCTGTATAAAAATGGAGCGTCGTATTACCTCCTTTCCAGATCTCATTATCTTTTATTTGCTTTTGTTGTCCTATTGATTTGGCTTAATATTTCACCTTTCTCACACTGCTAAGATCTTTATCTCATCCTTGATCACAGGAAAATATTTCAATGTTTCACAATTAAATATGATGTTGGCTATTGATTTTTTTTTGTAGGTATCTATATCATGGCATCCAGTCCCATCACTTCATGGGAAATAGATGGGGAAATAGATGGGGAAACAGTGGAAACAGTGTCAGACTTTATTTTTCTGGGCTCCAAAATCACTGCAGATGGTGACTGCAGCCATGAAATTAAAAGATGCTTACTCCTTGGAAGGAAAGTTATGACCAACCTAGATAGCATATTCAAAAGCAGAGACATTACTTTGTGAACAAAGGTTCATCTAGTCAAGGCTATGGTTTTTCCAGTGGTCATGTATGGATGTGAGAGTTGGACTGTGAAGAAGGCTGAGCACCGAAGAATTGATGCTTTTGAACTGTGGTGTTGGAGAAGACTCTTGAGAGTCCCTTGGACTGCAAGGAGATCCAACCAGTCCATTCCGAAGGAAATCAGCCCTGGGATTTCTTTGGAAGGAATGATGCTAAAGCTGAAACTCCAGTACTTTGGCCACCTCATGCAAAGAGACTCATTGGAAAAGACTCTGATGCTGGGAGGGATTGGGGGCAAGAGGAGAAGGGGACGACAGAAGATGAGATGGCTGGATGGCATCACTAACTCGATGGAAGTGAGTCTCAGTGTACTCCGGGAGTTGGTGGTGGACAGGGAGGCCTGGCATGCTGTGATTCATGGGGTCGCAAAGAGTCGGACACGACTGAGCAACTGATCTGATCTGATCTGATGCCTAGGTTAAGAAAGTTCCATTGTCTTCCAAGTTTGCTAAAAGTTTTCTTTATTATTATTTATTGATGTTAAATTTTTAAACTTTTTTTCTGAATTTATTAACATGATTTATCTCCTTTTATTAATGTGGTGAATTACCTTCATTGTTCTTAAATGTTAAAACGTTTGTGGAATAAAATCAACATTTTTGTGATGTATTCCTGTTTTGTATCACTGGATTTTATTTGATTTTTTAGCTTAAGATTTGACATTTTTCCATGAAAAACATTGATCTTAACTTTCCTTTCTAGTAATGTCTTTGTCACATCTTGGTATTTTGTTAATACTATCTTCAAAATGAATTGGGTGGAAGAATCAATATTGCTGAAAGACCATATTACCCAAAGCACTCTACACACTCAATGCAATTCCTATCAAATTATCAGTGGCATTTTTCACAGAAAGTGTTAGTTGCTCAGTCATGTCCACTCTTTGCAACCCCAGGGACTGTAGCCTGTCAGACTCCTCAGTCCATGGAATTCTGCAGGCAACAGTACTGGAATGGGTAGCCATTCCCTTCTCCAGGGGGATCTTCCTGACCCAGGGATCAGATCCAGGTTTCCTGCATTGTAGGCAGATTCTTTACTGTCTGAGCCATTAGGGAAGACCCTTTTTCACTAAACTGGTGCCAAAAAATTTTTAAATTTGTATAAAAATACAAAAGACTCTGAATAGCCAAAACAATTTTCAGAAAGAAGAAAGAGCTGGAGGAATCATGTGCCTTGATTCCAGAGTCATAAAAACAGTATGGTACTGGCACAAAAAACAGGCACATAGATTAACGAAACAGGTATAAGGCCTAGAAACAAGTCCATGTTCTTATGGAACAAAGAAGGCAAGAATATACAGTGGAAAAAAGACTGACTTTTCATTAAGTGGTGTTGGGAAAATGAGACAGTTATATCTAAATGAATGAAACTAGAACATTCTCTAACACCATATACAAAAATATACTCAAAATAGATTAAAGACCTATAGGTAAGATCAGATACTAGAAAAATTCTAGAGGAAAATATAGTCAGAAAGGTCTTTGACAAAAGCCACAGTAATATTTTTTGGGATCCATCTCCTAAAGTAACGGAAACAAAAGCAAAAGCAAAACAAAAAAGGACCTAATTAAACTTAAAAGATTTGGCACAGCAAAGGAAATCATCAACAAAATGAAAAGACAGCGCATGGAATGGGATAAAATATCTACAAATGATGCAACCAAGAGATTAATTTCCAAAATGTATGAACAGCTTATACTGTTCAACAACAACAAAAATAATTGAATCAAAAAATGGACAGAAGACCTAAATAGACATTTCTCTAAAGAAGGTATACAGATGGCTAATAGGCACATGAAAAGATGCTCAACATTGCTAATTATCAGAGAAATGCAATGCAAATCAAACCTCCAATGAGATATCTCACACTGCTCAGATTGGTCGTCATTAACAAGTGTATAATATAAATACAAATAATAAATGCTGGAGAGGATGTAGAGAAAAGGAAACCCTCATACACTATTGATGGGAATGTAAATTTGTGCAGCCACTATGGAGAACAGGACGGAGGTTCATTAAAAAACTAAAGATAGAGTTGCCACTTGATCCAGCAATTCTACTCCTAGGCGTATATCTGGAAAAGACTAAAACTCTGATTTGAAAAGATACAGGCACTCCAATATTCAAAGCAGCACTGTTTACAATAGCTAAGACATGGAAGAAACCTAAATGTTCGTTGACAAACGGATAAAGATGTGGTATATATAGGCAATGGAATATTTCTCAGCCATAAGAAAATGAAATAATGCCATTTGCAGCAACATGGATGGATCTAGAGATTATCATACTAATAAGCGAAGTGAGTCAAAGACAAATATCATACTGTATCACTTGTATGTGTAATCTAAAATAAAGATACAAATGAACTTATTTACAAAACAGAAAAAGATTTGCAGACATAGAAAAAAAATTTATGTTTACCAAAGGGGAAAGGGGGTGAGGGAAAGGGTAATTTAGGGATTTGAGATTAACATATACACAATACTATATATGAAATAGACAAGAAGCTTTTATAGTATAGCATAGGAAACTATATACAATATCCTTTAATAAATCATGAATAAAAAACCATGAATAAAATTTATGAATAAAAATATTCACTAGAATATAAATATATTCTTATATATATTCTCTCTCTCTATATATATATACCTGTCACTTTCATCAAGAGGCTTTTTAATTCCTCTTCACTTTCTGCCATAAGCATGATGTCATCTGCATATCTGAGGTTATTGATATTTCTCCTGGCAATCTTGATTCCAGCTTGTGTTTCTTCCAGCCTAGCATTTCTCATGATGTACTCTGCATAGAAGTTAAATAAGCAGGGTGACAATATACAGCCTTGACGTACTCCTTTTCCTATTTGGAACCAGTCTGTTGTTCCATGTCCAGTTCTAACTGTTGCTTCCTGACCTGCATATAGGTTTCTCAAGAGGCAGGTCAGGTGGTCTGGTATTCCCATCTCTTTCAGAATTTTCCACAGTTTATTGTGATCCACACAGTCAAAGGCTTTGGCATAGTCAATAAAGCAGAAATAGATGTTTTTCTGGAACTCTCTAGCTTTTTCGATGACCCAGTGGATGTTGGCAATTTGATCTCTGGTTCTTCTGACTTTTCTAAAACCAGCTTGAACATCTGGAAGTTCACGGTTCACATATTGCTGAAGTCTGGCTTGGAGAATTTTGAGCATTCTTTACTAGCATGTGAGATGAGTGCAATTGTGCGGTAGTTTGAGCATTCTTTGGCATTGCCTTTCTTTGGGATTGGAATGAAAACTGACCTTTTCCAGTCCTGTGGCCACTGCTGACTTTTCCAAATTTGCTTCCATCACTTCATGGGAAATAGATGGGGAAATAGATGGGGAAACAGTGGAAACAGTGTCAGACTTTATTTTTCTGGGCTCCAAAATCACTGTAGATGGTGACTGCAGCCATAAAATTAAAAGACGCTTACTCCTTGGAAGAAAAGTTATGACCAACCTAGATAACATATTCAAAAACAGAGACATTAGTTTGCCAACAAAGGTCCGTCTAGTCAAGGCTATGGTTTTTCCATAGCCTTGGACTGTGAAGAAAGCTGAGCGCCAAAGAATTGATGCTTTTGAACTGTGGCATTGGAGAAGACTCCTAAGAGTCCCTTGGACTGCAAGGAGATCCAACCAGTACATTCTGAAGGAGATCAGCCCTGAGTGTTCTTTGGAGGGAATGATGCTGAAGCTGAAGCTCCAGTACTTTGGCCACCTCATGTGAAGAGTCGACTCATTGGAAAAGACTCTGATGCTGGCAGGGATTGGGGGCAGGAGGAAAAGGGGACGACAGAGGATGAGATGGCTGGATGGCATCACCGACTCGATGGATGTGAGTCTGAGTGAACTTCGGGAGATGCTGATGGACAGGGAGGCCTGGTGTGCTGCAATTTATGGGATTGCAGAGTCAGACACGACTGAGCAACTGAACTGAACTGAACTGATATGTATTTGCATAAGTGAATTACCCTGCTGTATAGCTTAAACATTGTGTTGCATTCCTGAATCAATTATACTTCAATTAAAAAAATTATAGCAAAAAAATCTAAAAAGAAATAAATTGGGAAATGTTCCTTCCCTTTCTAATTTCTGAAAGAGTTTAACATTGTATTACCTCCTCTTTCAATATTTGAAATAATTCATTAATGAGACCATCTAGATCTGTATTTCTTCATGACAAAAACTTGAATACTGTGTTCAATTTTGGTCATTATTTCATGAATGTGGTTAAGTTATTGTTTCAATGAATATGGAAGAATTAATCAGAAAAGAAAGGGTCAGTATCTCTCAAAGGGCTAAACAAAAGGGAATGAATTCAGAGAGAGGAACCGCTTGAGGTCCATTAGAGATGTCCAGCATTTGAACTGTTTTAGTATTCTGAGGCAGGGGCTGCTTTATAATAATGGTGTTGAACACCAAGAATGTAGCTCTGGTGTCATTAAGGATTGGAAGAGATTCATCCCCAGTCTGGAGAAAAGTTTCTCCAAGCCAATTAAAAGAGAAGATGGGGAAGATGCCCTGCAATTCCTTGGAGCCCCCTTTTGGAGAATTGGGAGTAAGTTAGAAAGGTTGGTTAGAGAACTGTCATTTCAATTTGTAACAATCTCTTTTCCAATGTCCTGACTCATTGCAATAACACCAGAAATCAGGAGAGTTTTGGTTTTGATTAGGAACCTTCATTTGATGGAGTGTAAATTAAGAGTTAATTGCCAGCTTAGCTAAATTAGGTGTGGATATAATTTCCATCCTATCCTGTTGTTTTTTACTGAAAGAAAAAGGCCCTGGTTCAGCAAATTAATAAACATAGAGTTAAAAGCTACTGAGCTTCCCTGGTGGTCAGGCAGTAAAGAATCTGCGTGCAATGCAGATCAGAGTTTGATCCCTGGGTCAGGAAGATCCCCTGGAGAAGGGCATGGCAACCCACTCCAGTATTCTTGCCTGGGAAATCCCATGGACAGAAGAGCCTGGTGGGCTAAATCTATGGAGCTGCAAAGAGTCGGACAGGACTGAGAAAATAACACTTCACTTACTTTTACCAAAAGCTACCAGAGTAGAATTAATGTCTGAAGGAAGATCAGAAGACAACCTCAAGGTGCTTGTAATAATCATGAACAGGTTTTTCAAATTTTTGTATTGCAAGACTGAATTTTGTTTCAATCAATAAGCTCCAGGAAAGTCCTAGGAATTGCTAGGTTGATAAATCTGAATGACTATATTAAATTCTTCAGCAAATCTGTGAGGATCTTCAGTTAGTTTGGGAACATCTTTGACTATGGTTGTAGTTTTAGCCCCAGGAGTATAAGAAATTAAGAGTCTAACCTTTGGATTCTCAAATGGCTTAATTTTAAAGGGACAGGTTCTGACCAGTTCAGAGGAAGATGGAGTGGAAAGATTTTCAGAGAAAGGGATAAGTTTGGCAAGATACTTAGTATCAGAGAATTGAGGCTACTATGGAGGCATAGGTGGCATAGACGGGAAGGAGGCAAAGTCTGACCACAAGGAGTTGAGGTAGACAAGATGGCACTGGAGGCAGAGCCTGAAACAGAGAAGCCAAAAAAGAAGACCCTGGGGCTCTGGGAGCTATTTTATCTCTCTTTGATCATTTGTTTGCCTCAGTTAATCTCAAAATATTATTCTTTAGTGAGGCAATTTCAGACTCCTGACAACATTAGGAAGCTTCAGAATACTAATTGAAATAAGCATTCCACAGTATTCTGAAAAACTTTGAGCCATTATAGTCTAATTCTGTTTTAAGAGAATAAAGTTTGGGGATTCCAAAAGTTCCCCAGAAAGGCTATTTATCTTCTAAATTGCCTTTGATCAGATCAGTCCATTTAATTAGAAATGCATATGAGGAAAGACTGTGTTTTTGTTTTTTTCAGTTGTGCTGCGTGGCTTGCAAGATCTTAGTTCCCTGACCCAGCATCGAATCCAGGTTATCGCAGTAAGAGCACAGAGTCTTAACCACTGGACTACCAAAAAATTCCCAGGTTGTGATGTTTAAACAAAAAATCTACTGGAGTTCCTGTGAGGGGGGTATCCTCAAAATACTTAGATAACTGGGATCCCGTTTTCTAGAGGTCTTTTTTTTTTCTCTAAAGAACAATTTTCAAACAACTTAAACAGCTGACAGCACAAATGGCTCAATTCAAACAGTTTGCAAGCCTAGGAAGATAACTTGGTCTGGGAGGAGTCAGGGCTCCAGAAGACAGCTCTTTTAAAGGGATGGACTGTGAGCTGAAAAACCAGCACAGTTTCATTTGAAGCAGCCCCTTCCCAGTGGAATTGAGCTGAAGGTATTCTTAGCCAGCTTTGGTTGAGTATCCACAGACTTCACACAAAACAAGGCCTAACCAGAAGGATGAAACCTTTAAATAGATCCCAAGAAAAGCCTGTGCTCAGTTGCTCAGTCATGTCTGATTCTTGGTGACACTATGGACCATAGCCCACCAGGCTGTATCTAGGGGATTCTCTAATACTGGAGTTGGTTGCCATTTCTTCCTCCAGGGGATCTTCCTGACCCAGGGATTTAACCTGTATCTCCTGCTTGGCAGGCAGATTCTTTACCAGCCAAGCCATCAGGGAAGCCCCAAATAAAACCTAGAGAGCTTCAAATGCAAAGAGGGTGTGAGCCTGGACCCAGGACAAAGATGTACTTTCAAATGCCAGGGTCAGGGAGAAAAGCAGTGAGTGACAATGGGCTCAGCTGTGGATACCACACCTGTTTACTTACCAGCCACTGAGCTGTGGGGGTAGTCTCTGGTCCCCACACACGCCACCAAAATGTTGATCTGAAACAAAGAAACTGCTAGATATTTCTCCGGCCAAGATGGATTTATTCAGGATGAGCAGAGAATTGTACAATGGTGAGCCACATGCAAATCTCCACATGGCAAGAGAAGGAGGATGCTTTTATGGAGAGGAAAATGAACTTGGGAGGGCTACAATAGCGGAGTCCATGGCAATGGCACCCCACTCCAGTGCTCTTGCCTGGAAAATCCCATGGATGGAGGAGCCTGGTGGGCTGCAGTCCATGGGGTCGCTAAGAGTTGGACACGACTGAGCGAATTCACTTTCGCTTTTCACTTTCATGCATTGGAGAAGGAAACAGCAACCGCATTGGAGAAGGAAATGGCAACCCACTCCACTATTCTTGCCTGGAGAATCCCAGGGACGGCGGAGCCTGGTGGGCTGCCGTCTATGGGGTCACACAAAGTCGGACACGACTGAAGTGACTTAGCAGTAGCAGCAGTATGGCTTTTCACTGGCTGAATCCTTGCCAGGAAAGAAGAGGAAACCTTTTCTTGTTGGATTCTGCTTTTGCCCTAGGGCATGGGAGCTCCCGTTCTGGTTTCTGAGCTCTATTTAATTGAGGTTTCTGTTTATTACTTTTTCATATTTCTGATAGCCTGATATGTTCACTGGGAGCATTCCCCCTAGCAAATCCTGAACTCTAATTTTTATATTAATATTACACTGAGACTACAAAATCCATTGCTATGAATTTCAGATTTCTGCTCAGGTTTCTATCTTCCCAAGACATTCAGCTTTAGAAATAGGCAAATTCCTAGAGGGCAGAATGGAACCCCACCAGATTCACTTTCATTCTTCTTTACTCACTGAAATGTTGCCTCCTTATTTCCAATGTTGTCTCCCTAGTCTTGTGAGATTTACATAGTGTTTTCTGGTTTCTGTCCTCCAGCTATGGTCCCCTGCCTGGGAAAAGCCCAAGTTATCAGTCTCAGTTTGGAACTGGGATTAATAATTGCCCTCAGTAACAAAATAGCTGCCATTATAGATTCAGTTTGCATTTCCCTGGTGACTAATGATGTTGAGCATCTTTTCATGTGCTCATTGGTCATAGGTCTATCTTCTCTATGATGTACCTGGCAAAAATCTTTTGTCCATTTTTAAACTGGGTTTTCATCTTTCTATTGTTGAATTTTAAGAGTTGTTTATACATTCTGGGGACTTTCCAGGTAGTGCTAGTGGTAAAGAACCAGCCTGCCAATGCAAGAGATATAGGAGACACGGGTTTGATCTCTAGGTCTGGAAGATCCCCCGGAGGAAGAAATGGCAATCCACTCCAGTATTCTTGCCTGGAGAATCCCCATGGACAGAGAAGCCTGATGGGCTGCAGTCTGTGGTATCAAAAAGAATCAGATACAACTGAGTGACTAAGTACACACACACACACACACACACAGACAGGTGTCACTAGACATAAGAGATGTAGTTCGATCCCTGGGTTGGAAAGATCCCCTGGAGGAAGAAATGGCAACCCACTTCAGTATTCTTGCCTGGAGAATCCCCATGGACAGAGGAGCCTAATGGGCTGCAGTCCATGGTATCAAAAAGAGTCAGATACAACTGAGTGACTCAGTACACACACACACACACACACACACACACAGGTGTCACTAGACATAAGAGATGTAGTTCGATCCCTGGGTTGGAAAGATCCCCTGGAGAAGGAAATGGCAACCTGCTCCAGTAGTCATGTCTAGAGAATCCCATGGACAGAGGACCTGGCAGGCCACAGCCCACAGGGTTGCACAGAGTTGGATGTGACTGAAGTGACTTAAGCACAGAGTACATATGTTCTAGACAAAAGCTCCTTATCAGATATATAATATCAAAATATATTCTTCCAATCTGTGATTTATCTTTTCATTTTTTTTGATGGCACCCTTTGAAACACAAATGTTTTTAACTTTAATGAACTCTATTTATATCCTTTTTTCCTTTGTTACTTGTGCTTTTGCTGTTATACCTGAATTTTTTTTCCCTAACTCAAGACCATGAAGATTTATTCCTAATTTTTTCTTAGAGTTTTAGAGTTGACATTTAGGTCTATTATCTGTTTTGAGTTATTTTTTTGTAAGTGGTATGAGTAGAAATTCAATTTCTTTCTTTTGTGTGTGGGTGCTAGTTGTCCCAGCACATTATTGGGAAGCTATTCTTTCCCCATTGAATGGTCTTTACATCCTTATCAAAAATCAACTGGCCATAGATATATGTGTTTTATTTTGGACTCAATTATATTTCTTTGATCTATGTGTCTGTCCTTATTCCAGTGCCAGACTATCTTTATTTCCATAGCTTTGTAATAAGCTTGGAAGTATGGAAGTGTGATTCTCCAATTTTTTCCTCCTTTTTCAAGATTGTTTTGAATTTTTATATGATTTTTAGAATCAGCTTATACATTTCTCAAAAAAAAAAAAAGGCAGACATTTCTATAGGGCTTGCATTGAATGCATTGTCAGTGTGGTTTTAAATTACATTTATCTTATGAATCAGGAGAACATATTTTTCATATTTTAAAGTCCATTTGTATTTCTTTTTCTGAAATAAGAGCTCATATCTGACTCTTTTCTTGTTTGAGTGTCAGTTCCAGTTCTATTCTTATAACACTCAAATCATGTTTGAGAACAAGACTGGAGGGATGGGCATGTTTCATAGCTACACTGGCAGACAGGTAGGCTTCTCATTGCAGTGGCTTTTCTTGTTGTGGAGCATGGGCTCCAGGGCACGCGGGTTTCAGTGGTTGTGACCCGTGGGCTCAGTGGTTGCAGCTTCCATGTTCTAGAGCACAGGCTCAGTAGTTGTGGTGCATGGGCTTAGATGCTCCGCAGCATGTGGGATCTTCCAGGATCAGGGATTGAACCTGTGTCTCCTGCATTGGCAGGTGGATTCTTTACCACTGAGCCAAAGAGGAAGCCCCAGGATATTTCTGATTAAAATAACCAAGCCCATATTTCAATTATCAAGGGAAAGCCTGTTCTTTTTTCTCTTTCCTCAGAAGACCAAGTGTATTTATTATTATGTCCATGAATTAAAAATTCCAAAATGACTTTTCATCAAAATGGCTAGACAACTCATACTCTGAAGAGAGTTGTTTCACAAGACACATCAATTTATTATTAGTGGTTTTTTAATTAGTGTCTTTTTCTTCAGATGTTTTATTTCATTGCTGTCCATGGAGAGAATTTGTGGAATTCTTACCCTCTTTCTGTTTTGAAGGATTTTCCCCTGAGTTCTGTGTATGTTATTTTTCTCTTATCTTCCCCTTAACCTGGTATGGGCTAGTAATGACTTATGGTTCTTTTGTATTTTTCAGTTTTCTGACTGTAATTTGAAGGTCTTAAATTTAGCCAAGTCATGATCCTTGGAAGAAAAATGCTTAGGTGTATAGCTATGTCTTGGTTAGTGAGAAAAATAGCTCCCAGATGTTTCAAGGCCAGATATCCAATGTCAACCACGTTATGTCCAATGATGGAGAGATAAGGAACACCAACATAGTGACCGGGGGTCAGTGGTCAGTGGTTTTGCTGTTCTCTCCACTATGCTAGGAATTAGCTTATAAACACAGGTGTTTGAGAGCTTTTGTTTCAAATAGGAAGGCCTCTTATTCTATTCCCCTAGAGTGCTGAAATGGAGAAGGCAATGGCACCCCACTCCAGTACTCTTGCTTGGTAAATCCCATGGATGGAGGAGCCTGGTAGGCTAGAGTCTGTGGAGTTGCGAAGAGTCCGATATGACTGAGCGACTTCAGTTTCACTTTTCACTTTCATGCATTGGAGAAGAAAATGGCAATCCACTCCAGTGTTCTTGCCTGGAGAATCCCAGGGATGGGGTAGCCTGGTGGGCTGCTGTCTATGGGGTCGCAGAGTCGGACACAACCGAGGCAACTTAGCAGCAGCAGCAGCAGCAGCAGCAGAGTGCTGAAAGGATGCATTTTCATTCACTCCAAACCAACTCTCAATGTCAATGGGCATTAATCAATTCTAGATCACTAAACAGCTCCGTGAATTCCTAAATGGCTCTGACTGTTCTTGACAGCACATTAGAGGAACAAATAAGCAGGGAAATTATAACATAACTAAATTTAAATCACGAGCAAAGATGACCATGTGTTTTAAGGCAGTTTTCTCTAAGAGCTCGGTTCTGTATCTTTTCAAATTTGTTTCTGGGAGCAGCTAATGTTCTCTATCTGTCCAGTCTTTCTCACTTCTTTATTGTAAATTGCCCTGTATGCTATCTCATCATTCTTCCTGGTGACAGACACAGTTTTTCTAAACATTGACCTGAGTTCATAGCATAGAAAAAGAAGAAGAATATGTTAGAGTTTTAATGTGGTTAAGCATGGCATTTCCAGTGAAGAATGATACGAACAGAATTTTGCTTCTATCTATTTAACATCTTTCTCCTAAGGAGGTCAAAACACTTTATAAATGTGACTGTGAATCATCTTTGCATTATTTGCAAGTGGTACCAAATTCACAGAGTTTTCATGGCGCTAGTATTAACAGAAAACACTGACAATTTGCTATTTTCAGTTAACTGTGTTCTCTAGTTTTTTTTCAATTTAGTTGTTTCAGAGGACAAGATTTTCTTTAGTCCAACTAAAGCTATTTTATCAAGAAATTGAGGAAAGAAAGGAACTAACCTCTATGTAGGTCTTCAAGTGCCAGAAAGTGAAAATGAAAGTCACTCAGTTGTGCCTGACTCTGCAACTCCATGGACTATGTAGTCTGTGGAATTCTCCAGGCCACAATACTGGAGTGGGTAAACTTTCCCTTCTCCAGGGGATCTTCCCAACCCAGGTCTCCTGCATTGCAGGTGGATTCTTTACCAGCTGAGCCACAAGGGGTCATGTGCCAGAGACCATGCTAAATGACCAAGAGATGTTACCACATTTGGTCCTACCACAGACTTATGAAAGTGAAAGTGAAGTCGCTCAGTCGTGTCCAACTCTTTGCAACCCTGTGGACTGTAGCCCACCAGGCTGCTCCATCCATGGGATTCTCCAGGCAAGAATACTGGAGTGGGTTGCCATTTCCTTCTCCAGGGCATCTTCCCAACCCAGGGTTCGAACCCAGGTCTCCCACATCACAGGCAGACGCTTTAACCTCTGAGCCACCAGGGAAGCCTGAGGTAGCGTTTATTATCTGCCCATTTCAGATGAGGAGACTGAGGGTTCTAACACTACAGAGGAGGGCTCTGAATCCTAGTTTAACTCCACAGCCTGAATGTCCTCTTCCATATACACTATCCCACCACCAAGGAGGGTGCATGAAGGGCCTGTGCTCAGGATACAAAGGAAGTAGTTTGGAGTCTCCCTGGCCTAAGAGACTCTAAATCCCTCGTGTTCCATACAATTACGTTTCTATTATATTTCAAAGTGTGTGTTTTTTCCTGTGAAGTTTTAGAAGATGTTTTCAATTCCTGTAGCATAAGGATACATCACACTCCTAGCCAAGTTCACCGAAAATGGGACTTTTCTCAGAAGAGGCTAAGCAAGATAGAAGCCTATTGCAAGTTAGCTTTTTCAAGGATTGTTTATGAATGGCAGCTGGGGGCTGCTTCACTCTCTGCAAATGAATTCAAAATCAGAATGTTCACTTGTGGAAGCAACAGGGATATATTGTACAACACAGAGGAATGTAGCATTATTTTTTAATAACTTTCATTTCAGTTCATTTCAGTCACTCAGTTGTTTCCGATTGTTTGCAAACCCATGGACTGCAGCACGCCAGGCCTCCCTGTCCATCACCAACTCCCGGAGTTTACCCAAACTCATGTCCCTTGAGCCGGTGATGCTATCCAACCATCTCATCCTCTGTTGTCCCCTTTTCTTCCTGCCTTCAATCTTTCCCAGCATTAGGGTCTTTTCCAATGAGTCAGTCCTTTGCATCAGGTGGCCAGAGTATTGGAGCTTCAGCTTCAGCATCAGTCCTTCCAATGAATATTCAGGACTGATTTCCGTTAGGATGCACTGGTTGGATGTCCTTGCACTTCAAGGGACTCTCAAGAGTCTTCTCCAACACCACAGTTCAAAAGCATCAATTCTTCTGCTCTCAGCTTTCTTTATAGACCAACTCTCACATCCTTTAAAGAGAGTATAACCTGTAAAAATATTGAATCACTATGTTGTATACTTGAAACTAATATAATATTGTAAATCAACTATATTTCAATTAAAGAAAAGGCTCATTTGTGGAGAAGTTGTGCTTTCTGTTACTATATATGTATGTCCGGAAAATGGGAGGAAAAGGAATATGGAAGTAGCTTAGACCAAAATAGAAAAAATAAATAAGCTAAATACGCCTGGGAATTGATGGCCATATCATGTCAACTCCACTGACAGTGTTAAGGCTGATCTATCAGGGATGTCAGAATTGTAAGAAAGCAGATCATTCAGTTTAATCTACTCATTTTTTCAGATGAAAAACTTGAGCTACATGGAGATTAAGTGACCTGCCCAAAGTTAGCAATGTGAGTCTCCACACTGAGTCCAATACCCATCCCATGACACAGCAATTACTTGAAGGCTATGAAATAATATATGACTTATAATTTTTCTGTATTTAACCTGATATATGATGCATTTTATATACAGTGCGTGTGCTCAATCACTTCAGTCATGTCTGACTCTTTCTGACCCTATGGACTGTACCCACCAGGCTCTTCTGTCCATGAGGATTCTCCAGGCAAGAGAATCCTGGAGTGGGTTGCCATGCTCTCCTCCAGGGGATCTTCCCAAGCCAAGGACTGAACCTGGTACACTTAATTTAATAAGATGGAATTTTCTTGAGAAAGCAATAAGCCCCTCTTATTGTAGGCTACAGAGATTTTGTTCTCTGTCTGTTACCACAGCATAGCTTGCCTGTCCTGAATAATACATTCCTCTATCGAGTTGATTGCACTGTTTTCTCTCTTCATATATTTATTGGAAGGTAATGTTAAAAGATTTTGATAATGACTTATCCTTGCATTCTTGAGGTAACTCCCAGATTATGGTATAGTATACTGACAAGGCCTATTTGATATATACTACATTTAATAAAATTATTTTATCTATTTCCTGACCCTAGGATCACAAGTGAGATGATTCTACTGTGTGTTCTTCTTACCCTGTCCTTGTCCAGTTTTGAAATTAGATTTCATTACATTGGCTGGCTTTTCCTCTTTTTCTATTTCCTGAAACAGCTTGTGTAAGATAGAGATGATCATCTCTTGAATTTTGAGCAAGGAAAAATATAGCATAAGATGAACTTGGAGAGGTGATGAGGGGCCAAATGATTAAAGATTTTGTAGGCCACAGTAAGAAGCGTGAATTTTATTCCAATGGAATTAGGAAGCTATTGAAAGATATAAGCTGCCAAATACCATCATGATCTATTACATATTTTAAATATATCACTCTGGCTTTATTTGAAGACTGTGTGAATATAGCTAAGAATGGAAGCAGAAAGAATAGTTAGAAGGCTACTTGAGTAGTCTGTGTAGAAGACAATGGTGGCTTAGTCTAGGAGGTGGCAGAGGAGGTGGGAGAATAGAATTATCTTGATATGATATTTATTTTGATATGTACTGAAAGGACTTACTAATGTATTGTATAAGGGAATGAGTAAAGGGGAAGGATTATGGTTTCCTTGAATGATTCTTAGATTTTTGCTTGTATTCTTGGGAAAAGAGTATTCTACTTACTCACATGGGGAATTCTGGAAAAGGAACAACTTGGGATACAGGCTGGGAAAAAAGAATTTCTGTCTTGGACCTCTTTAAATAGAAATGGCTACGGTGTCACAGTGAAGATGTAAACAGTTGGGAATGTGAGTTTGGAGTTCTGGGGATGGGGTAGAAATCAGGATTGGGATGTAAATTGGAGTGTCATCAGCATGATGGCATTTGTAGCCAGTGAGTGGATGAGGTCACCAGAAAGAGTACTGGGGGCAAGCAAAGAAAGTGAGCTGGGAAGAGACATTCTCTAGGGTACTTTACTAGCTCTCTGGTATTCCTAATTTGGGTCTGGGTGATTCTCCATCTATTTGGTCTGTGATATTCATTTAGAAACTTGTCAGACGCAGTGTAAGTGCTTCATGAATAAAGATTTAATGATTCAGAAAAGACAGTTATTTCTGGGAGAGATGCTTGGGAATCCACAGGAGTTGTTACAGTGACTTCCTGGGCCTTCCTCCACCTGCAGTGGCTTGATAGAGAACTTCAGGCCCTCCCTCAAAGATCTAGAATAAATGATCTGCTTTCAGTCAGCGTAGAACTGTGTCAGCCAGATAGTTGAATTTAACTGGACTTTTCACAAATGGGTCTCAGAAGAGAGGGAGACCCTTAAGCCAGGATCATTCCTGAAGGCCTGGAATGCCACATTCTTGGGTCAGGGCAGGATTGTTATTCAGTCATAGCATTCTTTCTGCTGATCCCACAAATGATCACCTCTTTCTCATCGAGCAGAGCTCAAAGCATCTAAGCAAAAACTTCATTGCCGATCAAGGAATAGACAGATGCTAGATTTAAGAACTGCAGTATTTGGAGCACTCAAGAACATATTTAGCAGCCCCAGAGGACCAAAAGAGATGGCTCCCAGGGCCTTGCTCTGCTGCTTAGGGCGTTTCTCTCCCAGGTGTCCACGAGCTACACTGGGAAACTCGGAAAAGCCTTCTTTTCCAAATTTGGGCTTTATTAGTCAAAAACAAATAACATTGACTTTTGCACCTTGAAAAATTATCACTGGAGTAACCAATGATAAGAAAGAAAAATAACTCTTTCTAGGGGTCTAATATTTAAGGAGAGTGGAAAATGCCATAAGGATTGTCAAGTAGATTGAAAACTGCAGAGTAGAACTCTTATGGTTAAAGTACCATAAGAGCAAAAGTTACACAGCACAGGGAGAATCTTAATACCGGTGCTAAGTTCTTTGCTGTAGACTGCTTGGCCATCTTTCAGTTACAGCATTATTCTTTGTATAGTTTTTGAAGTTGATAAACATAACTAATTTAAGGTCAACTTCATTGGCAGGCAGATTCTTTACCACTGAGCCACCTGGGAAGCCCAATGGGTGTATACATGTTCATATAAAATACATATATTACAGTCATCTGATCGATAAAAAAATGCTTTTCTATAAATTACAAAAGTGTAGTCCATAATTTGAGTCCATAATTTGAGTCTTCACTCTTTTCCCCCCCTATTGCTGTTTTTTCTTAAAAGCAAGTTTGGTGTTGTTGTTTAGTTGCTAAGTCGTGTCTGACTCTTTACAACCTCATGGACTGTAGCACATTAAGACTCCTTTAGGTCTGCAGAAATTCAGTAGTGTTAATGCTTGGCTAGTTAGAAGAGCTAGGAAATATTTATAAGTAAAGAAAATGGAGAATCAAAGAAAAGGAGAATAAGAGAATTACAAATGAGGTTTTGAATCTTGGGGTGAACAGGTGCTCTTTGTCCTGAGAGTGATAAATTAGCAACTTCTGAGAAACTACAAACTGCTGATGAAAAGATACATATAATACAACTGTGTGGTGAAGACCAACTTACTGATATCAGATAACACATATTTCTGGGTGTGCAGCTTCTCTCACAGTCACACTTCAGCAACAACCAGCCCACCCCTTCTGTACCCAATATTTAAAGCTAAGCAAGTCCCCTCTCCTGCATGAGGTCTTCCCTGACACCAAGAAAGCCCCAAATAAAATCAAAGAGATGTTTTATTATTAGTATTCTTCGTCTGTCATTTTTAATATTTCAGGTCAATCTTGCCTCAGTTTAGATGAAAATTATTTTAAGTCTTCCTAGGAAAATGGTGTTCAGTTTTAAGGGTTAAGTTTCAAATCATTTTCTCGTATGCCATCTCATTTTGTAGTTGGACAACGTAGATTAGAAGTGACCATGATGGTCACCTACCCCAGGAGCCTCAGTGGAACAATAATCAGTGGAACATAATGAATAATGACCATTCATCAGGTCCTCAGACACCTCTAGGGACATGCAACTCACCTCCTCAGTAAGGCCGTTCTGAACAGCCCTAATTGTTAGAAATTACTTCCTTGCATCAAACTGAAATCCACCTGCCTGAAACATCTACCTTTTAGATTTAAATTTGTCCTCTGGGGCTTGAAAGATTGTGTTTGATTCTTTTTCCACAAGAGAGTCCTTTAATGTTTTAAGACAGTCATCACACACCACCCATGCCTTTTCTTTTTCGGACAAAGTATCTCTGTTTCTCCTCATCATCAGAGTGGCTTTGAGCACTTTCACATCCTTATTACTTACCTCCAGATTAATTTCATCACTCCTTCAACATGTTCTCTGCTATGTGCCTGGCACAGGGGTAGGCACTGGGTATACAATAGAGTGCAATAAGTAGTAAAAACGGAACAAAATCTCTGTGCTCATGGATTTTAAATAGCAAAGGAGGAGGCAGAGTTTTAACAAACGATGGAGTGTGGAGTTCTCTGTCTTTGGTATGTGGAATCATATGTCTCTAGAGAGCAGTGCTGTGGCAGGCCCTGTTTCTAACTCCATTCATTTCATCTATACTTCTCTGTCACTATGTCTATAGCAATGCAGATTCAACTAGCCTGCCTTGATCTCCCTGGGTTTTGCCGCCATTATCCAGTGTATTAACTATTCTTTATGGCTTTGTGCCATTTATAAATTTGATTAAGTGGGCTACTTACACTTTTGAGTCATTGCGTAAGCCCAAATAGAACAGGGAAATTCTAATGTCAAACCTCTGAATCGTCTCCATGAAGTCCTCCTTTCTGGTGTGCCCTAATCTGTTGATCAGCTCTTTTTTCGGGTTTTATTCAGTCTATTATGAATCCAATGAACCGTTCTTCAAGTCCTTACTTAATCTTCATGTTTACAAAGCTCTCACAAAAGAAACTGTCAAATGCCCTGTTGAACAGTACATTTTACCTTCATGCAGTCCTCATTTGCCAGTCTAGAGACCCATACCTACAGATGAAATGCAGCTGGTCCGCTTGAGGTTGTGGTGGGTGTACGCTCATTTGGCTCTTCGTCATCCCCGCTCTTCTCTTCAAATTTTCAAACCCCATCCACTTTCTGATTGCTTAAATCCCAAACTTCCCAGTGTGAGCTGTAAGTTCTTCAAAATCTGGCCCCAGTTTATATACCATCTTCATCTCCATCAAAGTCATTCCTTCTATTTGAAACCATCCATATCAAACTTCTTGCTATTCATCAAACATTTGTCTCTTATTTATGTAATTCAGCACATGTCATTCCACCCAACTGAAATGCTGCTCTGCTATTCCTCCCCTTTGATCCTCTGGAAAATTTCTATCACCTTTAGAGACTGATAAAACGTCTTTGACTTTAAATTCTATGCTTTCGTACCACTTTGTCGACACATGCATTGAATGCATCACATTATAGTGATTTGCCCATCTCTCTTCTTTTGGACTTTGTTTTGGAAAAGGTCAATTCATCATCATGGACTAGCGTAATGTCTGGTATGTTGTAAAGGACTTAATAAACATGTGTTGAATTCTATTGTAGAAATTTCATATGGGCAGGCTCTAGGTACCAGCTTGTGTATTTTCTCCCTTATTTTGGACAAACCGGCTCTATTTTACTATCGTCTTTCCTCTACCATGCTTTGTAAGTTCCTGAGGATTTCTTTTCCAAATCTCTCGGTGCCAGTGACCAGAATTTCTCTGACTCTAGAGATAAATTTCTTAAGACAACTGAGTGCCCCCCTTTTTCTTCCTTTATCCTGGGAAGGGAAGTTGCCTCTTAGAGGCAGTATCACATAATGTAAGAATCATTAGATTTGGAAACTTAAGATTTAAGTCCTGACTCTTACTCTGCTGAGCTGTGTGACCTTGAAAAAGTAAGTGCAAGTAATTGAAGCCCAGTTTCTTCATTTGGTTTTTGAGGGTTACCCCTTCCATTAAAAAAAAATTTTTTTTTAATGTATTTGTTTTTGGCTGTGCTGAGTCTTCGTTGCCATGCCGGCTTTTCTCTAGTTGTGGTGAGCAGGGTCTACTCTTCATTGCAGTGCATGGACTTCTCATTGAGGTGGCTTCTCTTCTGTGGAGCACGGGCTCTAGGGTACACAGTCTTTAATAGTTGCCACAGTGGGCTCAGCAGGTGCAGCTTCAGGCTCAATGTTGTGGTGCAAGGGCTTAGTTGCTCTGGGGCGTGTGGGATTTTCCAGGTCTAGAGATTGACCCCATGTCTCCTGCATTGGCAGGTGGATTCTTCACCACTGAGTCACCA
This sequence comes from Bos mutus, assembly GCF_027580195.1. Taxonomy (NCBI): domain Eukaryota; kingdom Metazoa; phylum Chordata; class Mammalia; order Artiodactyla; family Bovidae; genus Bos; species Bos mutus. The sequence goes on along the minus strand of NC_091632.1, from coordinate 50,716,363 downwards.
GGGAAGCCCCAATCCCTTCCATTTTTATTATTTTAATATTCTAATCACATCTTCTATCATTTCTAATTTGAAGACTGTTCTTGGCTAAGAATTTGGAAACTAAACAGGAAGTGAGTTGCTCTGTGTTTTCCTACCTTCTGAGGCCATGACCCCACTTACCCTTGTCCAACTGCTGGTCTCTGCACCCATGCATCCCAAAACCAGCCCTGTTGAAAGCTGCAGACATGGCCTGTTCTTGCTATGCTTAGCCCTCCTTCGGGGGCTCTGCCTTCTATCTGTCATTATACCATTCTGATCTTGTCATTTGGTTTTCAGTACTTTCTAGACATCCTACCTTGCCTGTTGGATGAACCGTTTCAATGACTGCAGTTACATCTGCTCCTGGTGTCTGACCAAAAGAAATGGGGATCTATTGCTAGGTTTCTGATCTGATCAACATGACTGTTATCAGATTGTCATTCTAAATACTTTATTTACCTTTTAATAAAAAGATTTTCACAGCAAAACAAAGCAGATAATATGAGTTTTGTTTTATAAGGACACTGAGGCTTAGAATGGTCAAGTCACCCACGTAACCCAGATTTTAAGCAGTGGAGTCAGTTAAAACTCAAGCATTCTCATGCCCTCTCTAGTCCTGTTCCAACATGCCAAAAGGGCAGGAACAAAGTTGCAACATTTCTGTATTCCTTCCCAAACTTTATACAGCATCTCACTCATAATATGTGCTCAACTAATTTAACAGTGTATATAACATTTTAAAATTGTGTCATTTTGAAAGTAATCTGTATCAGAATTTAAACATTTTAACAAGAAGGAGGGTTATGATATGATTTCTTTTGTGTGATGATTCCTACTTATCCTGAGTGAAAGTTATAGGATTTATGCTATGTTAAGCCACGCTAAGTAGTTCAAAATGGAGTCACAGTGGCCAATGTGCTTTCATATTAGTTGATTTGACATGTCTGCTGTAAGAGTTCAAGTGTCTTTGAGTAATAGACTAACAGTGCTAATTTAGATAAGCGATTTACTAGGCAAATTAGGATTTATGTCACTGGAACTGAAAGAGCAACCAATAGAGACAAGATCCCCTGGGATGTTACTGTTACGCCTACTGACAGACAGACTTCTCAAAATGAGACCATGGAGCTGAGTAACTGTAAGGCTCTTTACTGGAGGACCCAACTCTGAGCTGGTGAGAGTTGTTCCAGGGATACCGCTGGGGGCTCCCTCAGAGCTTCAGATGACTTTCCACTCATACTTGTCGCTTGCAGTGAGCCTTGCTGCTGAACTTGAGACTCCTTCTGCCCAGGCTTCTCCTTGGGGCATTTCATTACCCCTTTCCATCTCCCCATGTTGACTAACTCATGTTGTGCAATTTTCTGTGCCATATACCTAGTGACTTGTGCATTGAATTGGGTACAATTCATATGTCTCTAATTCTGTGACTCTTACCTGGCTTCATGGCTGGACCCTAATAAACAAGGAGAAAGGAATGTACTCCTGATAAGGACAAATTTTAGTTTAAACTTTTTTTTTTTTTTAATGCCAGCCCTCTGACATTGGTATGGGAGTTCTAATTAGCAAGAAGATACCCATAATATAGACAAAAGAATGGTAAACATGGGGAATAATTCATTAATAAGAGTATTGTGCCATAAATTGTGCACTGTAGTCAATTGAGAATTGACTACAAAGAAGAAAGTATTTCTTAAAAATCTATTATTTGGGAGAAGATTTCTTAAACTGCTTTGTGTTTTTCACTCTGCCTATATCAATCTCAAATCAATTATCCCTTAAAATGCCAATGTAATATTCTGAACAGTTTAATCCATTTAACATGTCCTCATCTTTATCCTTGCCCCTGTGTCACTTACAGTTTCTTCACACAATAAAAGCCTCGAATTAATAAAGTGCTTTCTTCTAGAAATTCAAAATGCTTTCTCCATGTTACTGTTTAATTAATTCTCAAAGCATTTCTCTGTGGAGTGGGAGTGGAGTGGGAAGAGGAATTTTCTTTTCCTTTATGACACAGGAAACAGGTTTGAAGAGCAAATCATTTCTATATACTGTGAAACTTGATGTTAATTCAGTTTTGTTCAAACTCATAGACCATGGTCTTCTAGCACACCTAGTCTTTCAAACAGAATCGTGTTCATGGATTTATTCACTCAATAAATCATGAAATAATTACTGGGTGCTCACTATATGTCAGGCTTCCCTGGTAGCTCAGTGGTAAAGAATCTGCCTGCCAAGCAAGATCTCTGGGTTGGGAAGTTCCCCTGCAGAAGGAAATGGCAACCCACTCCAGTATTCTTGCCTGGGAAATCCCATGGATAGTCCATGGGGTTTCAAAAGACTCGAACAAGACTTAGCAACTAAATAACAACAACACAATATCCTGTTCTAGACCCTGGGGATATAATGAACAGGAGAGGAAAAATGCTTGACCTCACAGAACTTAAATTCTTTCAGAGGGAGAGAGACAACAAACTTGTCAATTGCACTGTAAGTTCTCTACGACTGGACAAATGGATACATTATCACATCTTACCATTTAATTTGTTTTAGAAAAATATCTCAAAATATAGGGTTCATGAGGAAAAAGATAAGTGATTTTGAGTGATGATAGCTAAGAATCACATATTTACATGGTTTTGGAAAGATACAGAAAAACATCTTAGAGTAACCATATTGTTTTGGTGCTTGCAACATAAAAAGTCATTACATGGGCCAAAAATACAACAAGAACATATTAAAGCCTCATGTTATAAGATCCAGATGGACTTTGAGGGATAATCTAGTCTAATTCCCTCAGTATACATATGCAAAATGTGTCTTAGAAATGTTGAGATGATGGACATGATTTTGTTTCCAGCACCCTGTTACAAAAATTATGAATTGCCTAATGAGGCTTAATAATAACAGTAGAAGAAATAGTGAAATGTGCTGTTCCTTGAATCTTCCTCCTTGATATTTGCCTTGCAAGAGTAAGTGGTCAGAAGCATTCTTGAGGCATAAACACACAGAGAGAGAGGTGTAAGTCAGGTACATGGAGGGATGACAGTGAGATGAGAGATGAAACAGACAATAGAATGAAAGGCATCTTGGTGGGGAACCCCTGATTTTTTTGAACTCATATTTTTGCTGGAGGCATTTTTACACATTATTTTCCACAGGACTTTGGAGACACACACAGGCATATTTGAATCCAATTTCTAATAGAAGGTATGTGACCACGGTCAGTTTTCCTAACTTGAACCCGTTCCTTTACATAGCTTATGGGATAAATTTTGTCAGAAATTTTAAAAACTGTTGAGAAGGAATATAGATACAAATGGTGTCTATATATAAATATAGATATGGTAGGAATCCAGTAAATTTTAGTCTTATTACAGTAATTTTCCTAACATGTTTCAGAACCTCTTGTGTCTTACCGGAAACCCTTTCCGTCTCATCATCTCTACATGGAGATATGCTCTCAGTCCGTGACGAGTTCAGGCTTAATGTCACCCCATTTCCTTCAGTCAGTTCACCTCCCCGCGATCATCCAGTTTTGCACTTTCCCATAGTTATTGGTTTCAGGGTTTTATCTCCCTAACTTGGATTTCTTGTAGAATAGTGAACAGCACTAGGAAGACTTGGATTTGAACTCTGCCAGCCACTCAGTTTGAATTTGAGCAAACTCCAGGAGATAGTGAAGGACATGGAAGCCTGGCATGCTGCAGTCCATGGGGTCACAAAGAGTCGGACATGACTTAGTGATGGAACAACGAACAGTAACAAGCCACTCAGGGAAATAGAACCAGTATGAGTATAATGGAATAAGAGGTGTACTACAGGAACAATAGTTTATACAATTGTGACGGAAGCTGGGGGAGTTACTTTCTAGAAGGAGCAACTGAAATATCTGAGAAAAGTCATTACCAGACCCTCTGAAGCTGTTTTGTGAGTGGGTAAGTTGAAGCTTACTTGTTGAAACTTATCCCTTCCCAGGGATAGCTGGGAAGCCAGACATAGCCAGGTACTGGAAGGTACCTGAGGGAGCTGGTAGAAAGTCAGTGGAAAGCTGTGGTCTTTGCATGGCTATTGCTCCTTTAGGTCCACATTCAGGCTTTTGATATGTGCATGGGGCGACTGTTGCTCATAAGGGTTGGGAATTAGGAATATCTGAATGTGAAGTGAGAGCATAGACATGCTAAAACATTCTGGGACTCCGAGTGTGTCACTGTAGTCACACTACAAAGTCCTTCGGAGAAGAATAAGTGTTATCTCACTCTATTTTCCTACTTTTGCACAAATTCCTCCTTTGGCAAATTCCACTCACATGCATACAGAGAAGGCAATCCTGAAAAATGTAGTTTTAGCTCAGCAAACTGGCACAGTACAAATCAACATAGCCACTTATTGGTTATGTAGGTTGTATCCAGCAGTTTCTGTAAGCTTTCTAATCCTCCCCTTCCCCACTGGTATATCAGTGTAAGAGAGATGACAATTATAACTACGTTCTCATGTGGCGCTAGTGGTAAAGAACCTGCCTGCCAATACAGGAAACGTAAAGAGAGATGGGTTCCATCCCTGGGTTGGGAAGATGCCCTGGAGGAGGGCATGGCAATCCACTCCAGTATTCTTTGCCTGGAGAATCCCATGGACAGAGGAGCCTGGAGGGCTACAGTCCATAGGGTCACACAGAGCTGGACATGACTGAAGCGACTTGGCGTGCATGCATGCATGCAGGGTTTTACTAAGGATTAAATGAGATAACCTAAACACTGTATTGCTAAATATAAAAATTACTTATCATATTATTATTATTAGATGCTTCAATTCATTTAGTTAACGTGCACCTACTGTGTGCCAGAAACTGTACTATGCCTGGGATGTTGCACAGCACTGAGATAAACAGACAGTATCCCGCCTATCATGAAGCTGATCAGACACCAATTAGACATTCCATAGAGATGTTAAGATGGCAGTTGACAGACTGGATTTCAGAGCATGAGTCTACATGAAAGGAATACATTTGGGAGTTATTAGTATTTAGGAAGCATTTAAAGGTCTGAGTCTGATTTATCTCACCTAGGGAGTACTCATTAAATGAGAGACGTAGAGGCGCAAAGATTGGGATATGAGGCATTTTAAAATTCAGAGGTGAAAAAGATAAAGAGGAACAAGCAATGAGGCTGAGAAACAGCAACCAGTAATGCAGAAAAGAAATAAAAAGGTATAGAGGAAATGAGAGAAATAGGTGAGGGAGATTAAGAGGTACTTACTTTCCATTTATAGTAGTATGGTGGTTTAGTTGTGTCTGACTCTTGCCATGCCATGGACTATAGCCCACCAGGCTCCTCTGTCTATGAGATTCTCCAGGCAAGAACACTGGAGTGGGGTGCTATTTCCTTCTCCAGGGGATGTCACGGGTATAAAATGTACAGTGTGGGACATGTAGTCAATAATTATTTAATATCTTCATATGGTGAGAAATAGTAACTAGTCTGACTGTGGTGATCATTTTGAAATGTATAAAAATATTGAATCACTATGTTGCAACAGGAACTACACAGCCTTGTAGGTCAGTTTTACCTCAGAAACAAACTAGCACGTGAACACATTCAAAGAAAAACAGATCAGATGTTGGGGGTGAGGAAGGGGAAGCAGATGAAGGTAGCCTAAATGTACAAATTTCAGCCACAAGATAAATAAGTACTAGAAAGGTAATGTACAACAGGGTAAATATAATTAACACTACTGTACATGGTACATGAAAGTTGTTAAGAGAGTAAATCCTAAGAGCTTTCACCACAAGGAAAAAATAATTTTTTTTCTTCCCCTTTGCATCTATGTGATAATAGATGTTCATTCACTAAGTTTACTGTGGTAATCATTTTACAACGTACGGAAATAAAATCATTATGGTGTACACCTTAAGCTTATATAGTGCTGTATGTCAATTATGTCTTAACAAAACTAGAAAAAAAAAAAAAAAGAAATAACAGCCAGTGGTACCCTGATAAGCAAATGTAGAAAGTTTTTGAGAAAGTGAGAGGCATAAACTTTAACTTATAAGTCGATTCACATATTGCGAAATGACCATTGATATAGTAACAAGGAGATTATTGTCAGAATAGAATGGGTTCAAGGCAGAATGAGGGAAGAGGAAGTTTTTGGTATAAAAGCAGAAAAATAGGACAAGAGTAAGTGGGAAGTGTGACAAGGGAGAGTTTACACATGCCTATATCTGTATCTATGTATAGATGCCTTATGTACATATCTTATGTGAGATAGTCTACATATAGATATTGACATATAATGGGTAGATAGATGGATAGGGTATATTTTATACTTTATGCATACAACTGGTGCATATTTTACACCTCATTCATAAAATATAAAATGTTAGCTCTTTTCTGTTAGTTTGCTGATTGATGGGAATGTTCCATCAGTGCTAAGCTTGGGTGAGACCCCACTAATGGGATAAAATCTCTATCTTGGGATGTGAGGGAGAAACTGCTTCTTTCAGGCAGTCCTCCTTAACACAGTATTAACCAGAGACATATTAATACATCTTTTGTTACCAGAACTTTATTGACCAGAGACGTATCAATATCTCTTACATAACAAATCGCCAGCCACAGGTGTTAGTTTCTGAAAATATCCTACAGTCAATAATGAGTTAAGAGAAAAATGTTCAAACTGAGTTCAGTTCAGTTCAGTCACTCAGTTATGTCCGACTCTTTGTGACCCATGAACCGCAGCACGCCAGGCCTCCCTGTCCATCACCAACTCCCGGAGTCCACACAAACCCATGTCCTTTGAGTTGGTGATGTCATCCAACCATCTCATCCTCTGTCATCCCCTTTTCCTCCTGCCCTCAATCTTTCCCAGCATCAGGGTCTGTTCAAATGAGTCAGCTCTTCGCATCAGGTGGCCACAGTACTGGAGTTTAGCTTCAATATCAGTCCCTCCAATGAACACCCAGGACTGATCTCCTTAAAGATGGACTGGTTGGACCTCCTTGCAGTCCAAGGTACTCTCAAGAGTCTTCTCCAACACCACAGTTCAAAAGCATCAATTCTTCGGCGCTCAGCCTTCTTTGTAGTCCAACTCTCACATCCATACATGACCACTGGAAAAACCATAGCCTTGACTAGACGGACCTTGGTTGGCAAAGTAATGTCTTTGCTTTTTAATATGCTGTCTAGGTTGGTCATAACTTTCTTTCCAAGGAGCAAGCATCTTTTAATTTCATGGCTGCAATCACCATCTGCAGTGATTTTGGAGCCCAGAAAAATAAAGTCAGCCACTGTGTCCACTGTTTCCCCATCTATTTGCCATGAAGTGAATATGCCCAATTACTCTTTCCAAACTTATTAATCCAATTCATCACAACTTCCTGGAATTGACTGAATAAATGGCAAGAGAGGGGCTGAAGGGGACGAGGCAGGTTTTGGCTACAGTCAGAAAGTTAAGCACATATTTAGAGAAGAAGTGGAAAAAGTGGCAATTTTGCTGAAAAAAATCACAATTTCCAGAGCACACGAGGGAGGTGGTCAGACTAGGGTGTGTGTAACATAGTTTGGGCTAGGAATCTCTGCCCTGTATTATTCAGAAAAGAGGGTAGGTTGAAAAAATACATGTTTCCTGGTTAAAAGCTGACAGGAGCCAGGCGGACTGAGGAAAGGCACTTGAGGACACGGCCCTGGGTTTACTTTGATGGGCTCTCCTGACCAGTTGTAACTTCCATTCTTATCTAGGATGTTAGGAAGAGGCTAGCTTGATTATTTTGTGTTTCTCCCCAACACCTGGCCCAGCTGTGGAAGGAAAACTTCAGATATTTTTAACTTCACGACCCTGCCCCTGAAAGCCAGACACACTACTTTCTTTACTATAATTGGGACAAAAGTGATTTTTCTTCTTAATGTCACTCTAATCCTTACAGAAGAACTAGTGACAGCCACCTGAAGAATAATTATGGGGGAATCATCACCCTACCCTCATTCTTTGAAAACTGCTGGAGGGTGAGAGTTAAGTGGGTGACAGGTCCTCTGAGCATCTCCTGTCTAAAACACAAACCAGATATTGCGACTATACCTTCATTGTAACAGGTGGCAAGATGTGCACTTCGAGTTGGCAGTCTCCAAATCATTTTCCATTTCTCTAACTTAGGAGGAAGCTGTGAAATTTGCAGGCAAACGGGCTGAATGACTCATTCGATCCTGGACATTTCCTTCACTCCTAGGATGTCTCAATATCCCTCTACTCCCGTTTTTAAAGTATAACGATAATCAGTCATCTGCTACCCTCGCAGTGTCAGCGTAGTCACCGGGCACGTGACCAAAGTGGCCCGCCGCAAGGGGCTACCTCCATTCCTGCATGCCTCCATCCATCCATCCACCCACCCACCCATCGCCCTTTCTGTTCTCCGGCTTAACACTCCCATCTCCAGGCCTTCAGCGGCGCGCACCCCGGCGAGCCGGGTGTGCAAGGGCCCAGGTTGCACGCGCCTGGGGGCAGGGCGGCCACTTTCCCTGCCCGAGACGGTGGGGCGGCAGAGGAGACGGGGCAGCGAGGCCGCGCGGAGCCGAGCCCCCCGAACCCCGCCCGGCTCCCCTCCCCGAGCCGGCACCTAGGGACGCCGGGTCCCACGTGACAGTCCCCTCCTCCCTCCCCAGTCGCGCGCACTGGCCGGGCGTCTCGGTCCCGCGCGCGCTCGTGGTCCGGGAGCCCGGGAGCCAAGCGAAGGAGGGAGCGGTGGAGCGCGGGCCGTCAGAGCCCTGTGCCCGCGCGGAGGTGATGAAGCTGGCCGCGCGCTGACACCGCCGCACCCAGCCGCCGGGAAGCAGGCGCCTCGGGCCGCGACCTTGAGGAGGAGGTACGAGGCTGGGCACGGGGATGGGGGTGGGCTGGGGTGGGGGCGGAGGTCGGAGGCGGTGCTCCGGAGCCCCGCGCCCGGGTCCGCGGGCTGACACCGCCGCCGGCCCGGCTCCAGTGCGCGGCTCAGGCTTGCCTGCCATTTGCTGCCGCCGCAGGCGAGCCGGGCTTGCTTGTTTTCCCTCTCTCTCTGCCTGGTCGCTCCGAGGCTTCCGCAGTTGGCGCTGCTCACGGTGACCCAGGTAATTGCCTGAAGGGCCGACCTCCCACCTGGTCTTGTTGCCAGGACACCTTCTCCGCCTTCTGGCCGGGGTTGGTTAGGGTTACGCCGCGACTTCCGAAGCCCAGTTGGGCCGAGGGGAGAAGCAGCAGTGGCCGGGCAGTGCAGGCAGGTGAAAGTCGAGGAAGCTGCCTTGACTCTGTGCGGGAGACCTAGGGGAATGAAGAGGAAACACATGACTGGAGAATGGCCCAGGAATGGGCCTCTGATGCGCTTGCATGCGGGGAAACTAGACAGACACCTGGGAGAAAGTGCTGCCACAGGGTGTAGCCTTTTTAACCACTCGGGGAGGGAGGGGGGAAACACCATCCGGTGGAGATGCAAGTATTGGGAGAGAAGAGAACTCTGTAGGATGGAAATGGTAACCGTGTTTTTTTTTTTTTTTTTTCCAGTGAGCCTCAAACACTTTTAAAAATGAGTATCCAGAAAATCAAGTCAATTAAAACCCTAGTCAAATGACAATTTTAACTAAAAGATTGTCATTTCTTACAATTTCCTGGGAGTACTGTAGGTGTAAATTTTTTTTTTTTTTTGATCTATTTCTGTGCTACTTTCTACAAGCCAGCCCCAGCATGTAAGCATGCTCCAATGTTGGATGAGGGTGATGAATCAAGAGTCAACCTGCTTGGATAGTTAGGGAGTTTGGGATGGTCATGTACACGCTGCTGTATTTAAAATAGATAACCAACAAGGACCTTTGTACAGCACATGGAACTCTGCTCAATGTTATGTGCCTGCCTGGATGGGAGGGGTACTTGGGGGAGAACGGATACATGTATATATATGACTGAAGAGCTTCACTGTTCACCTATAACTACCACAACATGGTTAATCGGCTGTACTCCCATACAAAGTAAAAAGTTTAAAGTTTGGAAAAATAAGAGTCAACCTTCTTAAGTACTACCATTAAGAACTCACTGAAGTCTCTGTCTCTTGCAGGGTAGACTGACAATTCCTGTATCTGAGAGTGGACCACCAGGTGTGTGGTGACATGGCCCAGGGGAATAATTATGGACAGACCAGCAATGGGGTGGCAGATGAATCACCCAACATGCTGGTATACAGAAAGGTAAGGATTTCTTCACTTTTCTGGAAAAAAGGAAACTTCTGGCTTCTTTGAATTTTTCTTTCCCCCCTCAGATCAGAGTATCTATCAGTTTTGTGACCTTAAAAATTCTCCAAATCCTTAATGACTGCATACTATACTTGAGGATGAGCTGACATTCTCAAGTAATGCATATGTATAGAGACATAGTGAAGTACACGAGGCTACTGATACTCTGTTCTCACACTTTCTCTGTGGATCCTACATGGATGAAGCTGTAGTCAGCAGCAGCAGCAGCAAATTTGGACATCCCACATATTTTGTTTGTCACATACAGGATTTTATAGTATCTGTAATAGTTTTTAAAAGCTTTTTCTAATACTCTTCCTAAGCTTTTGGGTTGTAATGATCATACAGATGTATAACATTTTAGAAATGAATGAAGACTACATTGCATTCCTGGGGCAAGAGTGAATGTGGCTATGTATGTATGGGTGATTTAATAATTTTGCTTCAACTAAATAATTCCAGTTTCTTTTTTTAAATCTTAGCTTAAGGAATTTTTTACTTTGTGTTATTTTTATAATTTTACTTATGGGTATTTATGTTCTAGTGCCATATGCCCATTAAATAAGTCTTTATATTTTAGAAGCTTTTTTTCCCTCCAAACTGATCTGACAGCTTTATGCATTTTATAATGATGCTGTCAACACCAAATTTCTAGATATTGAGCCACCATAATAAAGATGTATTTGAATAGTGTATGTGCTTCAGAGTGGTTGCTTAGGTAAATTCTTTCTGGTTAGAATCAATAATCTTACTAAAATTAAGGAAGCAGCATTCTTCATTTAAATTCTGGTACAGAAGTTACTGCATTTTCTGGGGGATTATTTTTCTTTAGCATATTATTTGTAGTGCTTATTGGGGTAGGATTTCTTTAGTTAACACTAGCAGTGGTAAAAAGGAAACTGGGCCTGGAAAACCAAGAAAACTGTTAAAGATTTTAATTAGTGTGAGCCCATTGAAGAGTCTAGGATGAGTTTACTAGAGGATCAGAACTGGTTATGGAGAAAGATGAAATGCTTTCCACCTTGACCTGTACTAAATCCAGACTTTCCTTCATTGTGGCCCAATGTCATTAACAGGTGCTGATGATACGTGTTTGCGGAAATCTTGTTATTGTTTCTATGTGAATATGCATGGATATCCTGACGGTGCTAATCTTGTAGACTGTAGTATGTTGTGTACCTGTAAATGCAGGGGTGTGTGTGTGTGTGTGACAGCACAGTAAAACTTTTTCTTCACAGGGAACAAAATTGCCTATTTTAGTCTTAAAGCATCCCGACTGGATAAATCAAGGAAATAATCCCCTTGAGCTTAATTATTACTATTCTATTCCTATACTGATTGAAATTATTGGATATTTGCCCATTCTATATAAATTCAGTTAGGAGAAGACCTATTTTGGGGCAAGTTACGTGTTTCTAAAGAAGTTGTAATATTCCTTATTTTTTTGTATGACTTTGAATATTGTAATATGAAAGATATGAGAATTGTAAATTCTATCTTGTAGGTTTGTGCAGTGTTGAGAGTTGGACTTTTGTAAAATTACTAAGTTAGCTATTTTTGTTAGGTCAAACACTGTATTCTCCATTTCTCTATAAATGATCCGAGGCTAAATTGATTGGACACTTAACAGTTATCTTGATTAGAAATAAACAATATGATATCAGTCTGTGTGTCTCATTTAGTCAGTTATCATGAGAATAAGTGAAAACTGAGGCTAGGAGTTTTATAGATAGTTATTGGATTATTTAGTGTACCTAAGGTTCGTACTGCTAATTTTGAAACATTAAGTTGTTGTTTAGTATCAAACTGTCATTATGGTTACTTAAAAGTGAACAGGCTATGATGACTTCATAGCCTGGGGAGAGAATGTAATTATTTTTCATTCTTTTAAGCCTTGCTGTTCTGTTGTGTAAGCTTGGAACCGCTTGTGCTACTTCTTTTGCCCTCCTTTGTTTAGGGTAGTGACACATATAATTAATTTCTAGAAAAGATTTCCCTGAGAAATCCTTATTAGAAAAATGTAACTCCAGTAAATTTTACTCATAATGCTTAATTATGGGTTGCTTGTCTATCCTTTTATTTTCTGAATGTATATATTTTTTGTTTTTGTTTGTGACACAAATAATAATATTAATACATAAATACCAGATAATTTATATAAAGAAACACAATGTTCTTGGTTATCATTTGCTGGTTACCAAGTCTCATGGTCTGTCTCTGTAGGCAGATATACATCATGACATCATGTGACCATTTAACTTCTGTTTTTTTGTATCTTATGTGGGCTTTGACATTTAATATCTTCTCAGTAGAGACAAAATTTTAATGTGAAGAACAGCAGAGTAGTTGGAGGAGGGTTGTAGGTTAACTTCATGTATTAGAATATTTCAACTGGTGGACTTGCATAAAAGAATAAGTGACATGTTACAAATGCTAAATCAAAGGTAAGGAAAGAATTTCAACCTCACAGTGCCTTGCTTAGTATCAGTGAGGAGAATGCTTGGGGAAATTGCTGTTTTATTGATTTATGCCAATTTTCCACTTCTGGTTAATTGTGGAAACATAGCATTTAAAGTGGGCTCTGAACTAGAAGTGTTCATGGTGTTCTCACTATTTCCCCTCCCTGCAAGCCGCCCAGGATTCAGATGGCTTATACCTACTAAAGATATGCATGCACTAATTCCGTGTTCTCTTGGTAAGTTATGTATGAGGTTTAGGAACGTTCTCGTGTGGGATAGGAAACAGTGAATGGTTGTCAAAGTGGAATACACAAAAGAGCTGGGGTTTGTGAATTTCTTGTGTTGGTCTGATGTCCCTCCACTATGATTGCCCTCATACGGATTACTGTGGTTCCTGCAAATAATGGGAACATTCCAGGAATCTTTTTTTCCATGGAGAATTCCTTTGTGATATTATGGGGAAAATGTACAATGGGTAGAACTATGATCTTCCAGGTAGAGTGAGTGCTACCTTTGTAAAAGCTGCAGGCATTACTATACACTGTTACTGACCAGGGTTCTTGGACTCCTTAATCAATAGAAATTGATAAGATTCCAGATGAGAAATTCAGGCAAGATTTTATTGGCTTTAAGGCTTTATTGCTTACTCCCCGAGGTGGAGCAAGGTAGCCCATTAAATGGGATGAGGGTAAGGATGAACGTGTGGTTTAGACTGGACAGATGCCTTGGGTGGTCTGCCAGCCCCCTTGGTGGGGCTGTGTGCAGGGATCATGCACAGTACCCGGGATGCCTCAGAAGTGGCAGCTGGGTTTTTGGTCTTTTTGTATCTTGTTCATAATTTGCCAACTGCATATGTACGCAGTTATTTTTAGTGTCTTACAGTTTCTTTATATTCTGTTGCTTGAGATGAGCAGATGAAGAGATGTGCAGGTGCAAGCATTACAACAAAGGGTCCCAGGTCCCAGGCCCAGCCTGTCTCAACACTGCTTCACAATCAGGGTTGGTACCTGCAAATCAGTCTCGGATATTTGCTGGTACCTTTTTGACTTAATATGAGGACTCTTTGTAGGCTTCGTTTGATAGCAGAGGTACATTTTAAAAAATCATATGGACAAAATATTATCCTTAGCAATTTTTCAATTTATAATGTTGCTTTTTCCACAAGCAAGTGATGAAACTAGAGTGGTTATGTCTTTTTATATATATGAAAACATTAACAAATGTATAAAATGTGAGGCTTAACCACTTTTAGTAGTGGGGCTTCCTAAGTTCCCTTCGGTAGGCCTTAACTAGAATGGAATAGAAATAAATCAACTTCCTGAAGAAGAGACCCACCTAGCTCCAACTCACCCTGGATTCAGACTAGCTTCTTGAAATGTATGTAGAGGTTTGACTCACATGTCAAACACTGCTCTCTTTCTTGGTCTTCTCATTCCTGGGGTACTGGCTGTGAAGGATTGCTGAGCTAGAACCTGAGATGATAGGGAGACACATTCTAAATTTGGTGTCTGGCCAGTATGCTGCCCACCAGACAGCATACATCACTTTTCATCCAGAAGCTGACATTCCTACACTCGAAAAACAAAATATCTAGGGCACCTTGTGGGCCAGTATTTCAAATTGGCTGGCATGCTGGCTTCATACTAGCAGGAATGTTCAGAATGACCAATAATTTCTGGTGTTATTGCAACAACCATTTATGCTCCAGCTGTCAGAAAAGAAAAGGAAAATATTTTCCTCATTCACTGTTTTAGTGGAATGAACACATCTTTTGGAAAGAGCAAATGTATAAAGTTCACGATACCTCTCCCCTCCACAAGCACCCTGACCTTTTTCCTCACCCATTCTCTCTTCCCTTCCTCTCTCTTTGTTGTCCATCTAGCCACTCTCTTTCCATTTGTTTCTTCCTTTTAATTTTTCTTTTCAAAAAAGACCTAAGGGTGAAGATATAATTTTCCCTAAGATGCTGCTCATTTTAATTGTGAAACAGAAAGTTATGTTTTGGAGGTGAGAGCAGGTACCAGCCTTGTTTTGACTACCTCTTAGGCACAGACACTCAGATGGGTGCTTTTAAACTTGGTATCATATTGTGGTTGTGGCAAAGGGTTAGTCTTGAAGGACACAATTCAGTTCAGTCGCTCAGTCGTGTCTGAGTCTATGTGACCCCATGGACTGGCTTCCCTGTCCATCACCAACTCCCAGGGCTTGCTCAAACTCATGTTGGTTGAGTTGGTGATGCCATCCAACCATCTGATCTTCTGTCATCCCCTTCTCCTCCTGCCTTCAATCTTTCCCAGCATCAGGGTCTTTTCCAATGAGTCAGTTCTTAGCATCGGTGGCCAAAGTACTGCAGCTTCAGCTTCAGTGTCAGTCCTTCCAGTGAATATTCAGGACTGATTTCCTTTAGGATTGCCTCGTTTGATCTCCTTGCAGTCCAAAGGACTCTCAAGAGTCTTCTCCAACACCACAGTTCAAAAGCATCAGTTCTTTGGTGCTCAGCTTTCTTTATATGTGACTATTGGAAAAACCATAGCTTTGGTTAGCTGGACCTTTGCTGGCAGTATCTCTGTATTTTAATATGCTGTCTCGGTTGGTTATAATTTTTCTTCCAAGGAGCAAGCGTTTTATAATTTCATGGCTGTAGTCACCATTTGCAGTGATTTTGGAGTCCAAGAAAATAAAGTCTGCCACTGTTTCCATTGTTTCCCCATCTATTTGCCATGAAATAATGGGACTAGATGCCATGATCTTCGTTTTTTGAATACTGAGTTTTAAGCCAGCTTTTTCACTCTCTTCTTTCACTTTCATCAAGAGGCTCTTCCTCTTCGCTTTCTGCCATACGGGTGGTGTCATCTGCATATCTGAGGTTATACTGACATTTCTCCCAGCAATCTTGATTCCAGCGTGTGCTTTATCCAGCCCAGCATTTCTCATGATGTATTCTTCATATAGGTTAAATAAGCAGGGTGATGATATACAGCTTCGATGTACACCTTTCCCAATTTTGAACCAGTCTCTTGGTGTATGGCCGGTTCTAACTGTTGCTTTTTGACCTACATACAGGTTTCTCAGGAGGCAGGTAAGGTGGTCTGGTATTCCCATCTCTTTTAAGAATTTTCCACAGTTTTTTGTGATGCACACAGTCAAAGGCGTTAGCGTAGTCAATGAAGCAGAAGTAAATGTTTTTCTGGAATTCTGTTGCTTTTTCTGTGATCCAATGGAGATTGGCAATTTGATCTCTGGTTCTTCTGCCTTTCCTAATTCCAGCTTGAACATCTGGAAGTTCTCTGTTCACATACTGTTGAAGCCTAGCTTGGAGAATTTTGAGCATTACTTTGCTGGCGTGTGAGATGAGTGCAATTGTGCAGTAGTTTGAACATTCTTTGGTGTTGCCATTCTTTGGGATTGGAACAAAAACTGATCTTTTCCAGTCCTGTGTCCACTGCTGAGTTTTCCAGATTTGCTGGCATATTGAGTGCAGCACTTTCACATCATCTTTTCGTATTTGAAATAGCTCAGTTGGAATTCCATCACCTCCACTAACTTTGTTTGTAGTGATGCTTTATTGAAGGACTGAGATAGCTCTATTTTTGAAGAGTAAGATGCGACAATTGGCCTTTCTTACATAAAAGATGTAGGGGAGCTCTCAGCCCAGTCAGAAGATCACCTCTGCTGATTGCTTTGACCTAGACATTGCCTTGGGAAGCTCTTGCTGTAGTCAGTCTGTTCTGTGAAAACAGCTATATCTGCAAGAGAGGGGAGTGACTTGTTTTCCTCTTTGGAAAAGAGTGAGTCATAGACATCACTAGTTTCTTAGTGGCGATTTAGCTGACATTTTCAGCATTAACTCAGTGCATTTGTCTTTTCAGGATTGTCCAGTCTGGTCAACCTTGAAGTTGTCACGTTTCTCCCTCCTCAAGCTCTTTTATGAAAAATAGGCTTTGACATTTTTGCACTTTCATTATCTTGATCTGTCCTTGTATAGGGTGCTGCTGCATGTTAGTGTAGAATATTTATAGGTGATAAAAAGAGAAAGGTCTGTTAGAAAACAAAGGAATGTTTGCAAATGGATAATCACAAAAGGCATTTAGGTCCTCAGATTTCTAAACTAGGGGCTCAGAGGGAAGGCAGGCATCTACGCCATTTCTAGAAAATTCCAGAATGAAGTGTCTTCTGAATATATGACTTGAAAGCTCCTTCCTAAAGGATGTGTCTGCTATAAATATAAGTTTAATCTGTTTGAATCAGATGCAGACCTGTTTTTTCCCTCAGTGACACTAATGCGCCCTGAGATAGAATAGGACCATCATTTGTGATACTTCTGAGAAGTAGAGATGTTTTATGAGTAATAATTTAATCATGAATTTTGGATAATAATTAACATAAGCTTGAAGCAAGGAAGCCTTCCATTGAGCTTTTTTCCTCACCAATTGTTGCTTGTCAGTGCTATTTGTGGAATTAAGATAAGGATTTGTGGCTTCAGTTTTATTTCCTTCCTTTCTCACCTCCAGCCTAACCGAAATCTTAATTGATCAGAGGAAAGTGCAGATGCAGAAAGGAGAAACTATGTAGAGGTTTTTAATGCCTTATAATAGCCTTTGTGGCTTTGTTGAGTGATGGAAGCAGGGTATATTTAGGTAGTATGGTTGATGGAATGGGATCACTGCAGAGAATTTGAAATTATTTTGGATTTGGATATTTAGTGACTTAATAAATGTTAAGTCTCCTTGAAAACGATATTGCAGCACAAGTAATTGGCCCTTGCTCTCCCTTTCTCCCTGTACAAAGGAGGCATTTGAATGTCAGTGTTATGGAGGCTTCTATCTTACAAAATATCAATCTAATTATAAAATAATTGTAAATGTTAAAGTGGGTACGCAGTTCCTCAGGGAAAAAAAGACCCACTTCTCTGACATTTGCCCAAGGCAATATGAAAATTTAACTTACCCTCCTTTTAATTCCCTTTGTCTTGTGTCTAATTCAATTAACAAAGGTCTCAGGACATTGGAACTCTAATAGACAATCATGAACTTGATTCCAGTTCCATTAAAATTGCCGCTTGGCCTAAGCTAGAAAGAATTTGGGCTGAGGGGCCTATCCAGGGAAATAAGTTGTTGTTCTGTCTTCTGGAAAAATATATAGGAAAATGGTAGCTGTGTGATATTAGCTGGGTTCTTAACAGTAGTCTAGGAGCCTTCTTATTTAGGTCCTTTCTAATGATTAGCATGTAAAATTCTCTTTAGGAGTCAGTGTGCTAAAGTAGAAGCATGTGCACTGCAGCTGAGTGGTTTTCATTTTAAATCATGACTCTGCCCTTGTTTAGCTCTGCAGCTGTGGGTTAGCAACCTGCTGCTGCTGCTGCTGCGGCTCAGTTGCTTCAAACGTGTCTGACTCTGTGCGACCCCATAGACGGCAGCCCACCAGGCTCCCCCGTCCCTGGGATTCTCCAGGCAAGAACACTGGAGTGGGTGGGTTAGCAACCTAACTCCCTTCATTTCAGTTTTCTTACATGTAAAATGTAAAATAATAAAAAATAAAAAAAAGTTTCCTTCATAGAGCTGTTTGATGATAAAATGAGTTCGCCTGTTCAGTTCAGTTCAGTTCAGTTCAGTCGCTCAGTCGTGTCCGACTGTTTGTGATCCCATGAATTGCAGCATGCCAGGCCTCCCTGTCTATCACCAACTCTCGGAGTTCACCCAGACTCACGTCCATCGAGTCAGTGATGCCATCCAGCCATCTCATCCTCTGTCGTCCCATTTTCCTCCTTCCCCCAATCCCTCCCAGCATCAGAGTCTTTTCCAATGAGTCGACTCTTCACATCAGGTGGCCAAAGTACTGGAGTTTCAGCTGTAGCATCATTCCTTCCAAAGAACACCCAGGGCTGATCTCCTTTAGAATGGACTGGTTGGATCTCCTTGCAGTTCAAGGAACTCTCAAGAGTTCTTAACTAGACGGACCTTTGTTGGCAAAATAATGTCTCTGCTTTTGAATATGCTATCTAGGTTGGTCATAACTTTCCTTCCAAGGAGTAAGCGTCTTTTAATTTCATGGCTGCAGTCACCATCTGCAGTGATTTTGGAGCCCAGAAAAATAAAGTCTGACACTGTTTCCACTGTTTCCCTATCTATTTCCCATGAAGTGATGGGACTAGATGCTGTGATCTTCATTTTCTGAATGTTGAGCTTTAAGCCAACTTTTTCACTCTCCACTTTAACTTTCATCAAGAGGCTTTTGAGTTCCTCTTCACTTTCTGCCATAAGGGTGGTGTCATCTGCATATCTGAGGTTATTGATATTTCTCCCGGCAATCTTGATTCCAGCTTGTGCTTCTTCCAGCCCAGCATTTCTCATGATGTACTCTGCATAGAAGCAAAATAAGCAGGGTGACAATGCACAGCCTTGATGTACTCCTTTTCCTGTTTGGAATCAGTCTGTTGTTCCATGTCCAATTCTAATTGTTGCTTCCTGACCTGCATATAGGTTTCTCAAGAGGCAGGTCAGGTGGTCTGGTATTCCTATCTCTTTCAGAATTTTCCACAGTTTATTGTGATCCACACAGTCAAAGGCTTTGGCATAGTCAATAAAGCAGAAATATATGTTTTTCTGTTAAACAACCTCAATAAATGTTTCAATAAATGCAATAATAATAATAATATAATTATGCAATTATAATTATAACAATGTATAATATGTCATAGTTACATTATATATTATAATTCTAATAATTATTCTTTCCCTATTACTATTTAATGAAACACATTGTATATGCCATAGGGTCCAGTATGTTGCTATATTTTTTGATATTGGTAAAAATGTGAACATTTTAACCACTCCCAGTCATGTCTTTCTGGTAGTTAAAGGCAGATTCTGTAGGATGCTGTGGTAATACCATTTTTATGACACAGTGAGTGTCCTAACTTACATTCTATATAGCTAGCTTCTTCTAATTTTAATAAAGCCTTTGAATTATTATCTAATATATATTTGAAGTCTGCATAGTGTTTTAGATATTACATAAACTAAATAAAGTCTTTGCCTCTGGAATTTCAGAGGTGAAAAGAAACTAAGAATTTATCTACTTTTTAATTTTGCAGATTATGAAATTTAAGATCAGAGGAGTAACATGATTGGTCTAAGTCACACAGGATGAATTCAGGTCTTTATTTATTTGTCTTTCTGTGTTATGTGTGTTTCTCTATCTTTCTCTTAAAATAAATGCAATAAGTCTTGTGTTTATGATTTAGTTTCAGTAAGAAATCAGTGTCCTGGTTACGCTGTGGCATCCATGATTATTCCCGGATATTTAATCACCACTATAGTAGATGACTAGATTCCCTTTTCCCTTCAGCTATAGTTTAGCATTTGAAGCCCCAGGAATAAGATTGAGAACTAGTCCTACCTACTCTGGTAGTAGTTTTGTTCTTGATTTAATCCTGACTGGAAGTTCTAGGCTGATGAAAACCCAGAATTTGATGTTCTGTGGCAGCACTGCCCAATAGAGCTTTCTATCATGATGGAAATATACTATGTACTGTCTAATATAGTAGCCACTAGCCACAGAGGGCAGTTGAACACTTGAAATGTGGCTAATGTGACCAAGGACTTGAATTGTAAATTATATTTAATTTTAATTAATTATAATTTAAATTTAAATAGTCCCCTGTGGCTGGTGGCTATTATATTTGATAGCACAGTGATTATGGAATAAAGCCTGTAGAAAAAGCGGTATCAAAGAGAAAAGATAAAAGAGAAGGCTGTACTTAGCTTGAGACTTGGCATGCAGTGCTTGCAACAACGTTGCAACAAAAAAACTGTTCAACAAACAATTTTTAAAAATTATAGTACAGATGTAAAGCTTTAAAGGAGAACCATGGCCTGCTAAGGAAATATTAGGAGATATTGTAATGAATTACACTAAAGGTTTATGTTTTGGTTTTTTTTCTGCCATGTGGAAACTGGAAGTGGTCTGCAGAGGGTGGCCCTCCAAAGGTCAGATGATAGAGGTTGTTTTGCAGCAAGACTAAAACCTGCATGCACAACTAAAATCTGCATGCACCATGAGTATCCCAGGAAGTGCACTTGCAACATCTCAGGTGGTTTACTAATGTTGAAAGCATTCTAATTAACCTGTGTATCTTATGGAGTCTCAGACATGCATTGTAGCCATTCCAATTCCTGTTAAGACTGAGGGGAAAACCAGAGTTCTGGGTATAAGGGATTTAAAGTGGTTGTAATCCTTGTTGAGAATTTAAAATTGGGGTATAAAGAAATCCAGTTTTTTAAAGCTTACTTCTTTTCATATACCTCAGAATGTTGAAGGGAAGGCAGTAGTCTAGGGAAAGTAGTTAACTCATGATGAAGTGACAGAGTCTCCAAGTCAGAAGAGCTAGATGTGAACCCCTGCTCTGCCCCTGATTGGCTGCATAAGTCTGGACAAGTTTGTTAACTTCTCCTAGAGACTACTTTTACAGAATCATTGAAAAGATGAACTGTAAGTGAGAATGTTTGACTGAAAGTGACTGACAGGTTATGCTACAGACTCTTTGGGAATTGTGGAAGATACTGAGGTTCCTTGCAAGAATAAACTTTGCTATACTCTCTTTGACCAGTCTTCCCAGTTTGCTGAGTGTCCCTATGGCCATAGGTCATTTAGAAGCCCAACTTCCACCCAGTTGGCCATTGATGGAAGTTCTCAAGATTGATATATATCTACATGACCATCTTTGGCCATACAAAACCTTTTGGAATGTCAGGCAAACTGGTTCAGTAGAAAGTTTTTCTCTAGTACAGAATCTAGGGAAAGTGTTCAACTTTAGTATTTAAAATGATGTATACCAAAGCATTTTGAAGGAAATTAAGTATCACATAGAACATATTATTACTCATATTTCTCTTGGTAAACTTTTTAAAATACATTTTTTTTTCTGGAAATCAGGGCTATTTGTCACTTGCTCCAAGGTTTATATTTAGTATTTTGGGTTTTGACTTTCAGTTTATTGTTAATTAGAAGAGTTGTCTTTTATTGAGTGCTTACCATGTGTCAAGGCCTTCATGTATATTATCTGATTTCCTTAAAATATGTTGCATGTTGATTATTACCATCCTGTTTTTCTAATAAGAAAGCTGAAACTGACATATGCAGACTAAGTGGCTGTCCAAGATTGCTCAGGGATTAGTAACAGAGCTGGTGAGCTCCATGAGGATGGAGACTCCTATCTTCAGTGCTATGTTCACAGCACCCAGAGATGGTATAGTAGATGGTCCTGAATATTGAGTGCCTAAGCACATGATCAGTGAATGAACAAATGAATGACTGCACAAATGAATGAATGCTTGACCCAAAGTCTGCATTCTTGCCTCTTCACTGTGTTGCTTTCATTTAGATTAGTGAATGGATAGCATGTTCAAAATTCAATTCTGTACACCATACATACATTGAGCCTCAGCTATGATTGAACCGTGTGGTGGGCCTTGGGATTAGAGTTGTGAACTAGACAGATAGGGGTTTGAATCCTCAATGAGCTTACTTTACAGTGGTGAGGTCAGGTGTCAGATAACTTACTGAAGAGTGATTACTGCTGTTCTCCAGTGGACCACATTCTGTCAGATCTCTTCACCATGACCCACCCATCTTGCCCCATGGGCATGGCTTAGTTTCATTGAGTTAGACAAGGCTGTGGTCCTAGTGTGATTAGATTGACTAGTTTTCTGTGAGTATGGTTTCAGTGTGTCTGCCCTCTGATGCCCTCTTGCAACACCTACCGTCTTACTTGGGTTTCTCTTACCTTGGGTGTGGGGTATCTCTTCACGGCTGCTCCAGCAAAGCGCAGCCGCTGCTCCCTACCTTGGACGAGGGGTATATCCTCACCGCCACCCTTCCTGACCTTCAACGTGGGATAGCTCCTCTAGACCCTCCTGTTCCCCGCAGCCATGGCTCCTTGGACGTGGGGTTGGTCCTCCTGGCCACCACCCTTGGCCTCTGGCGTGGGGTAGCTCCTCCCACCCGCCGCCCCTCACCTCGGACGCTGGGTATCTCCTCTCGGCCACCCCCCCGACCTCGGACACGGGCAATGCAAAGAAATAGAGGAAAACAACAGAATGGGAAAGACTAGAGATCTCTTCAAGAAAATCAGAGATACCAAAGGAACATTTCATGCAAAGATGGGCTCGTTAAAGGACAGAAATGGTATGGACCTAACAGAAGCGGAAGATATTAAGAAGAGATGACAAGAATACACAGAAGAACTGTACAAAAAAGATCTTCACGACCAAGATAATCACGATGGTGTGATCACTGACCTAGAGCCAGACATCCTGGAATGTGAAGTCAAGTGGGCCTTAGAAAGCTTCACTACGAACAAAGCTAGTGGTGGTGATGGATTTCCACTTGAGCTATTCCAAATCCTGAAAGATGATGCTGTGAAAGTGCTGCACTCAATATGCCAGCAAATTTGAAAACTCAGTAGTGGCCACAGGACTGGAAAAGGTCAGTTTTCATTCCAATCCCAAAGAAAGGCAATGCTAAAGAATGCTCAAACTACCACACAATTGTACTCATCTCACACGCTAGTAAAGTAATGCTCAAAATTCTCCAGGCCAGGCTTCAGCAATATGTGAACCGTGAACTTCCTGATGTTCAAGCTGGTTTTAGAAAAGGCAGAGGAACCAGAGATCAAATTGCCAACATCCGCTGGATCATGGAAAAAGCAAGAGAGTTCCAGAAAAACATCTATTTCTGCTTTATTGACTATGCCAAAGCCTTTGACTGTGTGGATCACAATAAACTGTGGAAAATTCTGAAAGAGATGGGAATAACAGACCACCTGATCTGCCTCTTGAGAAATCTGTATGCAGGTCAGGAAGCAACAGTTCAAACTGAACATGGAACAACAGACTGGTTCCAAATAGGAAAAGGACTACGTCAAGGCTGTATATTGTCACCTTGCTTATTTAGCTTATATGCAGAGTACATCATGAGAAACGCTGGACTGGAAGAAACACAAGCTGGACTCAAGATTGCCGGGAGAAATATCAATAACCTCAGATATGCAGATGACACCACCCTTATGGCAGAAAGTGAAGAGGAACTCAAAAGCTTCTTGATGAAAGTGAAAGAGGAGAGTGAAAAAGTTGGCTTAAAGCTCAACATTCAGAAAACGAAGATCATGGCATCCGGTCCCGTCACTTCATGGGAAATAGATGGGGAAACAGTGTCAGACTTTATTTTTCTGGGCTCCAAAATCACTGCAGATGGTGACTGCAGCCATGAAATTAAAAGACGCTTACTCCTTGGAAGGAAAGTTATGACCAACCTAGATAGCATATTCAAAAGCAGAGACATTTACTTTGCCAACAAAGGTTCGTCTAGTCAAGGCTATGGTTTTTCCTGTGGTCATGTATGGATGTGAGAGTTGGACTGTGAAGAAGGCTGAGCACCGAAGAATTGATGCTTTTGAACTGTGGTGTTGGAGAAGACTCTTGAGAGTCCCTTGGACTATAAGGAGATCCAACCAGTCCATTCTGAAGGAAATCAGCCCTGGGATTTCTTTGGAAGGATGATGCTAAAGCTGAAACTCCAGTACTTTGGCCACCTCATGCGAAGAGTTGACTCATTGGAAAAGACTCTGATGCTGGGAGGGATTGGGGGCAAGAAGAGAAGGGGACGACAGAGGATGAGATGGCTGGATGGTATCACTGTGTTGATGGATGTGGGTCTCAGTGAACTCCGGAAGTTGGTGATGGACAGGGAGGCCTGGTGTGCTGTGATTCATGGGGTCTCAAAGAGTCAGACACAACTGAGTGACTGATCTGATCTGATTACTGCTGGGAAAAAGGAAGAACCGAGTGTTAGGAAAATAAATTTATATTGGGTCATCTGGTGTCTAAAATAAATATTATGTTGATCCATGTCTTCTGTTTGCAGTTCTAAGTGCTTATCACAGTGCCCAGCTTCTGACACTTAGTAAGTGCTCAATAGATGAACTAAATTGAGCTAATGTTGAAAGTCTTCAGAGATTTACAGAGACAGATGAGGCAAGAGTATTGATCTTATCCCTTCTATCTTATGATAGAGGATCAAATCTCTCCTTCCATAGACTTAAAATTTACTCAATACTTGTGAACTTGAATAAAATTATTTTGCCTCTTTGAGTCCCAGTTTCCTCATCTATAAAATGGAGATAGTAATAATAATAACGATGATGATGATGACAGATTATTATAAGGATTACATAAATAGTATATGTAAAGCTTGGATAAGTAGGAAACATTTAATATATGTTAACTGTTACTTATAAATGCTGCCCCAAAGGGTTTCTTTATAAGTGGAAGAAATGATATCTGGAATTCTCCAGGCAAGAATACTGGAGTGGTAGTCATTCCCTTCTCCAGGGAATCTTCCCGACGCAGAGATCCACCCTGGGTCTCCCAGGTCGCAGGCAGATTCTTTACCATGTGAGGCACCAAGGAAGCCCCTTATAAGGAGCATGTCCCTTTAAAATTTTTCTTTCTTACACTTATTTTAGAATTTAGAATTTGCTGCTCTTCATTGGCTTTTGATGATTTTGTTTAAAACTTTTTCATATGGTAAATGTACGATAAACAATATTAAAAATTTTCATTATAGCACAATTCAAGCAAGTGCAAAAGTAGAGAAAAATAATATAAAGAATCTTCATGTGCCCATCCTGTAGGGTCAACAGTTCTTAACTGTTGGTAAATCCTGTTTAATTTATATTTCCTCACTTTGGAGTTCCCCTAGTTGGTTGTTTTGAAGCAAATCTCAGAAAATATATGACTTAAGATATAAGTTCTTTAGTGTGTATAAGTAATTTTAAGGAAGATAAAGGTAACTAAAATGATTATTACTTGTCCTGCATCCTTAAAACAATGACATATTTTACTCCATAAGCTTTTAAATTCTTTCATATTGCTCAAATGAGTCTATCATTCTTTCCATTTTTTCCAAAAAAAGAAGCACAACTTTTTTTATGCACTTATTTATTGGCTGCTCTGGGTCTTCATATTGTGGCTCACAGGCTCTAGGCTCGAGGGCTCAGTAGTTGTGGCTTATGGGATTAGGTGCTCCATAGCATGTGGGATCTTCCCTGACCAGGAATGGAACCTTTCCCAATGGAACCTTTCCTTTGGGCTTCTCTTGTGGCTCAGTAAAGAATCCCTCCCACAATGTGGGAGACCTGGGTTTTATCCCTGGGTTGGGAAGATGCCCTGGAGAAGGGAAAGGCTACCCACTCCAGTATTCTGGCCTGGAGAATTCCGTGGACTGTACAGTCCATGGGGTTGCAAAGAGTTGTACACGATTGAGTGACTTTCACTTCTTTACCACTGGACCACCAGGGAAGTTTCTTTCTGTTTCTTTTTGATAAAATACACACAACATAAAATTTACCATTTTAAACATATTTAAGTGTACAGTGGATGAAGCACAGCTGGAATCAAGATTGCTGGGAGAAATATCAATAACCTCAGACATGCAGATGACACTACCCTTATGGCAGAAAGTGAATAAGATCTAAACAGTCTCTTGATGAAAGTGAAAGAGAGTGAAAAAGTTGGCTTAAAGCTCAACATTCAGAAAACTAAGATCATGGCATGTGGTCCTATCACTTCATGGCAAATAGATGGGGAAACTGTGGAAACAGTGACAGACTATTTTTTTGGGCTCCAAAATCACTGCAGATGGTGACTGCAGCCATGAAGTTAAAAGACACTTGCTCCTTGGAAGAAAAGTTATGATCAACCTAACAGCATATTAAAAAGCAGAGACATTACTTTGCTGGCAAAAGTCTATCTAGTCAAAGCTGTGTTTTTTTCAGTAGTCATGTATGGATGTGAGAGTTGGACTATAAAGAAAGCTGAGCACCAAAGAATTGATGCTTTTGAACTGTGGTGTTGGAAAAGCCTCTTGAGAGTCCCTTGGACTGCAGGGATATCCAACCAGTCCATCCTAAAGGAAATCAGTCCTGAATATTCATTGAAAGGACTGATGCTGAAGCTGAAACTCCAATACTTTGGCCACCTGATGTGAAGAACTAACTCGTTGGGAAACACCCTGATGCTGGGAAAGATTGAAGGCAGATGGAGAAGGGGACGACAGAGGATGAGATGGTTGGATGTCATCACTGACTCAATGGACATGAATTTGAGTAAACTCTGGGAGTTGGTGATGGACAGGGAGGCCTGGCATGCTGCAGTCCATGGGGTCACAGAGAGTTGGACACGACTGAGTGACTGAACTTAACTGAAGTATACAGTTCAGTGGCATAAAGTACATTCACAGTGTTCAGCAACTATTACCACCATCCATCTCCAGAACTTTTTCATCTTCCTAAGCTGAAACTCTGTACTCATTAAAAAACAACTCTTCATTCTCCTCTCCCTCCACCCCTGACAGTCACCCTTCTACTTCCTGACTCTATGAATTTTACTGCTCTTGGTACCTCATCTAAGTGGAATTATGCAGTGCTTATCCTTTTGTGATTGGCTTTTTTAACTTAGTGTAATGTCCTCAAAGTTCACCCATGTTATCGCATGTGTCAGAATTTCCTTCCTTTCTAAGGCTAAAAAATGCTCCATTGTATGTATGTACCACATTTTGCTTATCCTTTCATACATCAACGGGCATTTGGGTTACTTTCTCTTTTGACAGTGTGTGTCATGCTGCAGTGAACACTGGTGCATAAATATCTGACCAAGACCCTGCTTTTAATTCCCAGAGTTAGAATTGCTGGATCATATGGTTATTGTATTTCTAACTTTTTAAGGAACTGCCATATTGTTTTTCATAGTGGTTGCACCACATTTTACATTCCCATTAGCAATGCACAGAGATTTGAACTTCTTCACATTCTCACCAACACTTGTTATTTTTGATAATAGTTTCCTAATGGGTATGAAGTGGCATCTCTTTGTGATTTTGATCTGCATTTCTGTAATAATTGAGCATCTTCTTCTGTGCGTGATTGGCTATTTTCATATCTTCTTTGGGAAATTTGTGAACTTTTAAAGACAGACTAGATTGTCCACATCTAGAAATGGTTATATGAACTATATGATCATATGTCTAACCAGAATTCTGTTATTTTTGTTTGGATTTCTGAGCTACCTTTTTAATAATGGGGAGATTTTCAAAATACTTTCTATCCTTAGGTTCCAAGTTTATACGGTTAAAGTGTAACTTCCATATTTGACTCTTTCAGGTGATGGTAGGGATAAAACTTAATGAATACAAAAATTAAAAAATAGCACACTTAAAGATAAATTCAGTTTTGTTTATTTTGAATCTATGAAATAACTGCTTTGGGGGCATTGAGGTAGGACAGGCAGTCCACATCTCTTAAAGAATCTTGTAAATGTTTGAAAGAATATCCCAGACTCTCTGAAATTATATATTGTCTTTCTTTAACTTTTATTTAGTCTCTCCACCTTTTTATTCCTGGCACATTTAAATGTACTAGGACAGTGTTAGTGAATATAGAGTATTCACTCTATTGTTTTTTTTTTGTTGTTAATTTATTTGTTTTAATTGAAGGCTAATTACTTTACAATATTGTATTGGTTCTGCCACACATCAACATGAATCTGCCACGGGTGTATACATGTTCCCCATCCTGAACCCCCCTACCACCTCCCTCCCCATACCATCCCTCTGGGTCATCCCAGTGCACCAGCCCCGAGCATCCTGTATCGAACCTGGACTGGTGATTCATTTCATATATGACATTATACATGTTTCAATGCCATTCCCCCAA
The DNA here is from genome assembly GCF_027580195.1 of Bos mutus. Lineage (NCBI taxonomy): Eukaryota > Metazoa > Chordata > Mammalia > Artiodactyla > Bovidae > Bos > Bos mutus. The sequence goes on along the minus strand of NC_091632.1, from coordinate 50,687,873 downwards.
ATCATCCCACCCTCTCCCTCTCCCACAGAGTCCAAAAGACTGTTCTATACATCTGTGTCTCTTTTGCTGTCTCGCATACAGGGTTATCGTTACCATCTTTCTAAATTCCATATATATGCGTTAGTATACTGTATTGGTGTTTTTCTTTCTGGCTTACTTCACTCTGTATAATAGGCTCCAGTTTCATCTGCCTCATTAGAACTGATTCAAATGTATTCTTTTTAATGGCTGAGTAATACTCCATTGTGTATATGTACCACAGCTTTCTTATCCATTCATCTGCTGATGGACATCTAGGTTGCTTCCATGTCCTGGCTATTATAAACAGTGCTGTGATGAATATTGGGGTACACGTGTCCCTTTCAGAATAGAGATATAATTGATTTTAACCAGAAAAGTTCATTTAGATTAGGGTAGAAAGATAATTGTAAATGAATTTCTCCTTTCATCTTAAATCTTGTTTTTATGCAGTTATATATTCTTTTCATAACATTTCTTTTAACTGATTTGAACTGATTAACTGATGTGAAGGTGTTGGGATGGAACTTTCAGTGGCTTCAATCAAAATCATTTATCTGTTGGAAATGTGTTCCAGGATTCCTCATTACTGTCTTACTCTGAAAGTTTACTAGAATTAATTAATTTGCTGTACACTGTGATTTGTTTGACCTGTACCCTATTGATTTGTTTGACTCAAAGCTCATTATCACTTTATAAAACTATGTAGACCTGTCTGCCATTGATATTTCTTTTCTTCTTCCATAGTTATAGCACCCTGCTTTTTCATCAAGGCATACGGCCTCTAGAATAAAGATTGAATTTCCCAGGTTCTCAGGCAGCTAGGTGTAGCCCTGTGATATATCCTGGCCAATGAGATGTAAACAGAATAAATGTATATAGTATCTGGGAAGTGCCCTTAAAGAAAGGGAATATACCTTTCTTTTTTTCTTTTCTTGCTCTTCCTGTCTGGAAAGCAGTCATCTTAGCCAGGAGGTGAAAACTGAGTCGTGGATAGCAGAGTGAAAAGGGAATGAACCTGGTTCCTTGATGGTTATAGAGGCAGCATAGCAACTTGATCTGCCTATGTAATTGTATTAGAGAAAAATTAACTTATGTACCTTCTGTTTTTTTAAGTTTTTTTTTTTTTTTTTGGAGTAGTTCTAGGTTTACAACAAAATTGAGAGGAAGGTGAAAGTCACTTGGTTGTGTCTGACTCTTTGTGACCCCATGGACCCCAGTCCATGGAATTCTCTAGGCCAGAATACTGGAGTGGGTAGCCCTTCCCTTCTCCAGGGGATCTTCCCAACCCAGGGTTTGAACCCAGGTCTCCTGCAAGGCAGGTGGATTCTTTACCTGCTGAGCCACCAGGGAAGCCCATGAATACTGGAGTGGGTAGCCTATCCCTTCTCCAGTATATCGTCCCAACCCAGGAATTGAACTGGGGTGTCCTGCATTGCAGGTGGATTCTTTATCAGCTGAGCTACCAGAGAAGCCTGGTAAAAGCCTGGAAATTGAGAGGAAGGAACAGAGACTTCCCAAATATTCCCTACCCTACTTAATTAACCTTATCAATACTGTTCATCAGAGTGGTAGATTTTTGCCAAAGATGTACCTATACTGATACATCATTATCACCCAAAGTTCATAGTTTACCATAGGGTTTGCTGTTTTTATCAAAAAATTATTTTATTTATTTTATTTTTGATTGTGCCGGATCTTCGTTACTGTGTGGGCTTTTCTCTAGTTGCAGTGAGCAGGGGCTGCTCTTTTGTTGCAGTGCTTGGGCTTCTCATTGAGGTGGCTTCTCCTGTTTTGGAGCATAGGCTCTAGGGTTCGAGGACTTCGTGTAGCTCCCAGGGTCTGGAGCCCACGTTCAATAGATGTGGTGCATAGGCTTAGTTGCTCCAAGGCGTGTGGGAGCTTCCTGGACCAGGATTTGAACACATGCCTTCTGCATTGGCAGGCGGATTCTTCACCACTGAGCCACTAGAGAAGCCCCAGGATTCACTATTGATGTTGTACATTCTGTGGTTTTAACAAATATATAAAATGTATCCATTGGTATAATATCTCTCAGTATTTTTATTGCCATCTTTATGTCTTCTAGATATTATGGTTTGAATTTTCTGTAACTTGCAACCAAATCAAATTCTAACCAATAGCTATATCCAAAACCTTTTATTTTTAATCTGTAAGATAGTAATTGGGAAGAAGCTTTTTTTTTTTGAATATATGTTTGTTGTTTTATTTAAAAAAAACATCTATTTGTTTTCTAGGAATAAATCTAATTTCTTTTAAGCAATATAATTTGGAAATTCTGACACATAATTATGTAAATGGTTCAATTTAATTTAGTAAATATTTGTTGAACAGTTATTTTGTGCAAGTTAATTTGCTAGAAGTGTCAGGGGATAAAGAATCAGTGATGACAATAATATATTCTTTATCAGAGCACTTTACAATCCCAAGATAGGAGAATCAACATTTTTACAATTAATTTCATGTATGTATATGTGTATTTGTAAAACCTCATAAAATTGATGGTCCACTTATTCAGTTAACAAAAAAAGCTCTTGTTTTCTTTTGAGAAAACTAAGGCCTGGAAATATTACTTGTCCATGTCAAAAAATGCACATTAAAACCATATGTTTCATTTTGTGTCTTAGTTGCTCAGTCGTGTCTGATTGTTTGCGACGCCATGGACCCTGCCAGGCTCCTCTGTCTATGGAATTCTCCAGGCAAGATTACTGGAGTGGGTTGCCATTCCCTTCTCCGGGGGATCTTCCAAACCCAGGGATATAAGAGGAAAAACTTCATAAAATTTTGAATTTATTTCTTTACCTTAGAAATTAGTTACTCATAGGACAGTTTTTATAGCTGAAGATGTTCTTAGAGTGCCTTTGTTGCTTGTAAGTTTAACTTATTTGAAAATGGAATCATTTTACATAATAAAACACAAACTACTTAAAGTTGTGGACCTAGGCCAGTACTGCTTAAATTTATTTGAACAGTATGTTTGAACCTTATTTTATATCTGGAAGCACTTTGTTGAAATTATTTATGAAAAATAGTATGAGTTTCCCTTCTTGGTAGCATCTTTGTTGGAAATTGTACATTCTTAACCATGTAGATGAGGTCCTGAGTTGAATTTTAACAAAGTGAGTCAAATCAGTGCAATGAAAACAATTTATTTACACCAGCTATTCCATCAATCTGTGGTGCCCGAGTATATCAGAAATATCCACACAAGAAAGCAAAATATAGACATTTCTGCTGTGGCATAATACATTCCATTAAAGAAACCCCACACTCTGCAAAATCACATGCTAAAAATAACTGACATTTTGAAAGAAATAGAATAGGAATAGATCACTTGAAATGTTTTACTCACCCAAACATTTAATGTTATAATTAAGCAATAACCAAAACAATCTTATTAAAAATTCTAGCACAGCTGTAAAAATATGCTAACTTCCTTATAAGTAAAGCAGTAACACAGTGATACAAGCCATTGCCTTTAGAAAGTAAAGGAGAGGGTGGCTTGATGGAAGAGTATATAGGGGAGTATTGTGTGCTGAATTATGGAAAGGAGAACAGAAGGACATTACCAGGTGGAGAAACAGTGACAGGCTTACCATGAAATAGTCCTAGCCTGTTATCTAGTGTTTGCTTGTTTGTTTTGTACAGATGTCTGAGAGAAATGTGGAGTAAACCCTTTTTACACCTAATGATTGAGCCAAGAGGAAGAACGGGTCGTATGAGCAGTGCTACATTCCTCCAGAACTTGCTGCGCCCACTTGTGTGTGTACTTTGAGTTGGGCTGCTGTATTATGGTGGCATAAAATGTGATGTGCTAAGAAAAATTGTGAGGCTTCCCAGGTGGCTCAGTGGTAAAGACTCCACCCATGGAACTGGAGACATGAGTTCGATTCCTGGGTCAGGAAGATCCCTTGGAGGAGGAAATGACAACCCGCTCCAGTATTCTTATCTGGGAAATCCCATGGACTGAAGAGCTTGGTAGGCTACAGTCCATGGGGTTGCAAAGAATCAGATACGACTTTACGACTCAACAACAACAAAGAAAAATTGTGTGTGAACCCATGGGGCTTCTATGTTGGTCTGATAAAATTCCCTGATTTAGCAATGGGCTAATTCTTGCTATGGAAATACACTCCGTGTGAAACACACCATATCAAATGATTGTTAAAATCCTCACTGTTGAGCTAGGGAGACCTGCCCAGTCCAGGTGAGAAAAAAGCAACTGTGTTCCAACTAAGGGGGTTGCAAAGAAAGAAGGCAAAGGAGATGAACAATGAAGTAGAGAAGGGTAGACAAAGGAAGGTGAATGTTTTGAAAAATCTCCTGTTTCCTTTGTATGGTTTTATTTGATTTTCATGATAATCATATGAAGAAGATTCTATTCCTTTATTCTACATATGAGGGAAATGAGGCCCAGAGAAGGTGAAGACTGGGCTCAAGATCACACCGAAAATGGTGGCATCAGGATTCGAAATCAAGTCTGTGTAATTCCAAATTGTGTGTTTTCCATAACATAGCAGTTGGGTGCTACTTCCCTACTGGCTTGGAGTATGCGCTCTGTAGCCCTTGTCTTAAAAGCAGTGGGCTACACTTCTATGACTTTGTCAGTTTAGGGAACCTTTTAAACTGCCTGAGCTTCTCTTCACACACAGTGGTGCTAGGCATAGCCACTTCAGAGGATTATTGTGGCAATTATGTATGATAACAGACATAGAAGTGCTTTGCAAATGCTTAAACGTTATGGAAGCAATAAAGCATCTTATTTTCTATCCACAAAACTTTTAAATTAAAATTTAAATGTTTTCTTTCATTAAAATGTTTATAATTTTTTTTTTTTTTAAGATTAGAGGTTTAGTAGATTGTATAGTGAAGTCACTCAGTTGTGTGTGACTCTTTGCGACCCTGTGGACTGTAGCCTACCAGGCTCTTCAGTCCATGGAATTTTCCAGGCAAGAGTACTGGAGTGGGTTGAAAACAAAGAGGAAGGTCTCTGGAAAGTTGGTTCCAAAGCACAATGCTTCTGTATGTTATGTAAAGTGAAGGAGGAACGATTGTTTCCAGCTGCAGACACTGTTGAAAATAAATCTCAAAACTAAATGGATGGCATATCACTGCAGCTTTTCTGGGGGCTTTGGCAGAAGCAATAGTATTCTTGCCTGTATCCTGTGCTTTAGAGATCACCTTTTGGCTTGTTCCCACTTCCCTGGATATTTGAAATGATGAAGGATGTATGACTTAATCATTGCATGACTGGATATTTGAAATGATTAAGGATGTGTGGTGGGGGGCATGCTTTATACATATAGTCTGTAGGTTATAGGAAGTCCTGTGGTTATGAAGGTGGAGCTCAGGAAAGCTTAGTGCTAAATGAAGTCTTGTGATGCGTTCAGGCTTCTCTGGTGGCTCAGATGGTAAAGAATCTGCCTGCAGTGCGGGAGACCTTGGTTCGATCCCTGAGTTGGGAAGATCTTCTGGAGAAGGGAATGGCTACCCTCTCCAGTATTCTTGCCTGGAGAATACCGTGGATAGGGGAGCCTGCAGGGCTACAGTCCATGGGATTACAAACAGTAGAAGACGTCTGAGTGACTGACACACTAACACTATATATATATATATATATATATATATATGCATATGTATAAAAATTATATAAATATAAACATAAATATAGTAGTAATGCACTGGAGACAGCTCAGTGCACATCGCTCCCTAACACCATGTTCACATACAGCCTGTGTACAATTTGAAATCTGCCATAGTGGGAATTGGCAAATGCTATAAAATCAGGGCTCTTTTACCCTCTTCCTCTTCTTAAATGTTAAACATTTACTAGGACATCAGGGTGTGTGTGTTGTGTGCCCATGTGCGTGTGTGTGCCCATTTGTGCATGTGTGTGTGTATGTGTGTGTGTGTGTTTTAATCTTTTTAGGTATTTAAAAAGAGGATCTGGTTCTGGTTTCCTTTTGTGTCCCTAGAGAAACTAATGTATCACCTGGCAGAGTTAGTGAATATTTAATATTACCCTGGTAGCTCAGCTGGTAAAGAATCCGCCTGCAATGCAGGAGACCTGGGTTCCATCCCTGTGTTGGGAAGATCCCCTGGAGGAGGGCATGGCAACTCACTCCAGTATTCTTGCCTGGTGAATCTCCATAGACAGAGGAGCCTGGCAGGCTACAGTCCATGTGGTCACAAATGGCTGGACACAACTAAACAGGCTCACACAATAACTGTCTGACAAGTTTAAGAAAGAGAATGTGGTTTAAAATTTTTACAACAGATTCAATATATTTGTTTCTACAATTTTATTAAAAAGTGATTCCATAGACTACAATGAAAATAGCATTTTTGCAGTTTGCTGTGTAAGTTGTTGAATTGATAGGAGTGGTGTTAATGCTCCAATCCCAAGATTGTTTTAACAACCATTTAAGCCTCCACAGAGTAGAAAGTACGTTGGACTGATGTAAAGTCCCTGGTCCTGACTTTGCTCATCTTTACTGGCTTTTTGATTTTGACAGTCTGTCTGGATCTTAATTCTTTGATTTGTGGAACTTGTATGTATCGGTGCATGTCAGAGGGGCATAGCTGATGCAAAGATGCTTTCCAAGCAGTGCGGAGCTTTCAAGGCATGATTCAAGGTGCCAGAGTAACTTCCTGCACTCTCCTAGTAACCTGGGAGATGTAATCCATCTCCCAGTCCATTTCCCCCTTACGAGTGCGCTCAGTCTTTAGTTTCTTGCTGCACTGTTTCATTTTATCTGGTTTGCTGCTGCTGCTGCTAAGTTGCTTCAGTCGTGTCCGACTCTGTGCCACCCCGTATATGGCAGCCCACCAGGCTCCCCCGTCCCTGGGATTCACTGGAGTGGGTTGCCATTTCCTTCTCCAATGCATGAAAGTGAAAAGTGAAAGTCAAGTCGCTCAGTCATGTTGACTCTTTGCGACCCCATGGACTGCAGCCCACCAGGCTCCTCCGTCCATGGGATTTTCCAGGCAAGAGTACTGGAGTGGGGTGCTTTATCCAGTTTAGGACTTCTTATTAGTGTGGAGATTGGAATAATCAATGTGCAGGAAATTAATTGTTTCATGGATATTATTTTTGATTGTTTGGAACATTAGACCAGCAAAACCCAGTGTCCCTGCCTGCTGATTGTTAATGACTCCTAATATGTCATAATTTAATAATGCTTATGAAATAAATGTTTGCTTTCTTTTGTGTTTGTGTATATTAAGAGTCTTTTCATAATCAACTGATTATTATTTGTTAATTAATTTATTTTAATTGGAGGTTAATTACTTTACAATATTGTGGTGGTTTTTGCCATACACTGACATAAATTGGCCACAGGTGTACATGAGTCCCCCATCCTGAATCCCCCTTCCACCTCCCTCCCCATCGCATCCCTCTAGGTTGTCCTAGTGCACTGGCTTTGAGTGCACTGTTTCATGCACTGGATCTAGACTGGCGATCTATTTCACATATGGTAATATACATGTTTCAATGCTGTTCTCTCAAATCATCCCACCCTCGCCTTCTCCCACAAAGTTCAAAAGTCTGTTCTTTATATCTGTGTCTCTTCTGTTGTCTCACGTATAGGGTCGTCATTACCATCTTTCTAAATTCCATTTATATGCATTAATATACTATATCAGTGTTTTTCTTTCTGACTTACTTCACTCTGTATAGTAGGCTCCAGTTTCATCCACCTCATTGGAACTGATTCACATGTGTTCTTTTTAATAGCTGAGTAATATTTCATTGTGTATATGTACCACAGCTTTCTTATCCATTTGCCTGATGATGGACATCTATGTTGCTTCAATGTTCTGGCTATTGCAAAGAGTGCTGTGATGAACACTGGGGTACATGTGTCTCTTTCAATTCTGGAGCCTGGTGGGCTGCAGTCCATGGGGTCGCAAAGAGTCAACACGACTGAGCGTGTTTCCTTGGTGTGTTTGCCCAGCAGTGGGATTGCTCGGTCGTATGGCAGTTCTATTTCCAGTTTTTAAGGAATCTTCACACTGTTCTCCATAGTGGCTGTACTAGTTTGCATTTGTACCAACAGTGTAAGATGATTCCCTTTTATCCACACCCTGTCCAGCATTTATTGTTTGTAGACTTTTGGATCGCAGCCATTCTGACCAGCGTGAGATGGTACCTCATTGTGGTTTTGATTTGCATTTCTCTGATAATGAGTGATGTTGAGCATCTTTTCCTGTGGTTGTTAACCATCTGTGTGTCTTCTTTGGAGAAATGTCTATTTAGTTCTTTGGCCCATTTTTTGATTGGGTCATTTATTTTTCTGGAATTGAGCTGCATGAGCTGCTTGTATATTTTTGAGATTCATTCTTTGTTAGTTGCTTCATTTGCTATTATTTTCTCTCATTCTGAAGTCTGTCTTTTCACCTTGTTTATAGTTTCCTTCATTGTGCAAAACCTTTTAAGTTTGATTATGTCTCATTTGTTTATTTTTGCTTTTATTTCCATTACTCTGAGGGGTGGGTCTTAGAGGATCTTGCTGTGATTTATGTCAGAGAGTGTTTTGCCTATGTTTTCCTCTAGGAGTTTTATATTTTCTGGTCTTACATTTAGATCTTTAATCCATTTTGAGTTTATTTTGTGTATGGTGTTAGAAAGTGTTCTAGTTTCATTCTTTAAGAGGTGGTTGAGCAGTTTTCCCAGCACCACTTGTTAAAGAAATGGTCTTTTCTCCATTGTATATTTTTGCCTCCTTTGTCAAAGATAAGGTGTCCATAGGTGCATGGATTTATCTCTGGGCTTTCTATTTTGTTCCATTGATCTATATTTCTGTCTTTGTGCCAGTACCATACTGTCTTGATGACTGTAGCTTTGTAGTACAGTCTGAAGTCAGGCAGGTTGATTCCTCCAGTTCCATTCTTCTTTCTTAAGATTGCTTTGGCTATTTGAGTTTTTTTTGTATTTGCATACAAATTATGAAATTATTTGTTCTAGTTCTGAGAAAAATACCGTTGGTGGCTTGATAGGGATTGCATTGAATCTATAGATTGCCTTGGGTAGTATACTCATTTTTGCTATATTGATTCTTCTGATATGTGAACATGGTATATTTCTCCATCTATTTGTTTCATATTTGATTTCTTTAATTTCAACTGATTATTCTTGAAGTGATTTTATAGCTAGGACTAGTGATAGAATTTTTTGTCAAGACATGGCATTTTTCATTGCAATTCCCCTTCTTTTTATAAAAATACATAGTGGTCATAATATTTAAAAAAAAATGAAAAATCCATTGTTGTTGTTGTTGTTCAGTTGCTAAGTCGTGTCTGACTCTTTGTGACCCCAGAGACTGCAGCACACCAGTCTCCTCTGTCCTTCATTATCTCCTGGAGTTTGTTCAAATTCATGTCCATTGAGTTGGTGATGCTATCTAACCATCTTGTTCTCTGCCACCCCCTTCTTCGTTTTGCCTTCAATCTTTCCCACAATCAGAGTCTTTTCCAATGAGTCAGCTCTTTGCATCAGGTGGCCAGTTTTGGAGCTTCAGAATCAGTCCTTCCAATGAATATTTGGGATTGATTTCCTTTAGGATTGACCAGTTTGATCACCTTGCATTCCAAGGGGCTCTCAAGAGTCTTCTCCAATAGTTCAAAAGCATCAATTCTTCAGCTCTCAGCTTTCTTTGTGGTCCACCTCTCAGCTCCATCCACAGTAATTTTGGAGCCCAAGAAAGTTAAATCCATGGACTTAAGGTTACTCTTTAAAAAATACAGTAAAGAAGGAGACTTTTGTCAATTGAGTGGGTCCTGCTTCTTCGGAGGAATGCTTAGTTTGCCCCCTCCTCACTATATTGCCCTTTGATAATACAAAAGAACTTTTAACAGCCATTCAACTAGAGAATGAGTCCCTTCAGGATAGGAAGTCTCTTTCTCTAACAGGTGCATTAGTTCAGTGAGACTGAGTGTCATTGAGGTTATTAAAGCATTCTGTGGTCTAGAATGATCTTAGAGATCTTTATGACCCAGACAATCTCTAACTAAGAATGAACTCTGCTATTTCAACCATTGCTCTTGTTCTTAGTGGAAACCTTAATTACTCTTTAAAGGGAAAACTATTTTAAGCTACCAGTTAACTACCATGTTCATAATGTCTAGAAGCTGAGACTTCTGAAAAGCTTTTACTTTTCCTCTTCTATCATTTGCTTATTCTAGATGATTTTATTTCTGGTTTACTCTCTTTTTGAAGGAAATAAAACATTTTTGATATATATTATATTGAATTATTCTACTAATAGATTTCTGAGAAAGTTTCCTGTGGTTATGGCTTTTGTTTTACTTAAATATAATGAAACCAAACAGTGTTCACAAAATTATAATTGCTATGTATGTAGAACTTTCACAGAAATTTATTAAAATAGAGAAATACAAAGCACTATTTTTTATCATAAAAATAACACAGATGTAAAATAAATAGAACTTTTTTATATTAATAAAGAAATCTAAAAATCAAAATGACCTTTTGATCTTGCTAATAGATCATACTACCTATACAAATAGTTTTGATGATCTTACAAAAAATAATAAACTATAGGACTTGCCTGGTGGCACAGCATGTAAGAATCTACCTGATGATGCAAGGGACATGGGTTCAATTCCTGGTCTGGGAAGATTCCACATACCTTGGAGCAGCTAAGCCTATGTGTCACAACTACTGAGCCCACACTCTAATGCCATGTGTTGCAACTCCTGAGCCTGTGAGCTGCAACCACTGGAGCCCATTGCCTAGAACCCATGCTCTGCAAGAAGAGAAGCCAATGCAATGAGAAGCCCGTGCACCACACCATAACAAGAGAATAGCACCCCCGCCCCCCGCAACTAGAGAATAGCCCCCACTCTCCCCAACTAGAGAAAGCCCTTGAGCAGCAACCAAAGACCCAGAGCAGCCAAAAATAAATTAAAGAAGTGAACAGATATAATTATATAAAAAGGAAAATATGGTGTATTCCTTTAAATCATTGTTAAATTATTGAATTTAAGGAGTCACAACATGACTATTAGGCTCAGTGAAAGATTGCTTTGCTGCTGCTGCTGCATCGCTTCAGTCGTGTCTGACTGTGCGACCCCATAGACAGCAGCCCAGCAGGCTCCCTTGTCCCTGGGATTCTCAGGCAAGAACACTGGAGTGGGTTGCCATTTCCTTCTCCAGTGCATGAAAGTGAAAAGTGAAAGTGAAGTCGCTCAGTCGTGTCTGACTATTAGCGACCCCATGGACTGCAGCCTACCAGGCTCCTCTGTCCATGGGATTTTCCAGGCAAGAGTACTGGAGTGGGGTGCCATTGCCTTCTCCCGAAAGATTGCTATAGCTAACATCTAAGCAGTATTTTGAACTTTACAAAGATGCTATTTTAAAGATGCTATTTCTTTTTAGTCCTTATAGTCATCCTGTGGAAGTTATTTTCCTTATTGAGTACGGCAGATGAGAAAGTGCAGTCGTAGACTTAGCCAAGATTATAGATATAAGGACACAAACCAAGGTTTTCTAACTCAGAAAGTGGTTGTCGTTCTTCTAACCTAAGTCTTTCCTTAGTCATCTAGATGCCATTTTGAATGCATCTGTTATAATGGCCTCAAAGTAAAGATTGGAATGATCTGGCTGAGATATATCCAGTCACTACTGGATTACTCACAGCAAATTTTCACCTGTGAATGAACAGACTTTATGAAGTTGCTGTACCTCAGTAACCTCATCTCAGCAACTGAGTGTTTTTCTGTCAATCCGCAGTAAGCTAGCAGGACTTCAAAAGTTAGTGGTGGAGAAAGCTAGGGGAGGCAAATGACAGTGTTGTAGTGGTTGATGCCTTTAAGGAGTGACTGGGTCTGCCTCTCTATTGATCTGTTTGGAAACTCTTTCTAAACTCCCAACTACTGAATTTCCTCTCTGTGAGAGACTCTTCAGAACAAAACCTTGATTTGTTATCCTTTTCTTCCCAGGTGAGAGTGAATTGAGACAAACTCAGTCATGACTGTTCACCATTTTGGAATAAAACTCTCCACCCCTTGCAAGAAGCAGTGAAAATAAAGGCTGGTGGGGAAATAGGACTATCTGTTGCATTCTTATAATGTCTGAATGTGGTTCAGAAGTTGAAATGTTAATTTTTCTGTTCATGTCAGTTAGTGGGGAGGATTCAAAGACTTTATTTTATCCATATCCCAACTAAATTCTCCAAGGAAGGTCAAGTTGCCAGTAAGTTTCTGCTTCTCATTTGTTTATAGTGCGCAACCAGGAAATGCACCACAATCAAGTTTTCAAGAGTTTACACAGTTAATTAGGTTTTCTCTAAAAGGGAAATGCCTCATTGTTTTTGATATTTCATTGGCAGTTTATGAAGTAAAAAATTACTTTTTAAGTTTGAATGGTACTTTTTGGAATAAATGTCTAGATAAAAGGAATGGAGTGGAGGCTGATGGTACAGTGGGTGAGAGGAAGATTCATTGTGAAAGTACAAGAACAGTTTTGGAAACTAGACTGTGCTCTCAGTCTATTAACAATTTTAACCTTCCTGGAACAACAAAACTCCTTCTCTATCTGCTGAACTCTTCCAACATTTGATTGATGTTTCTTTTATGATACTAATAATTTTTCATCTGTGCCTTACCATATATCTTTGTATTTGCGTGTATGTGAATGAAAAATTACCATGTGACTCTCTAACTTGGAATATCTGAATATAAGCTGTATTTCTCTTTTTTTTCTATAAAACATCACTGGGAAAACTGCTAGCTGGTTAATAAAATCACCCAGAGTTCTACCCATAAGCTACATTTGGCAGAGCCAGGATTCAAGCCCACATTTTTAAAAAAAATGTTCTTTCCACTATTTTATTACTATAATGCATTAAATTAAATAGATTCTCAATGAGGTTTCATTAACAGTTTTTCACCCTCGAAGTGAAGCTAAGTGGTTTTGCAACCTTAGTGATGACTTTAAATTCAGTAAACAAAAGCACAGTGGATAAGTGATAAACCCGATAAAATTAGAGTTTTTCTGTCATTTTTGATAGAGAGGATCTGAAGTTGGCAATAAAATAGTATGTATATTTAAGTGCCTCTTTAGTTGGTTTTTGATATCTGACAGAGCAGTTTTAGAAGGAAAAATCCACTAAAGGGAAATTAATATAGGAATTATGTATAAGCTATACTAAATAGGGATGAAAGGATGAGTGAAGACACTTACTGCATCCAAATAGAAACGGGGTTTTATTTTGCTTTGTAGTGTGAAAGAGTATGCCTTTAGATTCTACAGTGAATAAATAGTTTCCATAATAAAATTCAACCACAGAGTAGCTTGATTAGTAGAGAGCTCTGGACATTATAATTCTGTTTTTGCATGAGTGTTTTCAGCAGCTCTTTGTTTTGCCAACCCCCTTACAGTTTAGTTTACATTGAACTTGCAATCAAAGGAAGACTCCAGGTATTTTTCAGAGAAGTCTATTATATAGCAAGGCCCTCTTCAAGTCCTACTTTGATGATTATTTAAACCTAAACACTAGCTTTACGTTGAAATTTGTCTGATTACATTTTGTTAAATTCAATTCAGCTTTCCATCATGTTGGTTTTTTTTTTTTTTTGGTCTGAAAGATTGTATATTCTATTCCATTTCACTATCAGATGTGTGACATGGGCCATTTAAAGCTGATCATATCAGAAGACAGAGCCATAAAGCCTCACTTTAGTTAACAATTTGCCACCAAGTTTTCACTGATATATTTACCAGTATTTTCTGTAAACTCTAATTTGAAAACATCATATGTATCTTGTACCTATATATTACCCACCAGGAGCATATATGGAATTTTTTCATATATCTTCCAAGATTTCACTTAAGTTCCTAGAGCTAAAGAACATTGTCATTTTATCTAGTATGAGGGACAGCACCACACTGTTCAGCAATTAAGAACCCATGGGAATCTGCCCCTTAAGTGGTTGCTGTTGACTTAGCTGCCTTACGGAACAGCGTTAATTCGAATGCATGGTCAGCTGATATCACCAAGCCTTGTGTAGAAGATTAACTCTTCATTGGATTTTCTCAACCGTAAAGTCTCTTGTGAACCATTTTGTGTAGCATAATACAGGAAAGATACTGATATTTCACCTTTAGTGATGGATGTACCATCTGTGAACAGTTCCAAGCAACTGTAACTGGATTCACAATCATTTGGACATTTAAATACCCTTAAGCAATTGAGTGCATTTTGTATGTTTTCTGATCTTCATTGTTGTTATTCAGTCCCTAAATCATGTCCAACTCTTTGCAACTGCATGGACTGCAGCAAGCCAGGCTTCCCTGTCCTTCACTATCTCCTGGAGTTTACTCATGTCCATTGAGTTGGTGATGCCATCCAACCATTTCATCCTCTGTTGCCCCCTTCTCCTGCCTTCAATCTTTCCCAGCGAGTCAGCTCTTTGCATCAGGCCTCTCTCTTTCTACATTTTATTGTTTACTTATTTATTTATGACTGCACTGGGTCTTCATTGCTGCAAGCAGGCTTTGTCTACTGTGATGAGTGAGGGCTTCTCTCTAGTAGCGCATGGGCTTCTTATTGCAGGGGTTTCTCTTGTAGAGTGCATTCTCTAGGTGTGTGGGCTTCAGTAGTTAACAGCACATGGGCTCAGTAGTTGCAGCATGTGGGCTTCATGGAATCTTCCCAGATGAGGGCTCAAATCCGTGTCCCCTGAATTGGCAGGCAGATTCTTTACTGGGCCACCAGGTAGGTTCTCTCTTTTCTAATGATATTATCTTTCTATCTTGTCAAGGTAAGATTGGAAATGATTGTGCAATTCTTTTGATACCTATTGATTATATATGTAACTCATCAGTGGACCTTGGTATGGAAGGTTTTGGTATAGATATGGGTTATAGTCAAATTTGCCCTGAGAAATTTAGGGGATAAGTGACAGCCCCAAAGTTGGCCAATGAGGGATGATAGATGTTGCTACTAACATTTTACAGATTGCTTTTTTATTAAATGGAAATATATCAACTGTCTAACAAAAATGATTCTTTTCATTCCTTTATGTTGTCCATAAGGGAAATGAGAGAAAGTATTGTTTATGAAGATAAAGTCATGTTGGCCTCTATTTCACATTTATTGTTGATTTTTTGATGTGAGTCTGTGTTCTGGAGGAAGGAAAAAAATTTTGTATCCTCAGTAGACCACTTGCCTGAGCATCAGCTTTGTTTTCAGGATGCTTCCACAAAAGAAATCACCCCACTATAGATTTATTTTCAGATATTTAACAAAAGATAAGATGGACTTTTCTAAAATGTTATTATAGAGACCTAAGATGTAATAAATAGGGTTGCAGGAAGACATCATAAGGTATTAATGCAAGCATCCTAGGTTAGCCAAACCTAGGAGATGAAAAGGGCTTCCAAGGGGTGCAGTGGTAAAGAATCCGCCTGCCAGTGCAGGAGACACAGGAGACTCAGGTTGTATCTGTGGGTTGGGAAGATCCTCTGGAGTAGGAAATGGCAACCCACTCCAGTATTTTTGCCTAGAAAGTTGCATGGACAGAGGAGCCTGGTGGGCTATAGTCCATGGTGTCACAAAGAGTTGGACATGACTGTGTAACTAAGCCAGCAAACACACGGGAGATGAAGAAGCATGCTGGAGAGTTTAACTGTCAGAGATCAGAACAGATAGCAATGATGTCAGTGGGGCATATGGAAATTAGAGGCCAGAGCAGGTGAAAGGTTTGAAATTCAGACAGGTTAAATTAATCTATGTTGAAAACTAAATTAAAGTGCTAGCCATTAGAGTATGGTTATATGATCTCACACTGGCATAAAAACTTGATTTAAAACCTGTGAGGATAGATATTAATTCTGTATTAGATGTTACCCAGGCAGCTGGAGTTGGTGAGCAGTTAGTGGTCTCTTCAAAAGTCTACAGTCAACAAAATATTGAGGATTCAATGACCAGGCAGTCCAACAGTTTTAGTTTATATATGAGAACATGAAACTTTCTGGAAGCTGTCATTTGTCCAGGGTTGCTAGCTAGGAGCTGTAAGGCTCTAAACATGCTACTTACCACATATCAAAAGATGGTAACATGAAGAGACTTCTGTAAAAAACTGGGGTAGGATTTCACTTATTTTCCCCCTGGGCTTTCATTTTTAACAGCTTGTAAGTGGATCCGTTTTTAGCCAAACACACATTCCAGACTTTCTGTGGCAGTTCTGACTTCATAAAGATTTTCAAAGAGCCATTAGATGTAAGATCAAATTTAAAATATATATAAATTGTAATCTTTAAAACAAATACTGACCCCCCAATCCAATACCTTTTTCAAGTCATATCTCCTTGTTTCTGTTTTGAAAAATTTGGTCACTTTAGCTGTATTATAATGTGACAGTTGTACTGTTAGGAACAATTTTAAATCAAAACCCTGAGTTAGACTTTAGCCACAGAATGAATTCTTTAACTTTTAGGTTAGTCAATTGTTAGATTTTTTTGGGTTTCTTTTTCATAAATGACAAACAGCAGTGTAAAGGTGTATTTTTGTACTTAAATTGTATTATTTAATGACTGATTTAGTTGCTTATGTGGTAAAATGGTGAACTTTTGTCCTTGTGCTGTCATTTACTCAATAATAAATAATAAATCCGAAATGCAGTACTTGGATGCAATCTCAAAAATGACAGAGTGATCTCTGTTCGTTTCCAAGGCAAATCATTCAATATCACAGTAATCCAAGTCTATGCCCTGACCAGTACTGCTGAAGAAGCTGAAGTTGAATGGTTCTATGAAGACCTACAAGACCTTCTAGAACCAACACCCAAAAAAGATGTCCTTTTCATTATAGGGGACTGGAATGCAAAATTAAGAAGTCAGGAAAAACCTGGAGTAACAGGCAAATTTGGCCGTGGAGTACAAAATGAAGTAGGTCAAAGGCTAACAGAGTTTTCCCACGAGAACGTACTGGTCATAGTAAATACCCTCTTCCAACAACACAAGAGAAGCCTGTACACGTGGACATTACCAGATGGTCAATACCAAAATCAGGTTGATTATATTCTTTGCAGCCAAAGATGGAGAAGCTCTATACAGTCAGCAAAAACAAGACTGGGAGCTAACTGTGGCTCAGATCATGAACTCCTTATTGCTAAATTCAGACTTAAATTGAAGAAAGTAGGGAAAACCACTAGACCATTCAGGCATGACCTAAATCAAATCCCTTATGATTATACAGTGGAAGTGAGAAATAGATTCAAGGGATTAGATCTGATAGAGTGCCTAAAGAACTATGGATGGATGTTTGTGACAGGGTATAGGAGGCAGTGATCAAGACCATCCCCAAGAAAAAGAAATGCAAAAAGGCAAAATGATTGTCTGAGGAGGCCTTACAAATAGCTGAGAAAAGAAGAGAAAGGCAAAGGAGAAAAGGAAATATATACCCATTTGAATGCAGATTTCCAAAGAACAGCAAGGAGAGATAAGAAAGCCTTTCTCAGTGTTCAGTGCAAAGAAATAGAGGAAAACAATAGAATGGGAAAGACTAGAAATCTCTTCAAGGAAATTAGAGATACAAAGTGAACATTTCATGCAAAGATGGGCACAATAAAGGACAGAAATGGTATGGACCTAACAGATGCAGAAGGTATTAAGAAGAGGTGGCAAGAATACAGAGAATTATACAAAACAGAACTTCATGACCCAGATAACCACGATGGTGTGATCACTCACTTAGAGCCAGACATCCTGGAATGTGAAGTCAAGTGGGCCTTAGGAAGCATCACTATGAACAAAGCTAGTGGAGCTGATGCAATTCCAGTTGAGCTATTTCAAATCCTAAAAGATGATGCTGTGAAAGTGCTGTGCTCAATATGCCAGCAAATTTGGAAAACTCAGCAGTGGACACAGGACTGGAAAAGGTCAGTTTTCATTCCAATCCCAAAGAAGGGCAATGCCGAAGAATGTTCAAAGTACAGCACAATTGTGCTCATCTCACATGCTAACAAAGTAATGCCCAAATTCTCCAAGCCAGGCTTCAACAGTATGTGAACCATGAACTTCTTTTCTTGGGCTCGACAATCACTGCAGATTGTGACTGCAGCCATGAAATTAAAAGACACTTGCTCCTTGGAAGAAAAGCTATGACCAACAGCATATTAAAAGGCAGAGACATTACTTTGCCAACAAAGGTCTGTCTAGGCAAAGCTATGGTTTTTCCAGTAATTGTGTATGGATGTGAGAGTTGGAGTATAAGAAAGCTGAGCACTGAAGAATTGATGCTTTTGAACCGTGGTGTTGGAGAAGACTCTTGAGAATACTTTGGACTGTCAGGAGATTCAACCAGTCCATCCTAAAGGAAATCAGCCCTGAATATTCATTGGAAGGGCAGATGCTGAAGTTGAAGCTGCAATCCTTTGGCCACCTGATGTGAAGAACTGACTCATTGGAAAAGACCCTGATGCTGGGAAAAACGGAAGGCAGGAGGAGAAGTGGACAACAGAGGATGAGATGGTGAATGGCATCATCGACTCGATGGACGTGAGTTTGAGTAACCTACGGAAGTTGGTGATGGACAGGGAAGCCTGGATTGCAGTCCATGGGGTCGCAAAGAGTCAGACAGGACTGAGTGACTGAACTGAATTGAAATAGTAAATATGAACGTGTCTAAAAAAGCCCCCTGAGTTAGGGTAATTATTTTATTGGGAAAATGAAATTAAAGAGTTTCAGATTTTTATATAATTATTTTTTCCTGTAGGAATTTCAATAATAAGAACTTTAAAAAACCTTTATATGTGTAACTGTAAGACCTAAACATATAAATTGATTGATTCTTGATTACTTCTGACTTTTGCTCAAGAGTGATAACCTTTCTTTTCTTTCCATCACTATCATCAGCATAGCATTGTTTGACATTCTTGTCACATTTCCCATTGAATGGCAGCCTTATTGTGGGTGTCTAGTCTTGATGCTGCTATTTCTGTCATTATAATACTGACTCACATACTGGAACTTAGAAAACAATTGATGTCCATTTCCTAGGCTCAATTATGAAAACTTATGCTACAGTGTTTTCTTCTTGCTTACTATGTATTGCTTATTAAAGAATCTCATACAAATGCATTTTTATTTTTCAGGCTGTTTAATTCATCTCCTTTAACATTATAATAGAAAAATACCCATGCCAAGCCAGTCTTATGAAGTTTATTTATGATACTGTATATCCTATAACCAACTGCATTTTCCCTCAAACATTAGTATGTTTAGAGGTCATATCTGTAGCCTGCCTTGAATAGAGTGTAAGGATGAGAGGCAAGTATTAAAATTACCTAACAGTGCTATGGTGTGATTCTACTTTTTCTTCTGTCATTTTGCTTCCTTGGGATTTTCTAATCATTGAAATTTAATGTATCTTCATAATTGACCTTATATATATATTTTAAGAATAAGGTATGACATAAATAATAATGTAGATAAACTTCAAATACATTTTTTAAAGAACAAGATGAAGCACAAACAATAAATATATGCAAAATTTGGTACAGCTCTTGTTGGCAGACCTACAGATAATGTTGGTTCACAACCTCAGGGACTTCCTGGGTGAAATCTGAAACTTGCTCCAAAGATGGAGGGGAATAGGAAATGGAAGAAGCAGACATTCCCGGTTCCAGGTTGTTGTTATTCAGTAGCTCAGTTGTGTCCGACTCTTTGCGACTCATGGACTGCAGCATGCCAGACCTCCCTGTCCTTCACTATCTCCCAGAGTTGGTTCAAACTCATGTCCATTGAGTCGATGATGCCATCCAACCATCTCATCCTCTGTTGCCCCCTTCTCCTCCTGCCTTCAGTCTTTCCCAGCATCAGGGTCTTTTCCAGTGAGTCAGCTATTTGCATTAGGTGGCCTGAGTATTGGACCTTCACTTTCAGCATCAGTCCTTCCAATAAATATTCCAGATTCCAGGTGGCAGGTGGAATAAGCAGGAAACATGCATATGAGACTTGCCTTGGGTGACTGTAAGACAAATAGGTCTCCACACCTGCCCTCCAGAATCTTAAAAGTTTATCTAGTTATATCAACTGTACCTCAGTAAAAAATAATAATAAAGCTAAGTTTGAGAAACTCTGAAAGAAAATTTATCTGGAGGCCTCAATAGGATTCAGTCGTATATTCATTTCAGATGGTCTCAACACCACACTGCTCTCTGAAGTCTGCATCTGTCATAATGGCTTTTGCTGGAGAGCCCTGCATGGAATATGTACTCCAAGGACAGGGCCCAGGTGGGGAGTCTCTGAATGCCTAGAGGCAGCTCAAGAGTCGACCTGCAGTCCTATCCTCTCTATACTTTCTTCCAACACATACACGGAGAAACACTCTCATAGGGATTGAAGAAAGGAAGATGTTAGCTGAAGGATTCTCTACATTGAATAAGTGATGGTGCAAATGAGGAGGCCAGATAGGCACAACAGATAGTCTGTGGCAGTAAGCCATCCCTCCTGGAGTGACCAGAGAGAAAGCCAGACCAAGAGTGGTTTCCTCTGCTCCTCACTCAGGAGTTGATGTCATAGCACAACTGGGATCCCCTAAGTTGGATGTCGAGGGATTTCTTCTTTTCCTTAGTCTTTTTCCATTAATGGTGAAACTGGAGATGTAGCTCTTAAAGGTACCTCTGTCTGGATATGAATCCTGAGGGAGGAAAATTGAAGTTATTAGTGCTTGAACAGTGTTATGACTTTTCTGAGAAGGCTAATAGCCCCTGGGGAAGCTGACCTTTGCTGGGAGAGGTGGCAAAGGAGTCCCATTGTTTTATCAGTAGATTCTGTTACCCTGTACTTGAGTTTATTTAACAGTGTAGTCTCTAGAGAAGAAAGTACTTGTGATACAGTAAAAAAAACAAAAAGGAAGACTAAAAAGCTAATGGTTGTTCCAAGTCGTCCTGTTTACCTGGAGAAGTGAGGAAAATTACATTTTCCTTTGATCAGCTTACAGATATTCCCTCGCTCTTTCCTTCCTTTCCTCCCTACCTCCCTCTCCCTCTCTCTCCTTTCCCCTTCCTCTTTCTTTCTCTCCCTCACCCTCTCTTTGTGTCTCAGTACTTGATTGTACTTAATTTAAAAAGTACATAGCTTCTGAGCATGTTATCCTACAACCCAACAGACACATGCACAACAGATATCAGGTCTAAAATCTGCACTTGACGCCTTGGAGTTTGAAGAATGATCTCTGTAAGAAATACTGGAGTGACCCAAAGGGGTCACCATTTCTCTTGCCAGTAGGCATATCCTGCTACTCTCCTATAGTAATGAAGTGAATGTCAAACAAGATTTATTTGGGAAGCAAGTAGGTTTGTGTATCTATGTCTCACAGTGGACTATGCATACATGAAAGATGTCTTGAAGCTATTCAGATCCTTTACTTTTCTCCTAATTCCAGCTCTCATGTTAGCAACATAAATATCCCTTTTACCATTGTGTGGTCATAATGCAGTTTTGTATTTACCTTTATGGGAGTACTGGAGATGGATGAGTGCTGTAGTACTTATTGTATGATTATTTTTGCCTTTTAATTTTTCCAGTTTTATTGAGATATAATTGACATATAACATTGTTTAAGTTTCAAGTGTATAACATAATGACTTGATATTTCTATATATTGTGAGATGATTACCACAGTAAGTCGAGTTAACATGCATCCCATAGTTATACATTTTTTCCTTTTTGATGAGAACTTTTAAGATCTACTTTTGTAGCAATTCTCAAATATACAATATTGTTAACCTTACTCATCATGCTGTATATTACATCCCCCAAACTTATAACTAGAATTTGTACCTTTTGACCACCTTCACCCACCCCACCCACCTCACTGGCCTCTGGAAACTACACATATGATTTCTGCTCCTGTGAGCTTGGTTCATTTATTTATTTTCCTAATATATGTATTTTTTTGAAGTATAGTTGACTTACAGTGTTTCACGTGCACAGTATAACAGATTCAGTTATACAAATGCACATGTATTATTTTTCAGATTATTTTCCATTATAGGTTATTACAAGATATTGGCTATAGTTCCCCGTGCTATACAGTAAATCTTTGTTGCTTGTTGCATATATATATTTTTTAAATATAAGTTTTGTTTTTTTTTTAGATTCCACATATAAGTGAGAGCATATAGTATTTGTTTTTCTCTGTCTGACCCACTTCTTCTCGAATAATACTCTTGGTGTGGTGTGTGTGTGCTCAGTCGTGTCTGACTCTTTGCAGCCCCATGGACTGTAGCCTGCCAGGCTCCTCTGTCCATGGGATTTCCCAGGCAAGAACACTGGAGTGGGTTGCCATTTCCTTCTCAAGGGATATTCCCAACCCAGGGATGAAACCCGTGTCTCTGGAGTCTCCTGCATCGGCAGGCTGATTCTTTACCACTGGCACCACCCAGGAAGCTCTCATAAATGCCTTTATGTTTAACCAATATCATTGCAAATGGGGGTGCAGACATCCTCTGGGGTAGTGTTCCTGTTTCCTTCAGACACACATCCAGAAGTTGAACCACTTCACCATATGAAAGATCTATTTCTAGTTCCCTGAGGAACCTCTTCACCGTTGTCCTCAATGACTGCATCAGTCTGTTCTCTCCCCAAGAATGCATGAGGCCCACCCTCACCCCCGCCAGCACTGACCATCCCTCAGCCGTTTCATCAATTGTGAGGTGACACCTCACTGTCGTCCTTCTCTGACTGTCTTAATAATTCCATGCACGTGCTGGCCACCTGAATATCTTCTTTGGAAAAAGACCCATTCAGGATTGTATGCCTTCCACGTAACTGGTAGATATGAGGATCCCCTGCTAGTGTGGATCATAGTGATCATTCATGAAGAATTTGGTGAAAAGGTTGCGTAGCTCCTTCACGTCTGGTTTCACTTTGTTGTTCTTGACACCACCAGGAAGGCCTGCCATTGTAGTGAGTAAAAAGTTTGTCGCATTGATATAGAGAAAATCTTTGTTGTGTAAATGATTGTTTTGTTTTCGGTCATTAGGATCCTTGAAATCTCCTTAGAGTCCAATTGTTGATGGGGACGTGTTGATGGGGAAATGTGGACATTGAAATACATTATGTCGACTAGTTTGGAATACATTTGCCAGTATTTTTCTCATATCAAGTTTACCTTGCTTATGAATTTTACATTCACTTTATTTTTCCATTCCTCTTCATTTGAAATGTAGCTGCAGATTTTTAAAACTTTATTTATTTATGTTTGGCTACATTGGTCTTTTGTTGCTGCAAGTGGGCTTTTTCCAGTTGCGGTGAGTCAGAGCTACCCGATTGTGGTGCCCGGGTAGGCTCTAGAGTGCAGGCTTCTGGTAATTGTGGTGCACGGGCTTAGTTGCTCCAGGGCATGTGGGATCTTTCTGGACCAGGGATCAAACTCATGTTGCATTGGCAGGCAGATTCTTAACCACTGGACCACTAGGGAAGTCCCATGGCTACAGATTTTGAAGAAAATGTAAAATTATAAGTTTATAACAGAATGTGAAGTGTTATAGTAAAAATACAGATTGCTCTGACCACAGAAAAGGAAATTTTAAATTCTGAATATAAGTATTGAATATATTTCATAAGGAAAGAGCAATATTCTGAGCCTTAAAATAGGTCAGATTTTTATGTAGACACATAAGTTAGAAGGAGTATCTAGCCAGGGAAAATTCATCGATATGAGAATGAGCCATGAAAAGTTGGTGGGCAGCAGTAGAGAATGATGCCAAGAAATGAGGTCAGTTTGTAAAAGGTCGTCATAATCATTATAATAGAATTTAGCCTTTATGCAGCAGATGGTGGTGCTCTATAGGAGAGTTTTAATTGAAGATGACTGTGAATTAGAAGGTCTTTTGAAGCAATACAAAGATTGCATGTGTGAGAAGACAGGAGACTCAATGATGAGGTCCTCATAAAATCCCCAGGAGGGTAATGAGGGCATAAGTTGTGCTGTTTGTAGAGAAAATGGGGAAAAGGGCATTGGTTATATATGAAATATAGCATCAGTAGGTAGTGATGGATAAGCAACCATCATCTAAGTTATAAGGCAAAAAATGTTCTGGGTTTCTGCTTCCATCTCTATTCTTTTCCTTAACAAATTTTCTCCATGACAATGCATTGTGGATTTAAAATACTCACTATAATATCTAACTATTTGAAGTGATAAGCAGTTAGATAATTTAAATTTAAAGCTCATTTATTCCTCTATTGAGTAGAAAAGAAAATCCTCATTATTATTGTCATTATCACAATAGTGATCATCATCTAACAACATTGAAGGCTATTTGTGCTCAGCACTATTGTTCATAATTTCACTTATTGCTTATAATAGCCCTTTGAGGCCCTCTTATTATACCCATTTTACACATGAGATACACTAGGCTTAAAGAGATTGAATAGCTTCAGTTCAGTTCAGTTGCTTAGTCACGTCCGTCTCTTTGCAATCCCATGGACAGCAGCACACCAGGCTTCCCTGTCCATCACCAACTCCTGGGGCTTGCTCACATTCGTGTCCATCGAGTCAGTGATGCCATCCAACCAACCACCTGTCTTCTTCTTCTCCTCCTGCCTTCAATCTTTCCCAGCATCAAGGTCTTTTCCAGTGAGTCAGTTCTTTGCATCAGGTGGCCAAAGAATTGGAGCCTCAGCCTCAGCATCAGTCCTTCCAATGAATATTCAGGACTCATTTCCTTTAGGATGGACTCGTTGGATCTCCTTGCAGTCCAGGGGACTCTCAAGAGTCTTCTCCAACACCATAATTCAAAGCATCAGTTCTTCAGTGCTCAGTTTTCTTATAGTAAAACTCTCACATCCATACATTTCTACTGGAAAAACCATAGCTTTGACAAGACAGACCTTTGTTGGCAAAGTAACGTCTCTGCTTTTTAATATGCTGTCTAGGTTGGTCATAGCTTTTCTTCCAAGGTACAAGCGTCTTTTAATTTCATGGCTGCAGTCACCATCTGCAGTGATTTTGGAACCCAAGAAAATGAAGTCTGTCACTGTTTCTATTGTTTCCCCATCTATTTGCCATGAAGTGATAGGACCAGATGCCATGATCTTAGTTTTTTTAATGTTGGGTTTTAAGCATACTTTTTCACTCTCCTCTCTCAGTTTCATCAAGAGGCTCTGTAGTTCTTTTTCACTTTCTGCCGTGGGGACACATAGGTAGTGAGTGGCAGAGCTGGACTTCGGGTTCAGGCAGCGTTGGCTTTAAAAAATGACGCTATTTGCCTTTGTGCCTCTTTGCTGCAGCAGTTTATCAAGAAAAGTTTAAATTCTTTTATTTATGAACTTCCGGAACTTATTCAAATTATTTGGACATATTATGAATCTGTTGTGTTGGAGTTTGGGTTATATTTCATAATAGTCGTAACCCAGTGGGTTGACTGAAATCAGATTCTCCAGGTATCAGGACCTCAGACAGCTCTCTAATGGCAACTGCTTTGGTCTGGCATCTTTTATTTTTAATTTTTTAATTTAAAAAAAAATTTTTAAATATAAATTTATTTATTTCAATTGGAGGTCATTACTTTACAATATTGTATTGGTTTTGCCATATATGAAACGAGTCGCCGGTCCAGGTTCGATGCATGATACTGGATGCTTGGGGCTGGTGCACTGAGACGACCCAGAGGGATGGCATCTTTTACAAATAATTCTATTTATTTATTTATTTTTGGTTGTACTGGGTCTTTGATGACGCATGGGCTTTTCTGTAGTTGCAGTGAGTGGGTTTTCTTGCAAGTGGAGCACAGGTTTTAGGGCACATGGGTTTCAGTAGTCGAGGCAAGTGGGCTCAGCAGTTGCTGCTCCTGGACTCCAGAATGCAGACTCAGTAGTTGAGGTTCACGGGCTTAGTTGCTCTGCAGCATGTGGGATCTTCCTCCATCAGGGACTGAACCTGTGTCTCCTGCATTGGCAGGTGGATTCTTTACCACTGAGCTACCAGGGAGGTCCTGGCATCTTCATTTGTCCTTTTTTCTACTAGTTAGACTTCATCCTATAGCTTTTGTCTTCCCTCATAACATTAAATTACATTGGCTCACTCTTCTGATTTCTAAGTTTTTGAGTTTAGAATCTGATTGCCTGATTTATCTTTTGACATTGGGGTGTAGGTTTGCCAATGCCTAATGTGTGCACTGGCTGTCCTTCAGTGAGAGCCAAATTTTTGTTCTCAAAACTGGATCTGGGAGAAGGAGAAGACTGTGCTCCCCTAGGCCTACCCCTTTTGTGAAGGTGAGCAGTAATACAGGCTCTGACAGGTATTTCTTTGGTTTAGAAGAAGTAAATGGTGTGTGTTGCAAATACATCTCTATTTAAGTAAAATAAATTGTCATATCATCTGTTGGTAACACCGGGTATGAGCTAGAGCTTGGTGTATTCACTGATACTTAATACAGCCACAGAAACATATTATCAAGAAATTTTATATTACCACAGAATCAAATGCCTCACTTTTTATTTCTTTAATTTTCAGATACAAGTATCAGAGTAATTTATAGCATATGAGAATAAATATTTAAATGATTAAGTTAAATTAAAAAAATCCTTGGTTTTTGTTTTCTACTTTGATAAAATTTATGTCTGTGTTTCTTAACTGTCAGAAGAATTTAGAAATCATTTTATTTACCAGCCCTACCAAATTTATTTCTGTCCTTTGGAGTATTCTAAGATTGCAGATAAAAATTCAAGGTCTGGGCAATATTCTTGTGATTCTGTTTTTGTTTGTTCCTCATGTGGGAATTCATGAATTATAATATCTTTATTATTGGAATTATCTGGAAAAGGTCAGTTTTCATTCCAATCTCAAAGAAAGGCAGTGCCAAACAATGTTCAAATTACTGCACAGTTGTACTCATTTCACATGCTAGCAAAGTAATGCTCAAAATTCTCCAAGCGAGGCTTCAACACTACATGAACTGAGAACTTCCAGATGTTCAAGCTGGATTTAGGAAAGGCAGAGGAACCAGGGATCTAATTGCCAACATCCGCTGGATCATAGAAAAAGCAAGAGAGTTTCAGAAAAACATCTACTTGTGCTTCATTGACTATGCTAAAGCCTTTGACTGTGGGGATCACAACAAACTGGAAAATTCTTCAGGAGATGGGAATACCAGACCACCTTACCTGCCTCCTGAGAAACCTGTATGCAGGTCAAGAAGCAACAGTTAGAACTGGACATGGAACAATGGACTGGTTCCACGTTGGAAAGGAGAACTTCAAGGCTGTATATTGTCACCCTGCTTATTTAACTTATATGCAGAGTACATCATGCAAAAGGCCAGGCTGGATGAAGCACAAGCTGGAATCAAGATTGCTGGGAGAAATATCAATAACCTCAGATATGCAGATGACACCACCCTTATGGCAGAAAGTGAAGAAGAACTAAAGAGCCACTTGATGAAAGTGAAAGAGGAAAGTGAAAAAGTTTGCTTAAAACTCAGCATTCAAAAAACGAGGGTCATGGCATTCAGTCCCATCACTTCATGGCAAATAGATGGGGAAATAATGGAAACAGTGAGGGACTTTATTTTGGAGGGCTCCAAATCCCTGCAGATGGTGACTTCAGCCATGAAATCAAAAGACTCTTACTGTGACCAATCTAAACAGCATATTAAAAAGCAGAGACATTACTTTGCCGGCAAAGGTCTATCTAGTCAAAGCTATGGTTTTTCCAGTAGTCATGTATGGATGTGAGAGTTGGACCATAAAGAAAGATCACTCACCTAGAGCCAGACATCCTGGAATGTGAAGTCAAGTGGGCCTTAGGAAGCATCACTACGAACAAAACTAGTAGAGGAGATGGAATTCCAGTTGAGCTATTTCATCAAGACGATGCTGTGAAAGTGCTGCACTCAATATGCCAGCAAATTTGGAAAAGTCAGCAGTGGCCACAGGACTGGAAAAGGTCAGTTTTCATTCCAATCCCAAAGAAAGGCAATGCCAAAGAATGTTTGAACTACCCCACAATTGCACTTATCTCACACGCTAGTAGTGCTTAAAATTCTCCAAGCCAGGATGTGAACTGTGAACTTCCAGATGTTCAAGCTGGTTTTAGAAAAGGCAGAGGAACCAGAGATCAAATTGCCAACATCTGCTGGATCATTGAAAAAGCTAGAGAGTTCCAGAAAAAACATCTATTTCTGTTTTATTGACTATGCCAAAGCCTTTGACTGTGTGGATCACAATAAACTGTGGAAAATTCTGAAAGAGACGGGAATACCAGACCACCTGACCTGCCTCTTGAGAAATCTGTATGCAGGTCAGGAAGCAACAGTTAGGACTGGACATGGAACAACAGACTGGTTCCAAATAGGAAAAGGAGTACATCAAGGCTGTATATTGTCACCCTACTTATTTAACTTCTATGCAGAGTACATCATGAAAAACGCTGAGCTGGAAAAAGCACAAGCTGGAATCAAGATTTCTGGGAGAAATAGCACTGACCTCAGATGTGCAGATGACACCACCCTTATGGCAGAAAGTGAAGAAGAACTAAAAGTGTGTTGATGAAAGTGAAAGAGGAGAGTGAAAAAATTGGCTTAAAGCTCAACATTCAGAAAACGAAGATCATGGCATCTGCTCCCATGACTTCATGGGAAATAGATGGGGAAACAGTGGAAACAGTGTATGACTTTATTTTGGGAGGCTCTAAAATCACTGCAGATGGTGATTGCAGCCATGAAATTAAAAGACGCTTACTCCTTGGAAGGAAGGTTATGACTAACCTAGACAGCACATCAAAAAGCAGAGACATTACTTTGCCAACAAAGGTCTCTCTAGTCAAGGCTATCGTTTTTCCAGTGGTCATGTATGGGTGTGAGAGTTCGACTGTGAAGAAAGCTGAGCACCAAAGAATTGATGCTTTTGAACTGTGGTTTTGGAGAAGACTCTTGAGAGTCCCTTGGACTGCAAGGAGATCCAACCAGTCCGTCCTAAAGGAGATGAGTCCTGGATGTTCATTGGAAGGACTCATGTTGATGCTGAAACTCCAGTACTTTGGCCACCTGATGTGAAGAGCTGACTCATTGGAAAAGACCCTGATGCTGGGAAAGATTGAGGGCAGGAGGAGAAGGGGATGACAGAGGATGAGATGGTTGGATGGCATCACCGACTCAATGGACATGAGTTTGGGTGGACTCTGGGAGTTGGTGATGGACAGGGAGGCTTAGCGTGCTGTGATTCATGGGGTCGCAAAGAGTTGGACATGACTGAGCGACTGAACTGAACTTGAAAATCCCTTGGACTGCAAAGAGATCCAACCTGTCCATCCTGATGGAAATCAGTCCTGAGTATTCTTTGGAGTATTCCAAAGACGCTGAAGGTGAAGCTCCAATACTTTGGCCACCTGATGCAATGAACTGACTCCTAGGAAAAGACCCTGATACTGGGAAAGACTGAAGGCAGGAGGAGAAGGGGATGACAGAGGATCAGATGGTTGGATGGTATCACGGACTCGATGGACATGAGTTTCAGTAAAGTCTTGGAGTTGGTGATGGACAGGGAGAGGCCTGGCGTTCTGCTGTTTATGGGGTTACAAGAAGTTGGACACAACTGAGTGACTGAACTAACTGACTATCTTTATCTTACATTTCATAGAATGTTTGTTAGAAAAAAGTAGGGCCACTGACACTATGACTGTGTAGAAAGAATACTTGCTACTCTACTGTCAGTAGGATTTCCAGAACTAACACCATCAATAGTAGTCATGTTGGTATTTATTATTTAATGCCATAAAGACCTTCAAGTTTTCTGAGGTTGGAACTTAAGGAACATCTGAGGGGATGCCTAGCATCAAGGTTTAGTTCACCTGTAAAGGAGAATTCATGCAGCTGACAATTCAATTCAGGGTGGTAGATAATAAGCTCTTTTTTACTTTCATTTTTATAAGTAGGTTATTCAACATCAGATTATTTTTCATTAACTTTATTGACATGAAATATAAACAAGTGACAGATAAGCCGCTATGTATATTTTCTAAAACAAACTTCTGATATCAGTTATAGGGTGGACATAGAATGACTAACATCTTACAATACCTGAATCTATTAAGGACTGGTAGTAGATATGTGTGGATTATGTGGAAAAATAGAGTAATCCTGGATTGTCTTATGAGTAATTACTTTGAAAGATCCAGTCATTCACTTATAGTTCTGAAGTTGTATGCCTACTCTGTCTTCACTGCTGTGAAAGGCCATAAAAATGAGTAAGATATGTTAGAGGTGTCAAGAGAGATATAAGTCAAAAGATTGAGAGTGTAGAGGACAGAGATGTTACCCTCGTATGTGCAGACTCATGGAGGAGAGGTTTGGATGAGTTGGGTTTGAATAGACAGAATGGAAGGAATGTTAGTCCAATTGAAAAAAGAGGAGAGCACAGATGTGGGGTTGAAGGCGAGTTCTCTGAATGCTACGAGAATACCACAAAACCTTCTGGGGATGAAGTATAGATTTTTACAAAAGGTATGTGGTTTACCAGTGAAGGAGGCGGGTTGGAGCCAGCTTGTGAAGAGCTTGAATTCTAGACTCAAGGTTTGGACTTTGTTCTACAAATAATAAACAGAAATTATACACTTTAAATCAAGGACACATTTTTGAGCTGTATTTTAAGAAGCCTAATCTGGGTACTATGTCTGGGATATACTAGAAAGATTATTTAGGATTATGGTTATAAATTCTAGGTATATTTTATTCCTTAAGTTTTGGAGTAAATATCTGATACATGTGGTAATTCTATGTAGTAATTTCAGCAACCACTGAACAACTGAAGCAACCACAGCCTCCTGTCTTCACGTTGTTATGTATAAATGACAGTATTCTTTGGTTTGAAGTAGTAATTTTAGGAAAAATGTTTGAAATAGTCTGATGTTGAAAACTAGACAGCATATTAAAAAGCAGAGACATTACTTTGCCAATAAAGGTCCATTTAGTCAAAGCTATGGTTTTTCTAGTAGTCATGTATGAATATGAGAGTTGGACTGTAAAGAAGGCTGCTGCTGCTGCTGCTGCTGCTAAGTCGCTTCAGTCATGTCCAACTTTGTGCGACCCCATAGATGGCAGCCCACCAGGCTCCCTCGTCCCTGGGATTCTCCAGGCAAGAACACTGGAGTGGGTTGCCAAAGAAGGCTGAATGGTGAATAATTGATGCTTTTGAACTGTGATGTTGGAGAAGACTCTTGAAAGTCCCTTGGACTGCAAGGAGATCAAACCAGTCAATCCTAAAAGAAATCAGTCCTGAATATTCTTTGGAAGGACTGATGTTGAAGCTAAAGCTCCAATACTTTGGCCACCTGATGGGAAGAACTGACTCACTGGAAAAGACCTTGATGCTGGGAAAGATTGAAGGCAGGAGGAAAAGGGGATGACAGAGGATGAGATGGTTGGATGGCATCACTGACTCGATGGACATCAGTTTGAGCAGGCTCCAGGGGATGGTGATGGACTGGGAAGCCTGGTGTGCTGCTGTCCATGGGGTCGCAGTGAGTCAGACATGACTGAGTGACTGAACTGACTGATGTTGAATTAGTTAGAAATCTGGCTTTTG
The DNA here is from genome assembly GCF_027580195.1 of Bos mutus. Taxonomy (NCBI): domain Eukaryota; kingdom Metazoa; phylum Chordata; class Mammalia; order Artiodactyla; family Bovidae; genus Bos; species Bos mutus. Next base: position 50,656,273 of record NC_091632.1, on the reverse strand, counting down.
ATTCTGAATCAAGTGGAAAGTTTTTCACTTTCCTCTTGGAAATTGAGTCTGTGTCCATTCAACTTCATATTTTTGGAATGTCATGGAAGAACGTTGGCTGAGGTAAAAGAGATGTAGGGTTCATATCCATCTGGGGACTCTGAATTGCTTGGAAGCAGAAAGCATTGGAGACAAAAAGACTATTCATGCTTACTAAGTTATTAATATAGAAACAACTTTGTTTCTTTGGTAGGTACAAAGGACAGTAATGCTCAAAGATGAGATGGCCGAAAGTGACTCTGATCTTCTGCAATAATTTGATCTGAAAGAATTTCTCCCTGTGGTGGTACAGTTTAAGGAGAAACTTATTATTTCCTCCCCACCACCCTGCCCGAGTTTGGACCTAGGAATCATACTCATGCTTGTGCTAAGTCATTTCAGTCGTGTTCAACTCTTTGCGACCCTATGGACTATAGCCCACCAGGCTCCTCTGTCCATGGGATTCTCTAGGTTTGGAAAATAACAAAATTGATGCCAGATTTAAATATTTATAAAACCTTCATGAAATTCCCTTTTTCAGATCTAGACTTCCTATAGTGAGTGACAGCATGTCTTCCAATCTTTCTCTGTGGGCCAGTGCTTATAACAGTGAGCTTTTGCTGTTTCCTCTGTCCATTCAAGTTATGTAACATTGAGTGTTTACCCTGATGATGTTAGTCAGGTAATTGTCCAGTCTAATTTCTATTTTGCTTTGTATTGTAGACATAGCTGCATTTGAATTTTATGTGTTATTGGAACAAGGAAGTCTTGTTCCCACACCCCAGCCATCCGCACCCCGCCCCCCCTTTTTGCTACTGCTGCGGAAAGTGCCTGCCTCAGTACAACACTCAGCAACCTCTGCTGTGACTGTTGATGTACCTCCTGTCTCCACTAGTCTGTTTGTTGAGAGAAGAAGCAGTGTCTCTCCTTTCTATGTTCCAGTGCCTGACACAGTGCCATGAATTGATGTTTACTCAGTAAATGCTGTTGCTGCTGTTTAATCACTAAGTCTTTGTGACCTCAAGGACTGTAGCCCACCAGGCTCCTCTGTCCATGAGGTTTCCCAGGCAAGAATACTGGTGTGGGTTGCCATTTCATTCTCTGTGGGATCTTCCTAACTTAGGGATCAAACTCAAGTCTCTTGCTTGGCAGGCAGATTCTTTACCACTGATCCCCCTGGGAAGCCTCAGTTAATAAATACTACTAATTAAATTAATGGATTGAGTTTATGTGAATAATTGTAACATTTCTTAAGACATCAAATCACCTAGTTGGTTTAACTGTTCTAGTCAAAGGGCTAATCATTTAAATGAAAGAAAGGACAAAGGCCTACCGTTCATTTAACTTATGGGAATGTCAACATTGTTCATTCATTGCTTTTTTTATTCAGTAGGTGCTGTGCTAAATCACTTGGGAATAACACTTTCTGCAGTGATTTCAGAGTGATAAATCCTTACTGTTGATGAATACATGGAGGGTTCTGTTCAAAGGATAAGCATTTATATTGCGCTTGAGAGCCCAAAAAGTCTTCCTGGAGAAGGTGATGGCTGAGTTTTGAAGGAAAATTGTTACTTTAAGACCATAGGGTAGGATACTTAAGGTTTAGGAACAGAAGTTCCTTAGTGGTCCAGTGGCTAAGACTCTGCACTCCCAATGCAGGTGACCTGGGTTCAATCCCTGGTCAAGGAATTAGATCTCGCATGCTACTAAGAGTTTGCTTGTTGCAACTAAAGACCCGGCATGCCGCAACTAAGACCTACCAGAGACAAATAAATAAATAAATAAATAAATAAATAAATAAATAAAAGTGTATATTAAAAAAGATATCAGGAATAGCATCTACAATGGTGCAGAGTTGGAGTCGGCATAATGCTTCAGTGAACTACAAGTACTTCAGCATGGCTGGGGAAAAGCCTGGGAGAGTAATTAGCTTCTTTTGGACATTCACCTTAGATAAGAAATTATAAAATATTTTCTTAAAGATATTTAATTAGTAAAATGGAATGGTAATCTTCTCTTTCTTTTTATTTATCCTTATTAAAAATAAAACTTACTTTCTTCAGCCCAGTAGTAATACATGATTGTTACGGAAACTTGGACTACATAGAAAATAAAATGAAACTCCTCCTTTAATCTCTCCATTCAGAGAGCCTACTGCCATTAATATTTTGGTGTATTTTCTTACTGATTTTTAAGATATCAACATTTAACAGATATCATTAACAATAATAATTGATGTGTTTTTGTAGTTTTTTCTTTTGTATGTTTCATATCTAATTCCATTAGATGTGTAGAACATGAGAAAAAGTCAGTCAATAAATCATTTCATCAATTAATCATTTAATGATCAATAAATCATTAAACCATTCTCCTTTTATTTTAGAAAAGGAGAAGAAAGTTAGCATTCATAGACAAAATGTTAGGTTTTTTTCATATGAAATATTGTCAGTCAACCAAGTTAGCATTGCGAGAAGAATTCAGACTATAATCCCTAGAAAATAAGAAGTACTCATGGGATGTTATATTTCTGTGGATTTCCTGCTGCATTTCTGGTTGTTCATGTGGTCATTTTAACAATCTAATGAATTACATGGAAAATCACAGATAATCCTAATGTAGTTTATGGATCAGTGCTCTTCATTTGATCATTTCTTTCTACCTTCTGTTTTCTTGTTTTTTTGAGTCATGTACCATGCATGTTTAAAGGGTTAAGCCAATGCAGTCTTTAAAAGGATACAGAGAATTGAATAACCAATTGCTTTATAATAAAAAAACAGTACAAATGTTGACTATTTTTACTTGTAAAACAGCACTCCTATGTTGAAAGCCCTCAGAGTAGGAGCACTTAAATGCTGGCAATTGCATGCATGTATTAATATGTAAGAATAGTTTAAAATGCTATCATATATAAGAACCAACTTTTAAAAGTGCCAAGCTCTTAGAGATAACCCACTTACTATATTTCAGCCAAGTATTATTTTACAGTTAATGTGAAATACTGTAGATGTGTATAATTTTATTGCTCTTTTATTGTTAGAGCTGAGACATTTCCAATAGTGTTTGATGTTTGGATTACCATATTGACTCAATAACTTTAACTTACTGTCCATATATATGTCTTTATTTTGCTTTTTCTATCAGAATGCTTACTCTTTGGCTATCAATGCCTGAGTGGCAGGAGACATATCTGTAATACATAAGCAAATGTATTAAACAAGGAATAAGTATCATGCTCATTCTTCATGGGTCAGGAGCATCAAGATGGCAGGAGATAGCTTTCATGTGGAATATGCAAGAAAGGATTTAGTTTATGTAAGGAAGCCAAGGCCCTGAAGGGGAATCTCAGAATAACTGGTATGGCATATGAATCACTGTTTACTGCACAATGTTATCTTCTACTTTGGCAAAGGAGATGATGATATTATTATCCTTAAAGCTATGTTCAGAACCTAAGAACACATCCAACAACAGCAACTGAGGAGTGGTTGAGAAACAGATGTGTGAAATCTTGATAATCCAAAGAGATATGTCTGTAGTGTAAATAATTTATATGTTTATTCCATGATGTTTTACAAAGGTTGCATACTTTGATATGTGGGAACCACACTGGTCTCTGCTTTCAAAACCTGTCATCAGAATCCTGGATGACTAGGCGTGTGGTTTAGTATGGTGGGTTCCTACATGAGATCTTAAAAAGCCTCAGCTGAAGGGTTGATGGCAGCTTCTTCTAGGCATATTGAGAGACCCACAAAAAGATGAATGCAGAAAGCAAGAGGCACATCTTTTCCCTATATTTGGCTCCAGGTCATCTTGCTTACTGGAAACTCAAGCTGTGATTATAAAGCTGACTTATGATGTTTCACAAGAGTCAGTTGTTAAACAGCTCATACAACTCAATAACGAGAAACAAAACAACTCAATCAAAAAATGGACAGGAGACCTAAATAGACATTTCTCCAAAGAAATAACACAGATGGCCATTAGGCACATTAAAAGATGCTGCACATCACTAATTATTAGAAAAGTGCAAACCAAAACTATAATGAAGTATCACCTCACACAGGTCAGAATGGCCATTATCAAAAAGTGTGTAACTGAAAAATGCTAGAGAAGGTGTGGAGAAAAGGGAGCCCACCTGCACTGTTAGTGGGAATGTAAATTGGTGCAGCCACTATAGAGAACAGTGTGAAGGCTCTTCAAGAAAACAAAAATCGAGTTACCATGTGGTCCAGCAATCCCACTTCTAGGCATATATCCAGATAAAACTCTAATTTGAAAAGATACATGCACCCCTATGTTCATAGCCACACTGCTTACAATAGCCAAGACTTGGAAGTTACATGTCCATTGCCAGAGGAGTGGATAAAGAAGGTGTGGTATATATACACAGTGGAATAGTACTGAGCTATAAGAAGAAAAATCAAATAATGCCATTTGCGGCAACATGAATGAACCTAGAGATTATCATAGTAAGTGAAGTCAGACAGAGAAAAACAAATACCATAGGATACCACATGTATGTGGAATCTAATATGACACAAACGGACTTACCTATGAGATAAAAGCAGACTCACAGACATAGAGAATAGACTCATGATTGCCAGGGTGGAGAATGGGTTGGGAAGGGATGGATTGGGAGTTTGGAATCAGTAGATGCAAAGGAGCCCTGGTGGCTCAGAGGGTAAAGAGTCTGCCTGCAATGGGGGAGACCTGGGTTTGATCCCTGGGTCGGAAATATCCCCTGGAAAAGGAAATGGCAACCCACTCCAGTATTTTTTGCCTGGAGTATCTCATGGACAGAGGAGCTTGGCAGGGTACAGTCCAGAGGGTAGCAAAGAGTCGGACACAAGTGAGCGACTTCACTTTCACTTTCTCTTATTATACATAGAATGACTAAATAACAGGGTTCTATTGTATAGCAGAGGTAATGGTATTCAATATCCTATAATAAACATAATGGAAAAGAATATAAAAATAATAGATGCATATAACAGAATCACTTTGCTATACAGCAGAGATTGGCACAATATTGTAAATCAACAATACTTTAATAAAATGAAAAAAGAGCCAATTGTTAAAGTCTCAGAAAGTTTTTGTGTTGGTTTTTAAACACAGCCATAAATAATATAAATTTACAATTCTGTAAATTATATTAAATGAGATAATAAATACTGAAAGCTCATCAGGTCTCTAGTAGAATTTTCCGACCCAGGGATTGAACCTGCATCTCTTATATCTCCTGCATTGTCAGGTGGGTTCTTTACCACTAGCACCACCTGGGAAGATACATTATTCATCAGAAGCTTGAAATCAACCACAATGGGGTTGTTACACCACAGAAATTAGCTAATAGTATGAATGAGTTGCTTACTTAACTGTTTTTTATTAAATTCTAGATCTGAGAAAGTGATGGTGAAAACATTGACAATGAAGATGCAAACTTATCATACATTGTGTTTGTAGCTGTTACATGTGAACAGCAAAGAAAAAAAGTGTTTTAATATTTAAAAACTATTATCTGAATAAAAATGTTGCTCACATCATTGATAAGCAAGTTAAGCTTTGATAACCATCTTCCTTGTTTTACTTGTTAAAATAAAAATATCAACCAGCATCCCTGCCACATATAAAATTATAACAAAAATTTTATTTGGAAAGGAGCTATAGCTTGAGATTCAACTCCATTTGTCAAATCATGGTTGAATTCCAACCATAGTTGGCTGTGGTTAGGGCAGTTGGGTAGAAATCAATGAAAGCATCCTGTGAGAATCAATTGACTATATAGAATTTACAATAGAAGTATGTTTATTTTATTCTTGGTTAATTGTGTGGCACTCATTCTGTCGGTAACTGTGTGTGTGTGTGTGTATGTGTGTGTGCGCGCTCATATGCTCAGTTGCTCAGTTGTGTCTGACTCTTTGGCAGACCATAGCCTGCCAGGCTCCTCTGTCCATGAAATTTTCCAGGCAAGAATGCTGGAGTGGGTTGCCATTTCCTGCTCCAGGGGATCTTCCCAACCCAGGGATCAAACCTGTGTCTCCTGCATTGGTGGGCGGATTCTTTACCACGTGGGTATAATTTATAATAAACTTATGTTTATACTTACAGACATTTTTGGAGAGCCAGGTTCTGTCATTTATTAACAGTGCTGCCAAAATAGAAGCTGATAGCAATACCACCTACCCCTTGACCTTCAAAGTTGGGCTTGTTTATTGGACTCTGATTATGAATCTGTGGAAAAACCCTTTCTCCTCCTTTGTCTTGATTAGAAATTTATTTCATAGACTCAAAGCTTCCTGGTTGTTTAAAATGTTAACATTCCCAAGAGAAGTGGCATGTTATTTTTTATTAGTCATTAGCATTATAGTATGCTTGAATTTATTGTATTGCTTCATTGATAAGAGAGTCAGGGATATTGTGGCAGTGAAAAACTGAGAATGGAGAGTCAGAAATCACAGAGGAATTTTATCCACTTCATTATTTTGTTCAAGGGCAGCAAGGAATTTAGAATTAGAATTATTTATGAATATTGGCCACAGGAGTATTTAGCATCCTTTGTGGGATAGCGATCTTAAATTGCTTGCTTCTTTTATTGGGGTCTTTTCTGGTCAGCGGTTCTATGTGACATTCCACATGTGGCTCAGGGGCTGGAAAGTTAGTAAGGTAGGAATTTTGGTGTTGTTCAAAACATAAGTCAGCTGAAATTATCAGGAAGAACTCGTATTAGAGAATGCATTCAAATCTTTGGTACTACAAAGAAGTGACTTGCTGATTACTGATATATTTTTTAAGCCATTAAATTCCTGAAATCTATTTACTCCTAATCTGAAATTTTTCCACAGTAAAGCATAGCAATTTTCAGACATCAGAGAGTTAACAGGATAACTATGCTGGAGGAAATACAGGATTCAAGAGGAACACTTTAAGTTCATTATTAAAAAAACATGAAGTTAAAACTTTAAAATTCCTTTGGTAAACAAAGTGGGGTGGTTGATTTTGAGACTGATCACTATTCAGTTTCAAATAATTCTTTATAAGGCTTCTCTTTTCCTTAGGTTGAACTCTGAGCACTGTTAAGTAGATCTTAAATGCTGGCACTCCTGTACTCCCTAGCCCCACCCTCATTTCTGCCATCATTGACATCTCAAAAAGTGGTACTACCATTCATTCCATTGTTTAATTAAAAATCTGGAAGCTGTTCTTGATTCTGTCCTTTTTCTTTTCTTTCATTTTTTTTTTTTTTAAGGATAGTGTTTTGATGTCTTTATTGAGTTTGTTACAATATTACTTCTGTTTTATGCTTTGTTATTTTGGTCACAAGACATGCGGTACCTTAGCTCCCCAACGAAGAAACAAACCTACACCCTCTGGGTTGGAAGGTGAAGTCTTAATAACCACTAGACTGCTGGGGAAGTCCCAGATCCTGTCCTTTTCCTCACGTTATATATAGTCCATCCATCAACAAGTTCCCTTGGCTCTACCTTTAAAATACGTCATGAGTTCATCCACATTAAGTCATTTCCATAGCTACCACTATCATCTTTTACATGAAAGTGAAAGTGAAGTCGCTCAGTCGTGTCCGACTCTTTGCGACGCCATGGACTGTAGCCTATGAGACTCCTCCATCCATGGAATTTTCCAGGCAAGAGAACTGGAGTGGGTTGCCATTTCCTTCTCCAGGGGATCTTCCTGACCCAGCGATCAAACCCATGCCTCCCACATTGCAAGCAGACACTTTTATCACCTGAGCTACCAGAGAAGCTGTGGCTTTACACAGCTATGTGTCTTTAACATAGGCTATTGCTATTTTTTTCTCCACAGTACAGAAAAATGGATCTATTAAACATTTCAATTAGCTTATGCCATAGCATACTCAAAATAGTGCGCTTGTAGGTCCTTGTTCTAGGTTACAAATCTGTATGGTCATTGCTATGACCACTTCTTTCACTAAATCTGTGAAAGGCAAGGGTCTGTCCCTGGCCCTTTGCTACAATTGCATTGGTCTCTGGATGGGTTTCCAATGTGCCAAGCTCATCCTAATGCAAGCAGTTTACACCTGCTGTTCTTCTGTCTGAAATTCTCCTTCCCCAGATAGTCATATGAGTCTTGATTTCGCTTAGCTCATGTGTCAAGTTTCTTGAACTCCCTGCGTTATTCTCTTTGTTTTCACCCTGGTATAATTCTCAGCATTAATCATTATATGATATTATATTACATATGATTTTTAGTGTTTGTTGTCTGCTTTTCAATGAGGACTTCTCCTTGATCACATAATTTCGTAATGCTGTTTTCCTGATATTTCTAATTCCCCTTCCCCTTTACTCTTATTCATAACATTTATCACTTTCTTACATTGTATGTAATTTGTATATTATGCTTTTGTTCCTAGTCTGTTTCCCTCACTAGAATGTAAGCTCCATGAGAATAGGTACCTTTGTAGGTTTTATTCACTGATGTATCCTCAGTGCCTAGAATAGTGTCTGACACATAGTCAATGCTCAGTAAATAGTTACTGAATGAATAAATATCAGGAATGAACATTTGTTGAGTGATTGGAAAAAGTAAGGAAAATCTCCCTATGGTTTGCAATCTAGTGATATTAATTCCCTAATCAAATGTCCTTTGTGAGGCTTAAAGTTAATAATATGCTAAGAAAGTCCCAGTTGCAGCAAAGTCACTTTTTTTTTAATAGTAATACCTTTTATTGAATGCCTACTATGTGCCAGTCTTTTTACATTCATTATGGCATTGCATCATTATAACCCTCTTAACTAAGAGCTGGACATGGAGCAACAAACTGGTTCCAAATAGGGAAAGGAGTACATCAAGATTGTATATTGTCACCCTGCTTATTTAACTTCTGTGCAGAGTACATCATGAGAAATGCTGGGCTGGGTGAAGCACAAGTTGGAATCAAGATTGCTGGGAGAAATATCAATAACCTTAGATACGCAGATGATACCACCCTTATGGCAGAAAGCAAAGAACAAGTAAAGAGTCTCTTGATGAAAGTGAAAGAGGAGAGTGAAAAAGCTGGCTTAAAACTCAACATTCAGAAAACAAAGAGAAGGGCATCTGGTCCCATCACTTCATGGCAAATAGATGGGGAAGCAGTGGAAGCAGTAGCAGACTTTATTTTTTGGGGCTCCAAAATCATTGCAGATGGTGACTGCAGCCATGAAATTAAAAGATGCTTGTTCCTTGGAAGGAAAGTTATGACCAACCTAGATAGCATATTAAATAGCAGAGACATTACTTTGCTAACAAAGGTCCATCTAGTCAAAGCTATGGTTTTCCCAGTAGTCATGTAAGGATGTGAGAGTTGGAGTATAAAGAAAGCTGAGCACCAAAGAATTGATGCTTTTGAACAGTGGTTTTGGAGAAGACTCTTGAGAATCCCTTGGACTGCAAAGAGATCGAACCAGTCCATCCTAAAGGAAATCAGCCCTGAATGTTCATTGGAAGGACTGATGCTGAAGCTGAAACTCCAATACTTTGGCCACCTGATGCGAAGAACTGACTCATTAGAAAAGACCCTGATGCTGGGAAAGATTGAAGGTGGGAGGAGAAGGGGACAACAGAGGATGAGATAGTTGGATGGCATCACTGACTCAATGGACATGAGTTTGAGTAAACTCTGGGAGTTGACGATGGACAGGGAGGCCTGGCGTGTTGTAGTCCGTGGGATTGCAAAGAGTCGGACACGACTGAGCAACTGAACTGAACTGAGCTAAGAGCTCAGATGGATCATATAACCCTCCAGTCACATGGCTAAGAAGAGATAGATGTGCTTAGCTGCTCAGTCATGTCTGACTCTTTGTGATCCCATTAACTGTAGCCCACCAGGCTCCTGTGTCTGTGGGATTCTCCAGGCAGGAATACTAGAGTGGGTTGCCATTCCCTTCTGGGTGAAGTTCACTTTTGAAAGCTTTAAATTTTCAAAGTAATCAAATATTCATAATTTGCTGATGAAAAGAGAGGCTCAGAGCAATGCCCTGTTGCTGCTGCTGTGTATATATTCCTCTTAAGTATAAGGGGCAAAGAGAATCAATTTAAATTATTTGGGGGCCTTATTTTCCATTTTGGGAACACATTCCACGGAACACATTCAAATATACCACTCATTTGAACTCACAAATTTGTTCCAACACAATTGTTATGTTAGGGAGCAGTTTGCATATAATACAAAGTTCGCTTTTGAGTGAATGAAGAAAACTGCACCCAGCTGAATTGAACCATATAAAAATGCATAAAATGTACATTTCATAAACATCTACCAACTACCTCACATTTCAGACCCTTGCCATGGTCCACACTCACCTCCATATGGTGGTGTTGTTTATTGTTTAGTCACTTAGTCACCATATCTTTATCTGTTTTTATGTTGATGGACATTTAGCTTGGTTCCATGTCCTGGCTGGGCTTCCCTGATAGCTCAGTTGGTAAAGAATTTGCCTGGAATGTGAAGTCAAGTGGGCCTTAGGAAGCTTCACTACGAACAAAGCTAGTGGAGGTGATGGAATTCCAGTTGAGCTGTTTCAAATCCTGAAAGATGCTGCTGTTAAAGTGCTGCACTCAATATGTCAGCAAATTTGGAAAAGTCAGCAGTGGCCACAGGACTGGAAAAGGTCAGTTTTCATTCCAATCCCAAAGAAAGGCAATGCCAAAGAATGCTCAAACTACCACACAATTGCACTCATATCACATGCTAGTAAAGTAATGCTCAAAATTCTTCAAGTCAGGCTTCAACAATACATGAACCATGAATTTCCAGATGTTCAAGCTCATTTTAGAAAAGGCAGGGGAACCAAATTGCCAACATCTGTTGGATCATTGAAAAAGTTAGAGAGTTCCAGAAAAAACATCTATTTCTGCTTTATTGTCTATGTGGATCATAGTCACTTTGACTGTGTGGATTACAATAAACTGTGGAAAATTCTGAAAGAGATGGGAATACCAGACCACCTGACCTGCCTCTTGAGAAACCTGTATACAGGTCAGGAAGCAACAGTTAGAACTGGACCTGGAACAACAGACTGGTTCCAAATAGGAAAAGGACTACGTCAAGGCTGTATATTGTCACCCTGCTTATTTAATTTATATGCAGAGTACATCATGAGAAACGCTGGGCTGGAAGAAGCACAAGCTGGAATCAAGATTGCCAGGAGAAATATCAGTAACCTCAGATATGCAGATGACACCACCCTTATGGCAAATTTAAGAACAACTGAAGAGCCGCTTGATGAAAGTGAGAGAGGAGAGTGAAAAAGTTGGCTTAAAGCTCAACATTTAGAAAACTAAGATCATGGCATCTAGTCCCATCACTTCATGGCAAATAAATGGGGAAACAGTGGAAACAGTAGCTGACTTTATTTTTCTGGGCTCCAAAATCACTGCAGATGGTGACTGCAGCCATGAAATTAAAAGATACTTACTCCTTGGAAGGAAAGTTATGACCAACCTAGACAGCATATTCAAAAACGGAGACATTACTTTGCCAACAAAGTTCCGTCTGGTCAAGGCTGTGGTTTTTCCAGTAGTCATGTGTGGATGTGAGAGTTGGACTATAAAGAAAGCTGAGCCCCAAATAATTGATGCTTTTGAACTGTGGCTTTGGAGAAGACTCTTGAGAGTCCCTTGGACTGCAAGGAGGTCCAACCAGTCCATCCTAAAGGAGATCAGTCCAGGGTATTCATTGGAAGGACAGATATTGAAGCTGAAACTCCAATACTTTGGCCATCTGATACAAAGAACTGACTCCTTGGAAAAGACCCTGATGCTGGGAAAGGTTGAGGGCATGAGGAGAAGGGGATGACAGAGGATGAAATGGTTGGATGGCATCACCGACTCAATGGACATGGGTTTAGGTGGACTCGGGGAGTTGGTGATGGACAGGGAGGCCTGGTGTGCTGTGGTTCATGGGGTCACAAAGAGTTGGACGTGACTGAGTCACTGAACTGAATTGAACTGAATGCAGGAGACTTTGGTTCAATTCCTGGGTCGGAAAGATCCACTGGAGAAGGTTTAGGCTACCCACTCCAGTATTCTTGGGCTTCCTTTGTGGCTCAGCTGGTAAAGAATCTGCTTCAATGCTGGAAACCTGGGTTCAGTCCCTGGGTTGGGAAGATACCCTGGAAAAGGGAAAGGCTACCCACTCCAGTGTTCTGGCCTCGAGAATTCCATGGACTGTAAAGTTCATGGAGTCACAAAGAGTCAGACACCACTGAGCAACTTTCAGTTCACTCTCTTCACATGTCCTGGCTATTGTAAATAACGCTGCAGTGAACACTGGGGTTCATGTATCCTTTTATGGTTTTCTCTGGACAGAAGTGAGACTGCTGGGTCACATGGTAGTTCTGTTTTTAGTTTTCTAAGGAGTTGCCATAGTGGCTGTATCAGTTTACATTCCCAGGGGTGAAATTTTGAGTGTTGTGTTTCTAACTACATTTTCCCTCCCATAAGCTGTGTGGATTTTATTCCACAGTTTTTTGTACTGCACAATTTTTAGGAACACGTATGTTGTGTTATAACACAACAACAAAAATAGCAAAATTGGATAACAAAAATGGTATGCAATTTTTTATTTTCATAGTGATTCTTTGAGGAAGATATAAATGAAGAATCAAAACATGAGAGAGAGTTGAGAACCTTGTCAAGAGTCAAAAATCAGTCAATGTCAGAACTATAGTCAAACCCAAGCCTCTGTCTCTAAGTGCGGTTCTCTGCCTCAGCAACTACAAGGACCAAGATTCGAGGATGCTGGCTTATTTCTTTGATCAATGTCTTGCAGATGCATTCCATATTCCTCTGTGGGAAATTGTCAAATGAATACCTTTGATTGAACAATGAATTTTTTTAATTTTTAATTTTATTTTATTTTTAAACTTTACATAATTGTATTAGTTTTGCCAAATATCAAAATGAATCCACCACAGGTATACATGTGTTCCCCATCCTGAACCCTCCTCCCTCAATTTTTAAAATAACAAGAATATTAAGGGTTTTAAAGTTTCACATAACAACAGAATATTGTTTAGTCGCTAAGTTGTATTCAACTCTTTGCAACCCTATGGACTGTAGCCCACCTGGGTCCTCTGTCCATGGGATTTCCCAGGAAAGAATACTGGAGTGGGTTGCCATTTCCTTCTCCAGGAGATCTTCCCGACCCAAGGATCAAACCTGTGTCTCTTGCATGGCAGGCAGATTCTTTATCACTGAGTCACGTGCAAAGCCCAACAGTGGAATAGGAAAAACAGTTTTAAATTGGGTGAGGGAGGTATTTATAGGCTATGGGAGCATGATTTCCTCATCAGTCGCTCTGATAAGTCCCTTTTCATGGATAGTCGTTACCTCCCTGGGAATTTTATGATGCCGTGATTTTGCCCTGGGTTTTGGTAACATTCTTTACTGTAGCAGATGGTATATTGGTAAAAAGAACACATTCCTGTCTTCCTGTGTTGACTGCTTCATTCTGTCTTTCATCTCTTTCTCTCTCTCTCTCTCTCTCTCACACACACACACACATATTACTTCTTCATCCAGGTCTTAACTTACACTAAGATAAACATACTTAATGGAACATGGTTGACTTGACTAAATTAGAAGATGAATTTGCTGCCAGGAGTCAATTTCTCAAGTTCTTAACTTTTTTCATAAAGAGAAGAATGACTGCAAGTATTGGTTTTTTGCTCTCCTTAAAATGAAAGTTAGTCCTTTGAAAATAATCCACCTTTCAGACATCAGGAAGAAGCAAACATGCTGTGTGCCTTGGAAATATGCCTTATTAACTTATAATGGAATTACTCACAAGACAGCTTTAATGGCATTTTTGGGCTGATGCATCTCCTATCTTGTTCTGGAATGCTAGCATATTTTTGTGAGTAGCAGAGTCTGCGGCATTTAAACTCCATTTACTAGGGTTCTTAAAGATACTCATGTCAGTGTGAAAAATAGATTACTTTAAACTAATAAGAAGCTGAGCACTGTATGGTGAGAGGTTAGACTGAGGCAATCATGCAGATTCATGAATCTGTGCTATTTCAACTCTCACGTTAAATGAAGTATTGTAATTTTAGATTAATTCTAACATTTGCATTTTGCCTTGCTTCCTCTGCCAGAGAATTAAATGTCACAATCTGTATTCTTTTCTTAAGTTTTTGGTGAATCAGGCATCTTTTATAGGAAAAGGCACTGTAATGCATAACACTGTAACACAGTATTCCTCAGATCTTTGTTATTATACTGACTTTATCACTTTTGCGTTCTAGTAATGCTTCACTACATGAGTTTGTTGTTGAAATCTTCTGTTTCCAGGGGCAAATGTCAGATCCCTACAGTTTTATTGCTAGATGCCATGACTTTTGAATGATTTCTTTTGATAACAGTCTTTCTTTACAACAGCTTGGAATATAACCTAGATGATTGGATGATTTCTGTTCATTATGGACTCCTTGGGTTGCTTATTCTTGTCATTTTCTATTGAGTGCTTGCATGCCTGGAATATTACAGGAGAGATTATTGGAAGGTAAGTGAGTGAAAGAAAGTGAACACTTTTGAGCTCCTCGTGTGTCCATGTACTCAGTCACCAATGCCTCTCTGACATAGGCGATGGCTGTTCCTCAGTTTTAGAGAGGATGATGGCGAGGAAAACAAAGGAGACCTGATGTTATAAGAACCAGTATTTAAGTAATTACAAACATTTTTAGTTTAAAAATCTGCATTAGCTAGTTTTCTTTTAATAAATCCTGCTTGCTTTCTTTTGCTGACGATTTTTTGTGTGTGTTAAGCTCAGAAGACCCCCAGACAGTGGGCTCATTGTAAGTATCTGTGGTGTGAATCAGTGTTTAATTCTGAAAGCATGCTGTAAAAGGCAGTTGAGAGTCATGGTCAGATCTACTAGATTACAGATACTTATACCCTGGCTATGTTAGAAACTTTAAAAATACTTCGCAACAGTCTAGCTCAAGGCCTTAAAAGTACTTACACAGCTGAGCACAACCCTTTCTAGGTCTTTCAAGAAACAGTTGTTGTTGCTTAGTTGCTAAGTGATGTTTGACTCTTTGCGACCCCATGCACTGCAGCCCACCAGGCTCCTTTGTCCATGGGGTTTTCCAGGCAAGAATACTGGAGTGGATTTTCAATTCCTTACCCAAGGGATCTTCCTGACCCAGGGATCAAACCCACATCTTTTGTGTCTCCTGCATGGGCAGGTGGATTCTTTACCCCTGAGCCACCAGGGAAAGCGTCTCAGGAAATAGATCTGCTGATTAAAAAAAAAAAAGCAACTATTTGCTCTGACCCTGTATCAGGCTTATTGCTGTCATCTTATAGAGAAAATGTCTAAAGTGTGATACTTTATTCAGGTTCTTGATCCACATAAGTGTAAAAATGTAAAGTTGATTTAGTTTTGCTTAAACATGACTAGAATATTATACTATAGCTGAGTTTTAAGCCAATACTTTTATGGTCCTGTTTTAAATACCAAAATGGCATCACAGCTCCTTCTGTCTTCAGTGGACTGTAAGGGATTTGATTGGAGGCTGGACTGGTGGTGTTTTTCCATTCTGGTCAGTATGCCCTGGGCTGCAGGCTAAAGAGAGCACTAAGTGCCCCCCTGCCTTATCTCCCTAGCAACTGCAGTGGCTTCAGTGCCTGAAACAGCACTTGAGAAAGGATAAAAATGATTGTGTCCAAAGTTATTCCTAATTTCCAAGAGGTAAGGATGTGTGTGCATCCATCTGCACATTTTAAGCATAAAATCACAAGAGTGAAAAAAATACTAGAATGGGGGGAAAAACAGTATCAACAGAGAGCTGGAATTCTTATTGAACACATATTCCTATTGCCATCTATATCTGTATCCTGAGATCAAGGGAAGCTTTGACTTTCACCAAGGATACCCTCTGAATGCTGTGCAGCTTTGGGTCAACAAAGCTGTCTTCTGTTAGCTGCCTTGTTTGATAAGACATTCCATTCATTCAGTTGTTTGTGTGTTTATGCATGCTAAGTTGCTTCAGTCATATCTGACTCTACGACCCTATGGACTGTAGCCTGCCAGGCTCCTCTGTCCATGGGATTCTCCAGGCAAGAATACTGAAGTAGCTTGCCTTTTCCTTCTCCCGGGGATCTTCCCAACCCAGGGATCTAACCCACGTGTCATTATGTCTCCTGCATTGCAGGTGGCTTCTTTACCACTGGTGCTATCTGGGAAGCCCTTGTTCATTCAAGAATATTAACTGAGTATTTATATATGTCAGACTCTGCAGATGCTTGGAGACACAACAGAAACACAGAACAAATTAAGACCCCTGCTCTTACAGAATTTCTTTTCCAATGTATACTCATCCATGTCTTAATATGACTTATGAAAAGGGCTTAGGAAGAGACCTTTTATATAATGGGTGATCAGTAACAGCATTCTCTGGTGAAGATAAAGAAGTGACCTATCTTCTTTTTACCTGAATTTCAATTTCCCTAAAAAAATCATGTGTCTTTTAGTTGGTTTGAATGAATAACTAAATCTCTTAGCAGTTTGTTGTGATCTATTGAGGAGTTAATAGAAATATCTTTGAAAGGCCTGTTCACTGCCTTTGCTCAATGGAAAGTACCGAGATAATTGATGCATTCAAAACAGTCTGTTGTTTATTTTTATATAATATGCATTTGGTATTTATCTCCTTTGGCAGTTGGTTACACCAATTTCTATTAGACTCTTCCTCAATGTGTCCTTATTAATAGATTAGTGAATTTAGTAAATTTTCCTTTAACCACTTTTAAATTTATTAGGATGTAGGAGAGAGTACATACTTCCAGGCTTACTTGGAGATTTTTGGATGTTCTCAAAGTGTTCCTATAAATATCTCATTCAATAGATTGCATGTAAAGATTGGAAAGTAAGAAGAGCGTTTTTCTATGGTCACATTTATAATAAAGCTGAGAAGGCTCAAGAAGGAGGAGATACACACATACACACACACACACTCTTTTGGCTGATTTGTGTTGTTGTAGGCAGAAACCAACACAACATTGTAAAGTAATTATCTTCCAATTAAAAATTTTAAAATGTACTATAATAAAGCTGAAAAAATGATACCTAAAGCACCAGACACACAGTAGAATCTTTCAATGAAAATCTATTTTAGCAAAAAACAGTGGGTGAACAAATGCTCATTTGCCAGCCGGGGGCTTTGATTTCATTTTTATAGCCTTTCTCCCTTACAAACCATTTCATTACCTTATTACCTTTTTGTTAGTATGCTATGAAAGGAAACACTGTAAAACCAGTCATATGATGCTATTTTGCCAGTTAACCTCTTCTGTTCCACAGTAGGCTTCTAGAGAGGGGTGTGTGTGCGTGTGTAAGAGAGAGAAAGAGAGAGAGAATGAGTAGGGTGTCTTCTTGTAGTTACTTAGAAAATATATTAGTATTTCTCTTTTCTAGTCTATATTCCATCCTCCAAGGCCATGAACTATTTCCAACTTCATTTCTACTGGTTAGTTGCAAGTTAATTACCTTGGAGGAAGTTACTTCACCTCTTCACATCTTTTTTCCTTCTATAAAAAGAGAGTGGGAGAGTAAAGTTTGTCAGAAGACCTTTGAAGTTCATCCAGTTAAGAGATTATTTTATTCTTTTAACAAATCTCTCTGAGGAAAATGCCCACCCAGGTTCTTTGCACATGTTCTCTATTATCCTGACACACTTTTTAGCAAGCGTGGTCATGTCTGATCCTATGAGAGCATGGCAGTCAGTGAGGTGGAACTTGATCTAGAAAATAGGCTGAAAATAATGTGGCATTGAGCATCAGCTTCATATTAATACCTGTTTCTCCAGTTATATGTTTCTTAGTTAACATAGGAAAACTGGATGGTCAGTTCGTTTCTCTACCTGGCATCTCCTAGCACCTCCCCCAGTACCCTCTCAGCTCTTTGCTGAGTGATTTGATTTTCTATACAGCTTGTGGCACCTAGAAATTGAAGTCCTGCCTGAGCCATATTACACACTTTTAATCATCAGATACCTCCTGTGAAGTTGCTCAGTCATGTCTGACTCTTTGTGACCCCATGGACTGTCGCCTGCCAGGCTCCTCCATCCAGGGGATTTTCCAGGCAAGAATACTGGAGTGGATTGCCATTTCCTTTTCCAGGGGATCTTCCTGACCCAGGGATCAAACCCTGGCTTCCCATACTGCAGGCAGACTCTTTACCATCTGAGCCACCAGATACCTCCTGGGCCACTTGCAAATAGCAAAAACAACAATTGAACAACTCCAATCCATTGAGAACTTTGGTTGGATGTTGTCATTCAGTCCCTAAGTCCTGTCCAACCCCATGGACTGCAGCACACCAGGCCTCCCTGTCCTTCACTATCTCCTGGAGTTTGCCCAAGATTCATGTCCATTGAATCAGTGATGCCATCCAGCCATCTCATCCTCTGCTACCCTCTTCTTTTGCCCTCAATCTTTCCCAGCATCAGGGTCTTTTCCAATGAGTTGGCTTTTCATATCAGGTGACCAAAGTATTGGAGTTTCAGCTTCAGCTTCAGTCCTTCCAATGAGAATTCAGGGTTGATTTCCTTTAAGGTTGACTGGTTTGATCTCCTTGTAGTCCAAGGGACTCTCAAGAGTCTTCTCCAACACCATGATTCAAAAGCACCAGTTCTTTGGTGCTCTGACTTCCTTATGGTCCAATTCTCACATCCATACATGACTGCTGGAAAAACTTTAGCGTTGACTATATAGGCCTTTGTTGACAAAGTGATGCCTTTGCTTTTAAATACACTGTCTAGGTTTGTCATAACTTTCCTTCCAAGAAGTAAGTGTCTTCTAATTTCATGGCTGCAGTCACCATCTGCAGTGATTTTAGGGCCCAAGAAGAGAAAATCAGTCACTCCTTCCACTTTTTCCCCTTCTATTTGCCATGAAGTGATGGGACAGGATGCCATTGTTAGACGAACTTCAAGAAAAATCTAGGATCTGATGCTTCTCACCACTTCAACAGTTGTTGTTCAGTTACTCAATTGTGTCTAATTCTTTGTGATCCTATGGACTGCAGCACACCAGGCTTCCCTGTCCTTCACTGTCTCAGGGAGTTGCTGAAACTCATGTCCATTGAATTGGTGATGTGGTTACACCCTGCCATTAAGCATGACTGTGGCTCTCCCAGGTGGGTGAAACACCTAACTCACATCTCTGCTTCTACACTTGCCTCTCTGGTCTTTCCTCTGCACAGCAATCAGAGTGGCCTTGATAAAATGTAAACTCATCAGGTGGTTGACCGATGAAAATTTCTCTTATAGACATATTCAAATAATAAGTAGACAGGTGATAGAATGTAAAATATTATCATGTTGGAATGATCATCAATAGGCTTTTACTACCATAAAATAAAACTTAATCTATATTACTGTTCCTCCTGATAAAAATACTCTTTCTTCACCAATAAAGGAGATTTGTCCAAAAAATGGAACTGAGTCTGCATTAGCTAGCCCCTTGATCTTACTGCCAATTTATAGGAGATAGGGGATCATGTTATGTGAAGTCAGAAGGCTGCAGTCAGCAAAATCCAGACTGTGGCAAGCTCTGTGGAATAGACAACCTGTTTTGTTTTTCAATAACAGCAAAAACAAGTACAAGAAAAAAAAAAAAAAAAGATGTTGGAGACCCTGCAGATTAAAAGCAACTTAAGAAAAAGCAACAATTGCAAAGTGTGGGTCTTATTTTGATCCTTGTTCAAACACACAGACTAAAGAATATTGTAAGTTTACCAAGAAAATATGACCCCTGACTGGACATCTCTTGATGTTAATAAAGCATTGTTAATTTTTCAAACATGAATCTGAGGTATGACGATAAATATTTAACAAATGGATCTCCTTAAATTAAAGCCCTGATTTTCATATTTGTTGATTTCTGTGAAATATGTGCTCCCTTTGTGGCCAATTTCAAGTAATCTGTTTTAGGTCAGAGATCCCTAAATGGGAAGGGATATACACATTAGTGCTTACTGGCCAAGTCAGTATGAACTGCTTTAGCCCACACTGAGGGTGGTAATTGTTGATATACTACAGTGGTGTTAAAAAAGAGTGGCTATATTTTGGAGGTCTCTACTAAAATACATGGGTTTCTCTGGTGGCTCAGGAGTAAAGAATCTGCATATCAATGCAGGAGACATGGGTTTGATCCCTGGGTAGGGAAGATCCCCTGGAGAAGGAAATGGCCAATCCACTGCAGTATTCTTACCTAGAGAATCCCATGGACGGAGGAGCCTGGAGTCGCAAAATGAGTGGGACATGACTTAGTGACAAAGCAACAACAACCACTGAAATTCATATACAATATTGTAAAGTAATTAGCCTCCAATTAAAAGAAATAAATTTGTATTACAAATATATATAAGGAATTCATATAGTTGAAATGGCAGGATGTCTGAGGTTTTCCTCAAAATGATCTGGGGTGAGAGTGGAGTAGGGAGTATAAATGAAACAGTGTTTTAGACTTAGTCACAAGTATACTGGAGTTTCTTATACATTTTTCTCCACCTTAAATGGGTCTTATATTTTCTAAAATAGACAAGATTGTAAAAAGTAAGTTATATTTTCTACTGAAAATCCTCCAGGACTTCCTGTCTGAGTAGATGCTGAAATCCTGCCTACAGGAGGACAGAAGGTTAAGAGGCCTACACTTAACCTTCTCCTTTGACTCTGCTCCACTGCTGTTGGCCTACCTGCTGGCCTTCAGTGTGCTAAGCCTGCTCTCTCCTTTGGGCCTCTGTGCTGTCTCTGCCCAGACTACTTTCCCCAGATGACCACAGAATTCACACCCTCACTTTCTTCAAGCCTTTGCTTAGATGCTGTCATCCTAACAAGGGCCCTGTTTAAGGCCCCTTTCTGCTCACAGCTCCAGCCTAGTACTCTTGATGTCCAAAACTTACCATTTTCTAACACATAATATTATTTACATATTTAAATCAGTATAAACTACATATTTAAGTAGTAAGAAGTGCCTGGAATGCAGTGGTTACTCAAAATAATTTTTTGTTGAACAAAATGAGTGAATGAAGGTGACATCTGTGAATGTCACAGAATTTTTCTTCTCTTTTATTTGACACTTCTGATTATATTACCTGCACTGACTACAAGATTTTTATTTCTGGAAGCTGTAGCTGCTGGAAACACTTCTTAATATCGATAACAGTAGTACAGATTGTCTTAGATTCTCTTTAAAACCTCAATATTAGCTTGTTTCCACACCAGTATTGCAGAGGTAGACACCTTTTATAAAAGACTCCATTATCAGTTCAGTTGCTCAGTCGTGTCCAACTCTTTGCAACCCCATGGACTGCAGCATGCCAGGCTTCCCTGTCCATCACCAACTCCCAGAGCTTGCTCAAACTCATGTCCATTGAGTCAGTGATGCCATCCAATCATCTCATCCTCTGTCATCCCCTTCTCCTCCTTCCTTCAATCTTTCCCAGCATCAGGGTCTTTTCCAATGAGTCAGTTCTTCACATCAGGTGGCCAGGTATTGCAGCTTCAGCTTCAGCATCAGTCCTCCCAATGAATGTTCAGGACTGATTTCCTTTAGGATTGACTAGTTTGATCTCCTTGCATTCCATGGAATGTGCAAGAGTCTTCTCCAACACCACAGATCAAAAGTATCAATTCTTCAGTGCTCAGCTTTCTTTATGTTCCAACTCACACACCCATTCATGGCTACTGGACAAACCATAGCTTTGACTAGACAGACCTTAATTGGCAAAGTAATGTCTCTGCTTTTTAATATGCTGTCTAAGTTTGTAGTAGTTTTTCTTCCAAAGAGCAAGTGTCTTTTAATTTCATGGCTGCAGTCACCATCTACAGTGATTTTGGAGGCCCCCAAAATAAAGTCTGCCACTGTTTTCCATTGTTTCCCCATCTATTGGCTATGAAGTAATGGGATTGGATGCCATGGTCTTAGTTTTCTGAATGTTGAGTTTTAAGCCAGCTTTTTCACTCTTCTCTTTCACTTTCATCAAGAGGCTCTTTAGTTTCTCTTTGCTTTCTGCCATAAGGATGGTGTCATCTTCAAACCTGAGGTTATTGATATTTCTCCCAGCAGTCTTGATCCCAGCTTGTGATTCATCTAGCCTGGGATCTCTCATGATGTACTTTGCATATAAGTTAAATAATCAGGGTGAAAATGTATAGTCTTGACCCTTTCCCAATTTGGAACTCTTGTTCCGGTTCATTGTTCCTGTCTGGCTCTAACTGTTGCTTCTTGACCTGCATACAGATTTCTCATGAGGCAGGTAAGGTGTGTGGTATTCCCATCTCTTGAAGAATTTTCCACAGTTTGTTATGATCCATAGAGTCAAAGGCTTTGGCGTAATCAACAAAGCAGAAGTATATGTTTTTCTGGAATTCTCTTGCTTTTTTGATGATTCAGTGGATTTTGGCAATTTGATCTCTGGTTCCTCTGCCTTTTCTAACTCCAGCTTGAACATCTGGAAGTTCATGGTTCACATATTTTGAAGCTGGGCTTGGAGAATTTTGAGCATTACTTTGCTAGCATGTGAAATGAGTGCAATTGCACAGTAGTTTGAACATTCTCTGGCATTGCCTTTCTTTGGGATTGGAATGAAAATTGACCTTTTCTAGTCCTGTGTCCACTGCTGAGTTTTCCAAATTTGCTGGTGTGTAGAGTGCAGCACTTTAACAGCATCATCTTTTAGGATCTGAAATAGCTCATGTGGAATTCCATCATCTCCACTAGCTTTATTCAAAGAGATCATAACACATATTGTCAAAACAAAATCAGTAAGCTTCAAGAGGAAAAAGAATGACAGTTTGATTAGTTTACTTCTAAAATGTCTTGGTCATTGTTTTAGAGGGTTAACGATTTTTAGTTAGGAGCTGGTTCTTTTGGATTTTAGCATATTTGCATGAATCAGAATTCCCCCACCTCCACTGTTCCCCCATTATCTTGCAGCATATACTTAGATAACTTGCTTTTTTTTCAGTACTTATTCATCTAGGTAGATTAATGTTGACACTCCATAACCATCATCACTAAATGTTCAGGGAAACATCTTGTCAGAACTTCAATGAAGAACAAATCTCCTTACTTTTTGGACCTCAAAGAAGCACTGATAATGCTAGGTGAAATTCCTAATGCCATGGCCCAAGCAGAGAACTCCAAAACTTGTCTGAATTTTTTTCATACGTGTTATTAGGGTGTGTGCTAAGTCACTTCAGTCGTCTGATTCTTTTGGATCTTATAGACTGTAGCCTGCCAGGCTCCTCTGTCCATCAGATTCTGTAGTCAAGAATACTGGAATGGGTTGCCATGCAACCAGGGGATCTTCCTAACCCAAGGATCGAACCAGTGTCTCATATGTCTTCTGTGTTGGCAGGTGGGTTTTTTACCACTAGTGCCACCTGGGAAGCACGGGCCTGACTGCTGTATTGAATTGTGCTGTCCTTTTTTCCTCTTCGTTTCTGCACAGATTTGTTTTCCCTATAAAAGTTAGCTATTTCAGTGACCCAGGAATAGGAGCGCTTCATTGTAGAATGTGAAAACCATGGTTGTTTTTTTTTCTTAAATCACAACCAGCTAATGACTGAAGGACTTGGTTTTCATTCTGTTGCATGGCTTTCAGTGGGACACTCAGGTATTGAGTAAAAGGAGAAAGGCTTAGAAAGTAAGCATATGTGAAAGGTGCTCTACTTTGTATGGTGTTAGTCACTCAGACATGTTCACTCTTTGCGACCGCATGGACTGTGGCCCACCAGGCTCCTCTGTCCATGGAATTCTCCAGGCAAGAATACTGGAGTGAGTTGCCATGCCCTTTTCCAGGGGATCTTCCTGACCCAGAGATCGAGCCCAGATCTCCCTCATGGCAGGCAGATCTTTTACTGTCTGACCTACCAGGGAAGCTCTATCTTCAGTTCAGTTCAGTCACTCAGTCATGTCCGACTCTTTGCAACCCGATAAACTGCAGCAAAGCAGGCTTTCTTGTCCAACACCAACTCCCAGAGCTTGCTAAAACTCATGTCCCCTGAGTTGGTGATGCTGTCGAACTGTCTCATCCTATGTTACCATCTGCAGTGATTTTGGAGTCCCAAAAAATATAGTCTCACAATTTCCATTGTTTCCCCATCTATTTGCTGTGAAGTCATGGGACTGATTGCCATGATCTTAGTTTTCTGAATGTTGAGTTTTAAGCCAGCTTTTTCACTCTCCTCTTTCATTTTCATCAGGTGGTCCTTTTGTTCTTTACTTCCTGCAATAAGGGTGGTGTCATCTGCATGTCTGAGATTACTGATATTTCTCCCAGCAAACTTGATTCCAGCTTGTGCTTCATCCAGCCTGGCATTTCGCATGATGTACTCTGCATAGAAGTTAAATAAGCAGGGTGACAGTATACAGCCTTGACCTACTCCTTTCCTGATTTGGAACCAGTCCACTGTTCCATGTCTGGTTCTAACTGTTGCTTCTTGACCTGCATACAGGTTTCTTAGGAGGCAGGTGAGGTGGTCTGGTATTCCTATCTCTTTAAGAATTTTCCATAGTTTGTTGTGATGTACACAGTCAAAGGCATTGGAGTGATCAATAAACCAGAAGTAGATATTTTTTCTGGAATTCTCTTACTTTTTGTATGATTCAACGGATGTTGGCAATTTGACCTCTTTTTTTTTAATTTAATTTTATTTTTTTTCTTTTTATTTTTTTATTTTTTATTCCTTTATTTCTCATGTGTTCCCCATCCTGAACCTGATCTCTGATTCCTCTGCCTTTTCTAAATCCAGCTTGAACATCTGGAAGTTCACGATTACATACTGTTAAAGCCTGGCTTGGAGAATTTTAAGCATTACTTTGCTAGTGTGTGAGATGAGTGCAATTACACAGTAGTTTGAACATTCTTTGGCATTGCCTTTCTTTGGGATTGGAATGAAAACTGACTTTTTCCAGTCCTGTGGCCACTGCTGAGTTTTCCAAATTTGCTGGCATATTGAGTGTAGCACTTTCACAGTATAATCCTTTAGGATTTGAAATAGCTCAACTGGAATTCCATCACCTCCACTAGCTTTGTTCATAGTGATGCTTCCTAAGGTCCACTTGACTTCCCATTCCAGGATGCAGCTGGCTCTAGGTGAGTGATCACATCATTGTGGCTATCTGGGTAATGGAGATCTTTTTTTGCATAGTTCTTTTGGTATTCTTGCCACCTCTTCTTAATATATTCTGCTTCTGTTAGGTCCATACCATTTCTGTCCTTTATTGAGCCCATCTTTGCATGAAGTGTTCCCTTGGTATCTCTGATTTTCTTGAAGAAATCTCTAGTCTTTCCCAGTCTGTTGCTTTCCTCTATTTCTTTGCATTGATCACTGAGGAAGGCTTTCTTATCTCTCCTTTCTATTCTGTGGAAATCTGCATTCAAATGGGTATATCTTTTCTTCTCTCCTTTGCCTTTAGCTTCTCTTCCTTCCTCAACTATTTGCAAGACCTCCTCAGACAACCATTTTGCCTTTGTGCATTTCTTTTTCTTGGGGATGGTCTTGATCCCTGCCTCTTAACAGTGTCATGAACCTCCATCCATAGTTCTTCAGGCACTCTTTCAGATCTAATCCCTTGAATCTATTTTCACTTCCACTGTATAATCATAAGGGATTTGATTTAGGTCATGCCTGAATAGTCTAGTGGTTTTCCCTACTTCCTTCGATTTAAGTCTGAATTTGACAGTTAGAAGTTCATGATCTGAGCCACAGTTGATTTCTGGTCTCGTTTTTGCTGACTGTATAGAACTTCTCCACCTTTGGCTGCAAAGAATTGCAGCCAAATTGGGATTTGGCAGTCGAATTGGGATTGACCATCTGGTGATATCCATGTGTAGTCTTCTCTTGTGTTGTTGGAAGAGGGTGTTTGCTATGACCAGTGCTTTTTCTTGGCAAAACTCTGTTAGACTTTGTCCTGCTTCATTTTGTACTCTATAGTCAAATCTGCCTGTTGTTCCAGGTATCTCTTGACTTCCTACTTTTGCATTCCAGTCCCCTATGATAATAAAGACATCTTTTTTGGGTGTTAGTTCTAGAAGGTCTTGTAGGTCTTCATAGAACTGTTCAGCTTCTTCAGCATTACTGGTCGGGGCATAGACTTGGATTACCGTTATATTGAATGGTTTGTCTTGGAAAAAGCAGAGATCATTCTGTCATTTTTGATCATTCTAACTTAGGGAAATGCAAATTAAAACAACAAGATACTACTATATGCCTGTCTGTTAGAATAATGGAAATCCAGAACACTGACAGCACCAAATGGTGTGAAATATGGGGTAACAGGAATTCTTCATTCATTTTTGGTTGTATAGTTACTTTGTAAGACAGTTTGGAAGTTCCTCAAAAAATTAACCATAGTCTTGTCTACAGTCCACAAGCACTTTTCTTTGTTATTTATCCAAATATATTGAAAAGTGTATCCACAAAAAAGCTTGTGCATGGATATTTATAGCAACTTTATTCATAATTGCCAAAAGTTGAAGGCAGCACAACATCCTCTAGTAGGCTAGTAGATAAATAAACTGTGGTATAACCAGACAATGTAGTATCATTTAGCACTAAAAAGAAATGAGCTGTTAAGCTGTAAGAAGACATGGAAGAACCTTAAATGCATATTACTAAGTAAAGGAAGTCAATCTGCAAAGGCTACATACCATATAATTCCAACTATGTCACATTCTGGGAAAGGCAAAACTATGGAGACAGTCAAAAGACAGGTGATTTCCAAGGATTAGCAGGGAGAAAAGGATAAATAGTGGGGGGAGAGTGGATTCTTAGGGCAGTGAAATTACTCTATATGATCCTATAATGATATTTACATGTCACTGAGAGTTGACTCATTGGAAAAGACTCTGATGCTGGGAGGGATTGGGGGCAAGAGGAGAACGGGATGACAGAGGATGAGATGGCTGGATGGCATCACTGACTCGATGGACGTGAGTCTGAGTGAACTCCGGGAGTTGGTGATGGACAGGGAGGCCTGGCGTGCTGCGATTTGTGGGGTCGCAAAGAGTTGGACACGACTGAGCAACTGATCTGATCTGATCTGATCTGATACATTTTTCAAAACTCACAGAATGAAAATACAATACCAAAAGTGTACCCCTAATGTAAACTATGGACTTCGGGTGATTATGATGTGTGAGTGTTATTGGAGTAACAAATGCACCTCTCTGGTGGTGGATTGATAATAGGGAAATACACTTTTTGTGCATTGGGGGTTGGGTGGAATATGAGTACTCTCTGTATTTTCAACTCTGTTTTGCTGTGAACCTAAAACTGTCTATTTTTAAAAAGAAGATAGGAAGGCCTACTAAAACTGAGAGGAGAGTACATCAGTGTGTTAACGTGATTAGTTAAGGAATGAAATGAGAGGCTGCTCCATAATGCTTATACCTTTGTAATAGATTGTTATCTGTTGATTTGCAAGTATAGGTGTAAATAGATTCAGGAATGAAAATCAAAGCTATATTCAAAATTAGAGTGGATTAGACCTCATAGTCTTTTCTGTTTCCTGCAAAAGATGCTAGATGTGTAGCGATACTGGCTTCAAATCATTTTCTAAATATTCCAGTTGCCATAGCAGCCAAAGCTGATGATGGAATTTATATACAGAGCCTTCAGAAAAGAGATTTGCTAAAAAAGTCTTAATAGTTGCTCAAGACAGTTGGTTTTTCATATCTCATCTTCAAAACATTTCTTTGATTATAAGTTTTCTGCATTTATTTTAGTAATTAATATGGTAGTATTTTTTTTGACCTAAAATATGGGCCTATCATCTAAGTGACATATATGAAATGGTTAGTGTAGTAAGTATAGTGTAGTCAGGATAATTGAAACACTGACTTTTCTGGAGAATATGAAGACTGTCAACAAATCTGGGAGTGTCAGTGGCTGGATGGGGAAGCTCAAGAGTCTTCAGAACTCTATTAGCTCAGATTTTTTAGCCTTTCTTTCTCTTTAAACATATTATCATTTCTTGGGGATTGATCCTAGATTTGAGATTGTACACACTAGAATTAAAATTAAAGTGGGGAGTGAGAAGTACTTGTCATGTCTGCAGAGATCTAAGAACTAGCTCTGGGTTTCCCTGGATATGTAGTTTTACCACCTCTTGTTCTTTATCTGCAATCTGTGTGGTGGCAAAGATGCCTCAGCCTTGTGCACAGCTCAATTGACCTTATTACATTTATTTTTGTATTTCTTTTCTAGATGCTTATCTTAAGGGTGCCAGAAATGTTGTGAAAGGAGTGAAAACAATGGACACTAAACTCTTTCTCCATGACTCTCTGATATCCTCGGATGATTAGATGATGGGAGTTCTGGAAACTTTGAGAGAACTGACCTTTATCAGTGTTGCTACTACCAATTAACATGGTTTCCCTGTTGACTGGTGCCACTGTCTGCTTAGTGTTTAACATTCATAGAAAAGAACAAGCCTTATTTGGGGAAAAGTATTTGTGAGTTGCTCATCTACCCTCTGTAGGCGCCAGAACATTCTCTAAAGTTGGGTCGTGGTTTCTACTTAGCCTAAGCATCTCTTTAATAATACACAAGGGGGTAGATGACTGTGCTGAGTGCAATGAAGAAACAGTAAAATATGCCATCAGGGAATATGGAAAAACCTGAGTTAGTTGGAGGAGTGAGATGAGAGAAGATCTTCCTGAAGTGGTAACATTTGATCTGGGATCAAGAGAGTGAGTAGGTATCAGTCAGGCAAATGACTCTTCTTGGATTAACTGACCTTATTGTAACTTTTCAAACATAATGAAAGCTTCCTGATCAGGGTCTTCAAGTTACTTAACATTGGCTTGATGTGCAGGTCCTCTCCTGGTTTCTGATTATTTTTGTGATCATCCATTTCTTAGTCTTCCCTAGTAATCCACAATCAGGACATTAAGTTTCTTTCTTTATCATCCGAATTTGAGTGATATTGAATAATTTTGTGATTCCTCTTCTATGTCTCATTAGTCACTGTCCCCCCAACATCTCCTTTGAGGGGAGTGAGTTAATGTACAGGTAGTAGATCCAATGGGAATTGAATGAAACTTGGCTTGAAAAATTTTCTGTGTTGCTCAAGTTCGCCTTAATAAAATAAGTTTAGTGGTTTTCTAGTTGACTTTCTTTAATATATTGTTTTACCGTATATATGTTTCAGTGTTTGGTTTAAATCTTGTAGTAAAGTTTGCAACATTATAGTTGTTTCTTCACCATTTCATTGGGCACCTTCAGACTGAAGTAGGTGCCACTTTGAGTCACTTTGATTTTGCTTTCTTCGATACTGTTCATTAGAAAAGGATTCTTTACCATCTGAGCCAAGATTA
This sequence comes from Bos mutus, assembly GCF_027580195.1. Lineage (NCBI taxonomy): Eukaryota > Metazoa > Chordata > Mammalia > Artiodactyla > Bovidae > Bos > Bos mutus. The sequence goes on along the minus strand of NC_091632.1, from coordinate 50,626,899 downwards.
GGACACTCTGAAAATCTGAAACTGTTTGTATCAATCCATTATTGAAGTCCAGATTAATGGGGGCTTTAAGGATTTATGAAGTCAAAACTGTCTATGGCTTAGTACTATAATTGTTTACATGTCAAGAATTCAGCCCTGGCTTTTATAGACATCAAAGCAGCTCAAGCTTTGTATGTAGTTTTTCCTGGTATTGGCCAATTATGCTGTTGAATTTTCACCTGGTGGTGGTGTCCCTAGAGACAGGTTCATTCTCATTTGCTAATGAATTCTTAAATTTCTGAAATGAGGTTTTTAGAATCACAGAGTTCGTTACTGATTTTTCTTCTCATGGAGCTGAATAATCAAAGCCATGTTCAAGTTACATATGAAGAAAACTGACTATTCCTATACCGCATTACAAAAATTCCTATCTTTTCCTTGTATTAGTAGGACATTCTTGTTGTGTCCTCTCTGAATTGAGTCCACTCATCTTAATCTGGTTCTAAAATGGTGCTGCTATCCTTCTGGAGATTCATTCTCATAATTTATCTGTCCTTTCCATCCCTCCTTTTACACATTAATCCCATAAACATTCATTGAACACATTCTATAGGCCAGACAGCTATCTAGGTTCTAGGACTACAGCAGTTAATTAAATATACACAAATCACTTTCTTGGTGGAGTTCACATTCTAAAGGCAGGAAGTGAGTGAAAATCTCTCAGTCGTGTCTGACTCTTTGTGACCCCATGGACTATACAGTCCATGAAATTCTCCAGGTCAGGATACCAGAGTAGGTAGCCTTTCCCTTCTCCAGGGGATCTTCCCAACCCAGGGATTGAACCCAGGCCTCCTGCATTGCAGGCGGATTCTTTACCAGCTGAACCACAAGGGAAGCCCAATCTAAAAACATGAAGTAATGAATAAAAGAAATAAGGAAAATACATCATTTTAGTTGGTGATGTGTGCCATAGAAGAATAAAAGAGAGAAATAGAGTGCTGGTGGGCAAATTAAATTTTAAATCAGGTGGCTAGAGGGGAAAAAAAAAACAAAAAACCCAGCTGAGAAGCTTCCCTTGGAGTACAGATGTAAAGGAAATGAGATGGTACTATCAGAGGAAGAATGCCCAAGCAAAAACAGCAGCAAGAGGGAAGATCCTAGAGGAGAAAAGATGCCTTGAAAGGTCAGGGGTCTTGAGTAGACCAGAGGGGTCAGACTGGAAGGACCAGCAGGAAGAGGAAAAGAGGATGAGGATAAGATCAAGTATGTGACAATGATCAGGACATGTAGGGCTGTGTGGGCTACCTCAAGGACATTATGGATTTTACTGTGAGGGAGATGGAGAAGCCCCTGGAGTTCTGAGGAGAGGAGTGATATGATCTGACTTACACACAAGCAGGTTTACTCTGACTGTTGTATAATAGGCTGAAGGGGATATAGGGAGACTGGTTAGGAGTTTGTTGCAATAACCCATGCAGGAGGTGAAGGTGGTTTGGATCATAATGGTGGCTGTGGAGGTGGTGAGAAGGAGAAGGATTCTGGGTGTATTTGTCAGGTAGATTTAGAGAGTTTGTTGATTGATTGGGATGTGAAAGAAAGCATCACATCAAGAAGGACTCAAACGTTTTTGGCCCAAGCAACTGGAAATGTGAAATTACTATTAAGAGAGGTGGGGGCTTCCCTGGTGTCTCAGTGCTAAAGAACCCGCCTACCAATGCAGGAGATGTGGGTGTTCGATCCCTGGTCTAGGAAGATCCCACAGGCTGTTGAGCAAATGAGTGCATGTGCCTCAGCTGCTGAGCCCACCCTCTAGGGCCCTTGAGACACAGCTGCTGAGCCCACATGCCGCAACTACTGAAGCCCTTGAGCCCTAGAGCCCAGGCTCTGCAGCAAGAGATGGCACTGCAGTGAGAAACCCATGCAGCACATCTAGAGACGAGCCCCAGCTCTCTGCAACTAGAGAAAAGCCTGCACAGCAACAAAGACCCAGCACAGCCTAAATTAAGTAATTAAAAAAAAGAGAGTTGGGGAAGGTTGGAGGAGTATAGGTTTGGTTGATGATCAGAAGTTTAGACAAGGCCTCCTCCTTCCTCCTCCCTTTCTCAAGAGCCATAGTTGTCCTCAGGCCCTCAGTCCTGGCACACACATGCTCACTCCTTCCCCGCTGAAGGTGGTTGATGGCTTCCTAGGGGCTAGAGTCTCATTCAGTGCTGAACAAAAGGGTCTGGGGCACGGGAGAGGATCTGTGTAGAGACAGAGTTGCCTTTGTAACATTTGAATTTTGTGTGGAGTCCTGGAGGGCCAGGGATGTGAAGAAAAAAATGCATATTATCAGATCAGATATTTAATTTTAAAGTAATATAATCTCAGAAAGAGTCAAATGAAGAACTTTGGTTGTAGTTGTTCTGATACACTGGTATGTGTTTTCCTCTTTCTAGTCAGAGTTGAAACCTCAAGCTAGAAGCCATTCTTCTGTGATTCACATTTTTAATTCCCTCATGCTATCCCTCTACTCCTAGGCTCCTTCTGCCTAGATTTAGATCTTACTCCCAGCCTGTTGCATCGGGTGCATATTTGCTTCTTCACTGCTGAATTTGTTGACTGAATGGGGTTCAGATCTATGATATGACTTGTGTCTTAAAAAGTTCTCTTAGAACAGATCATACTATCATTCGTAAAAGGATTTCACATTAAGATTGGGCTTCACTGGGAAGAGATTTGTTAAGATATGGGTACATAAGCTATTTGAATGTAACAAAGAAAATGGAATCTTTGAGATTCAGTATTCTCAGAGGTATTAGCATGTCAGTCATTTGTTAAACTGTATTTTATCTAGTAATGTTTACATGTTTATACTATAAGGCCACTTTGAAAGAGGCTCACCTAAAAATATTGATTTAAACAAAAGTTAAGTAATAGTACAGGAGGGTCACAGTAATAGCAAAAATTGTGTGAAAGCTTGGATGTAAATATAAACTTAGGAACCTTGTTGTTATTTAGTTGCTAAGTTGTGTCCAACGTTTTTGTGACCTTGTGGTCTGTAGCCCACTGGGCTCCTCTGTCCATGGGATTTCCCAGGCAAGAATACTGGAGTGGGTTGCTATTTCCTTCTCCACGCCATCTTCCTGATCCAGGGATTGAACCGTGTCTTCTTTTTGGCAGGTGGGTTCTTTACCACTGAGCCACCAGGGAAGCCAGTTCTAAACAATCAGTTGATACTTGGAAGTATTCTTCTGTATCTTTGCTCATTGGTCATTCAGCCTATCATTGTGTATATTGAAGACTGGAGATTTTTCATGCCACAAGGTCATATTCAGACATCCTGGGATTTATGAGAGTTCTCTATTGTATTAATGATACCTTTCTACTGAATCTAGTAATTGTAAGACGCATAATATAAGGATCTTCAACTCTCAGTTCCCCTGCGCTGCTTCTCAAGCATGTTTTATTTGTTATTTTAGTACTGTTAGTAACAGTAATTAGGTAGCATGTGTGTACGCTCAGTTGCTCAGTCATGTCTGACTCGTTGCGACACCATGGACTATAGCCCACCAGGCTCCTCTGTCCGTGGGATTTTCCAGGCAATAATACTGGAGTGAGTTGCCATTTCCTCCAGGGGATCTCCCTGACTCAGGGATAGAAGCAGTGTCTCCTACGTCTCCTTGCATTGGCAGGCAGATTCTTTTACCACTGAGCCACCCGGGAAGCCTATCGGTAGCATTGATTCAAATAGTTTCAGGTGTTATCTACTTTGGCTCATACAAATGCCAATAAAATGAATAAAAGAAAAATCAATTTATGTGAAAAAGAGAATAGACTGAATAGCTGATTCTTGTCCTTTTCCCAAGCTGGCCCTTCAGGACAAGGAGAGATATAAGCAAGACCCAGTGTTTGATTTAGGTCTTCCCCCGTATCTCAGTCGGTAAAGAGTCTGACTACAATATGCAGGAGACCCAGGTTCAGTCCCTGGGTTGGGAAGATCCCCTGGAGAAGGAAACAGCAACCCACTCCTGTATTCCTGCCTGGAGAATTCCAGGGACAGAGGAGCCTGGTGAGCTACAGTCCTTGAGGTCACAAATAGTCGGACACGACTGAGTGACTAACACTTTCAGTGTTTGGTTTGCTTTTGCAGGGATGTTTAGGTGTACGAATTTCCTCTTCAGTATTAAGGAAAAGTATCAGTTTGATTAAGGAATCACTAAAACTGTGTCTTGAAAAACAATTAAATCCAATTTGAATTGATAAATATATTTTAGTCCACAAAGCTAGGAATTAGTTTGTCTCTCCTGACTGCTACCAAACTGCTTGGTAGATTTTATCATTCTAGTTTTTAAAGAAAATACCCTAAGTCAGGCAGTGTTCACAGACACCTGCAACCATGCTGAGTCCCACACAACAGGATTTGAAAGAACAACTTCATTTCTATGCATTTCACAGCCTGCAATGTAGTTGGCGATGGGCAGAGTTAAAAAACAACAGTTGTTCTGTTGGTTGCTGTGGTGATGGCCTCAAGTTGGTAGCATTCCAGAGGTGAATGTCTCAGCTCATTTGGGTGAGGCAGAAATGACGTGATGCTTAGAGTTTGGCTCTCCAGGTGTGTTTTTAATGTGACAGTTACTGCAGAGAAATGTCTATTCTGAGACTGGCTGATTTTATTTTTAATGTTTCACCTGAAAACATTTTAATGTCAGTTGACACCCGCCCCCACCCCCCATCACCATTTCCAGCAGCCGTTTCTCAGTGCTCAGTCTCTCTGAATTTTGTGCCACGTTTACCATTGAGGGTGACTTACCATTCTTAGATCCTTTTTTCCATGGTACTGAAATAAGGGCTCACCTTTCTGTTTGTTTTTCGTGACTCTGTCAGTGTCCACTTTTCTTTGTTACAAAGTATGATTCTCTGATGTTATTGCCTGTGTCCTCTGTCTGACTCTTTCTTGGTCCCTTCTCCCTTCTCTCTCTCTCCTACTCTTCATTTCCCCATCCACCACTCATGTCTATACAGATGATTCCTGAATCCATGTAACCAGCCCAGAGTTCTCTCTCAAGTTTCAAATTCACATTTCTAATTCGCTGTTAGAATCTTAAGATGCTCCTTTGTTGTTGTTCAGTCGCTAAGTCATGTCTGACTCTTTGTGACCCCATGCCAGGCTTCCCTGTCCTTCACTATCTCCCAGAGTTTGCTTAAACTCATGTTCATTGAGTCAGTGATGCTGTCCAACCATTTCATCCTCTTCTGCCCCCTTCTCCTCTTGCCTTCAATCTTTCCAGGCATCAGGGTCTTTTCCAGTGAGTCGTCTCTTTGCATCAGGTGGCCAAGGTTTTGAAGCTTCAGTTTCAGCACCAGTCCTTCCAGTGAATAGCCAGGGTTGATTTCCTTTAGGATTGACTGGTTTGATCTCCTTGGATGCTTTAAACTCAACTTGTTGAAAATATACTCATACTCCTACCTCAATTTTGGTAAATAATATGGCTCTCTAATTAGCCACCCAGAATTGAGTCCTTGAGGCCATCTTTAATCCTCCCCTCTCCCATTTGTATCCAAGCATTGGTTGAGTTATAACCAGGCACTCAGGTCTACCACATCCTCACCTTCATCACCCAGGCTTAGCTGTCATCGCCTGACACTTGGACTCTTAAAATAGTCTTTCACTTTAATTGATTCAGGATGCTACTTGCTGGAGTAATCTCCAGAAGCACAGTTTCAGCTGAGCCTTCCCTCATACTCAGAATATGCTCTGTGGACAGAAGAAAATCTCTGTTCCTAAGTGTGGTATTCAGGCCCTTTGTGCCCTGTCCCCATTCCCTATGTTCTGCCTTAGCACAGCTATCTGCACCCACATGCCAGTGCTCTGGCTGCTCAGGAAATGGGTTTTGTTTTCTTTTTATAAAATAATTTTATTTACTTGTGTATTTGTTTTTGACTCTGCTGGGTCGTCTTTGCTGTGCAGGCTTTTCTCTAATTGTGGTACTTGGTGCCTACTTTCTCATTGTGGTGCATGAGGCTTCTCTTGTTGCAGAGCATGGGGCTTTAGGGCATGTGGGCTTCAGTATTTGCGGCGTATGGGCTCAGTAATTGTGGCTCCTGGGCTCTAGAGCACAAACTCAGTAGTTGTGGCTCATGGGCTTAGTTGCTCCACAACATGTGGGGTCTTCCTGGACCAGGGATTGAACCTGTGTCTCCTCCACTGACAGGTGGATTCTTTACCACTGAGTCACCAGGGAACCCTGGGTTTTACTTTCTTACTGACTTGTCTTTGCTTTGAAAACTCTTTCCCTCAACCTCTGTTATCTTTACATTTTTCTTATTATATAACAAACTTTAAATGATGAATGTAACCTCACATAAATTTTGGAATACAACAGAAAAATTTTAGAAAGGACCTAAAATTCTTTTTTTTTTGGTTTTATTTTTTTTTTAATTTTATTTTAACTTTACAATATTGTATTGGTTTTGTCATATATCAAAATGAATCTGCCACAGGTATACATGTGTTCCCCATCCTGAACCCTCCTCCCTCCTCCCTCCCCATACCATCCCTCTGGGTCATCCCAGTGCACCAGCCCCAAGCATCCAGTATCGTGCATCGAACCTGGACTGGCGACTCGTTTCATATATGATATTATACATATTTCAATGCCATTCTCCCAAATCATCCCACCCTCTCCCTCTCCCACAGAGTCCAAAAGACTGTTCTATACATGAGTGTCTCTTTTGCGGTCTCGTATACAGGGTTATTGTTACCATCTTTCTAAATTCCATATATATGCGTTAGTATACTGTATTGGTGTTTTTCTTTCTGGCTTACTTCACTCTGTATAATAGGCTCCAGTTTCATCCACCTCATTAGAACTGATTCAAATGTATTCCTTTTAATAGCTGGGTAATACTCCATTGTGTATATGTACCACAGCTTTCTTATCCGTTCATCTGCTGATGGACATCTAGGTTGCTTCCATGTCCTGGCTATTATAAACAGTGCTGTGATGAACATTGGGGTACACGTGTCTCTTTCCCTTCTGGTTTCCTCAGTGTGTATGCCCAGCAGCGGGATTGCTGGATTAACCTACAGCCCAGATTATTGTACCCAGCAAGGATCTCATTCAAATATGAAGGAGAAATCAAAAGCTAAAATTCTTATATAATCATATCACTCAGATATAAGAACTAGTGTGTGTTTTTATATATATATGTGTGTGTGTGTATATATATATACATATGTATATATATATACATATATATATGTATATATATATTTACCACACATTCAAGGGCTTCCCTGGTGGCTCAGATGGTAAAGAATCTGCCTGCAATGGAGGAGACCCAGGTTTGATCCCCTGGAGAGATGGCAACCCACTCCTGTATTCTTGCTTGGAGAATTCCATGGACAGAGGACTGGCTGGCTACAGTCCATGGGGTCGCAGAGAGTCAGACACAACCGAGCTACTAACACACATGCCAAACTTTTAGTTTTGTGATATTGATAAACACTGTATGTACAGATTTTACATCAGCTCTTTTTACTTTATGTTTTAAGCACTTTCTGGTGCATTAAATATTATTTAAGAATATGTGTCTAATGTCTGCAAAATGTTTTATCATATGAATGTACTGTAACTTACTTGAAATCTACTGGTCTGTGTAGTCAGTAATTTTAAAGAGGTGTAGTTTTCCATTGCATTTTAAAGATGATTATTCCATTGCATTTTAAAGATGATTATCCAGAGTGAAGTAAGCCAGAAGGAAAAACACCAATACAGTATACTAACGCATATATATGGAATTTAGAAAGATGGTAACGATAACCCTGTACACGAGACAGCAAAAGAGACACTGACGTATAGAACAGTCTTATGGACTTTGTGGGAGAGGGAGAGGGTGGGAAGATTTGGGAGAATGGCATTGAAACATGTAAAATATCATGTATGAAACGAGTCGCCAGTCCAGGTTCAATGCACGATACTGGATGCTTGGGGCTAGTGCACTGGGACGACCCAGAGGGATGGTATGGGGAGGGAGGAGGGAGGAGGGTTCAGGATAGGGAACACATGTATACCTGTGGTGGATTCATTTTGATATTTGGCAAAACTAATACAATTATGTAAAGTTTAAAAATAAAATAAAATTAATTAAAAAAAAACATTTTTCTTAGTTTTTAAATTTATGTTTCCATGGTAACAGAGCCATCAACCAACAAATGTGTCCTTTTCTCCTACAAATAAATAATGTTTTCCCCAAGGAAGAAAATGATAATAACACATTTATACACTTTAATAAGAAACCTATCTTGGGAGCTTCTAAGAAAAGTCTTCCTTTCTTTTCCATATCTCCTTCCTTAAAGACTTGTCCATGAACTAAAGTTTCTGCATCAAGGAAAAAACACAAGTCTAAAAAAGCTTTTGGTGTCATGAAAACATGAGTTACAAATCCAGGACAAAGATTTCAGCTGGCCTTTTTCAAAAAAAAAAAATAAATAAATAAAGATGATTATCCCTATACTGTTTCTTTAGGACACATGGTTTATTTCCTCTGTCCTCCCTCTCTTATTTCTGTTATTATCCCTTTATTTTCCCTAGAATGAGGAGTGTTCAGTGAAGATTAAGCATTTGGCTGTAAGCAGGGGCATGGGCTTGTCCATGGATCCACCCACTTTTGGCTTGAGTGCTTATAATGTCTTCTCACACCCACAACCTGGACTGGTGGTGTTATGAGCAGTTTCTAATTCCTGCACTGGTCTGTCGGATTAATGGGATCCTCTTCTATCCTCACTGTTTGTCTCTCTAATGCACTAATAAATGGACAAAGCACATGAAAATCCACAGCCCTGATGTCTCCTAATGTTATCAGGGCTCTTCAGACTTTGCTGTACAAGCCACCTTATAGTGTTTTGCTTTGTACAATCATACCCCCTTTCAAGAAGTGCTTTATGTCTTAAGTGATCCTGTTTACACCCTCTCTTCTTGTTTTAAGGAATTAGTTTCTATAGAAAGTTGAGGAAAGAATAGAATGGATTAAAGTTGAAGCCAAGACACAATTTCTCTCATTGACTGCACTACAGAAGGAGTGCTCCTAGTACTTTGAATACTGAGAATTCCTTGGGGTGGAATTAGAAGAATAAGGAATGTCTGATCTCTGCTGAAGCTGGTAACACTGTTGCATTTTAGGCAGTAAACCATGTTCTGGTCAGTCACAATCCTCAGTTCAGCTCTGCAAGTTGGTGACGAGTGGAAATTCTTTAGGGTTCTTTATTGGAGAACCATCTGCCTTAGCTTCTCTTTCTGTGTTAACATGTTACTTCAGCTGTGAGACTTATTAACTGTAAGTCACACATCAAAAGCACCCCATGGTTCTGTGAAGCCCATCTAAAATGGCCTTTGTGTGAACTGATCCTGATGTGCAGGGGAACTTGGCCCCAAATCTTTATCCCTGTGTTCTCTTAACATGTGGGTTATTCTGCGTTCATTTGGCTTAATCTGTGTATATTTTAACCCCTTTGCCAGTCTAAATTCATTAAGGAAGGAAGTACCTTATTTACCTTGCCATTTTCTCAATAGAAATCTGGGAAAAGAGGTGGGGTGAGTGGAAACAGAACATGAGTACACGTAGCACACTAGGCCAGGTGCACGATGCTTTACTTGTGCCATTGCATATGACCGTTACATTCTGGTCAATTGCATACGTGGGTGGGGGTCTCCTTTTCAGTGCCAATGTCACATTAAAAAGGAGTGATCACAAATATACACATATTTATAAATAAGTTTATTTATTAAAATCCATATGGTTTTTCCTGTGGTCATGTATGGATGGGAGAGTTGGACTGTGAAGAGGGCTGAGTGCCGAAGAATTTGATGCTTTTGAACTGTGGTGTTGGAGAAGACTCTTGAGAGTCCCTTGGACTGCAAGGAGATCCAACCAGTCCATTCTGAAGGAGATCAGCCCTGGGATTTCTTTGGAAGGAATGATGCTAAAGCTGAAACTCCAGTACTTTGGCCACCTGATGCAAAGAGTTGACTCATTGGAAAAGACTCTGATGCTGGGAGGGATTGGGGGCAGGAGGAGAAGGGGACGACAGAGGATGAGATGGCTGGATGGCATCGCTGACTCGATGGACGTGAGTCTGAGTGAACTCTGGGAGTTGGTGATGGACAGGGAGGCCTGGTGTGCTGCGATTCATGGGGTCACAGAGTCGGACACGACTGAGCGACTGATCTGATCTGATCTGATCTAGTCAAGCCATGTAATGTCTACGCTCATTTCCCATTGACAGTTGAGAAAACTGAGCTTTGGAGAGTTTACAGAATTTACCCAGACTCACATGACTATGAAGTGACAAAACTGGTATCAAAATCCAGATCAGATCAATTATAAAGCCTCTTTGTCTTCCTCCCACGTCCCCTACTTCTGATAAATTTATGCTGAGGTGTTCAGTTAATGTGCAATTGAGTACAAAGTGCATTCTCTTTCTTTAATACTTGCTTTTAATTGGAGGATAATTGCTTTACAATGGTGTGTTGGTTTCTGCTGTAGAACAATGTGAATCAGCTGGAAGTAGACATATATTCCCTCCTCCGGAGCTTCCCTCCCTTGCTCCCATCCCACCCCTTTAGGTTGTCACAGAGCACTGAACTGAGCTCCCAGTGTCACACAGCAGCTTTCTACGAGCCACCTATTTTACACATGACAGTGTATATATGTCAGTGCTAGTCTCTATGTATATATGTATACAGAGACAGTGTATATATGTCAGTGCTAGTTTCTATGTATATATGTATACAGAGACAGTGTATATATGTCAGTGCTAGTCTCTATGTATATATGTATACAGAGACAGTGTATATATGTCAGTGCTACTCTCTATGTATATATGTATACAGAGACAGTGTATATATGTCAGTTCACCCCACCCTCTCCTTTCTCCTGCTTTCTCCACAAGTCTGTTCTCTATGTCTTCATCTCTATTCCTGCCCTGCACATAGGTTTATCAGTACCATTTTTCTAGATTCTCTCTCTATATATATTCAGTTCAGTTCAGTCGCTCAGTCGTGTCTGACTCTTTGCGACCCCATGGACTGCAACACGCCAGGCCTCCCTGTCCATCACCAACTCCCAGAGTTTACTCCAACTCTTGTCCACTGAGTCAGTGATGTCCTCCAACCATCTCATCCTCTGTTGTCCCCTTCGCCTGCCTTCAATCTTTCCCAGCATCAGGGTCTTTTCCAGTGAGTCAGTTCTTTGCATCAGGTGGCCAAAGTATTGGCGTTTCAGCTTCAACATCAGTCCTTCCAACATTCAGGACTGATTTCCTTTAGGATGGACTGGTTGAATCTATATATATGTATATATGTATGTGTATATATGTATGTATACATATATACATATATATATTAATATACAATATTTGTTTTTCTCATTATCTTTTTAAAAAATCAATCAATCTAACAAGAAGAGGCCAAAATTTCCTTTCTACTTTGCAAAAAAAGAAAAAGAAACAGAAAATCTTTATTTTGTGTTCAGAGATAGTGAATAATGGGAGAGATGTTTAGGTATTTGGATTTCATAAAACTATTCTAATTTTTTAAGTCTTTGCTATCTTTTGGTAAGCTTTTGTTAAGAAGTTATTCATGTATCTTAAAAATTTAATCTGTTGGCTAGTGGACTGTGTCTGAGGGAAGTTTGCCCACGTTCTTTGGAATGCTACTTTGTTTTCAAACCATCTGAGTTGTACATTTGGCATCAGCTGCTGCTATTTTTCTCTTGATCATCTTGCCTATAGCAGTTGTGGGTGAGACATTATTGCATATGTACTCCCTAAAATACATACTTCTCATTTACAAACACTTGTACATATGAACCCTACTTGCTAATGTGGCATTTGATTTTTTTAAAAGGTTTAGGTATTTATTGACTGGTGGGTCTTCGTTGCTGCATGTGGGCTTTCTCTAGTTGTGGTGCACGGGCTTCTCGTTGGCATGGCTTCTCACGTTGTGGAACACGGGCTCTAGCTGTTTGGGCTTCCATAATTGCAGCGTGTGGGCTCAGAAGTTGCCACACCCTGGCTTGGCTGTTTCATGGCATATGGGATCCTCCCGGACCAATGATCGAACAGGTGTCCACTGCTTTGCAAGGCGGATTCTTAACCACTGGACCAGGGAAGCCCCAGCATTTGATTTTAAAGGGAGATTTTCATATGTGTTTGCAATTAAGTGAAGTTGCTCAGTCGTGTCCAACTCTTTGCAACCCCATGGACTGTAGCCTACCAGGCTTCTCCATCCATGGGCTTTTCCAGGCAAGAATACTGGAGTGGGTTGCCATTTCCTTCTCCAGGGGATCTTTCTGACCCAGGAATCGAACTCGGGTCTCCCACATTGCAGGCAGACGCTTTACCCTCTGAGCCACCAGGGAAGCCCCATTTGCAATGAACTAGAACATAAAAACTGAGATAGAAGACTGAGATGCAACGCTGCTTTAACCTTTGTATATGTTCTAATGATATCTTCTTTGGTGAGATAAGAAATTCCTTGAGAGAGGATTCCTGCCGAGTTTGGATAAGTGATGACAACACCCCTTTCCAGTGTGGGTGCGTTGGGTGGAAGGTGCCTCTGTGCTCTCCCTTGCCTCCATAGCTTCTCCTCTCACTTAAGCAGCACCAGGCACAGTCGTGCCTCAACCCTGTTGTCTTCCCTGCCATTCCCAGTCTCCCCTCGAAGCAGGTTGTTTGAGAGTCTGTTTGATCTCTGATGCACCTGAAAAACTGAAATATGATGAAGGCTTCCCTCACTTAGAATATGGACTCAGCAACCCATGTGCTTTCTAAATATGCTCTGAGGTTACTCTGTAAATATTTCTTCAGTCAATAAATGAGATAAGTGCACCCTTTTGTTAAACACTTATTTAACAACTACTGTGTCATAGAATCTGAAACTATAAAATTGGATGAGTTGTATAGAATCTAATTGTTGAGGAAGGTTACTAGATGTTACTGTACGACATGGTGAGTATTATGATAGAAGCCTGGAAAGGCTATTAAGGGAAAGCAGAAGACAAATAAATCAAGCTTATGAATCAGGGAATATTTCCTGATAACTGGACAATGGGACTAAATTTTGAAATATGAATGGGCATTTACTAGGTGGCGAATGTCCACAGGGCAGAAAGAAGAAAAAGTGTATGCAAAAAAAAGTACAGTTTTAAGGAAAAGATGCTGCAATTAGTTTGAATTGATGGACTGGGCTGAACTCGAGCATCAAGAGAAGCTGAGCAGCTTCAAGGAGTCCAAGGGTGCCCTTGGTGAGCATGTATGACCAGCTTTTTAGCCTCGGTCCTAAAGGTACCTCATTGAGTTGCTAAACTTACATTAATTAATTTCCAGTGGCAAGTCACAGAGATACTGGACTAATACAAGTCTAATTCTGCTCAGCTTCTCGTTGAGACTTGAGTTCAATCCATTCACTGAAACTTGTCCCCACAGCCCATCTCCTCACCACTGCACAGTGTGTATGCAGTTTGTGTGGAAGGAAAACCTACTCTCTCTAGCCTGTCAGCACAAGTTTTGCCACAGCCACTTGGAGAAGTACTGCTCAGTACTTATCAAGGATGGTCTGGGTGTGGGTGTCTCTTGCATGGCTCAGGACTCCCCGCTTCGAACACCAGAGGACTTCGTGTTTCTGTTGCTGCTCAGTGAAGAATCGAGAGACAAATACAGGCACTACATCTTCAGGGATTTCATGGAGAGTCACTGCCAGCTCCAGCTGTGTCATGCAGACTGCCCCATGGTTATCCGGGTACAGGAGCCCTGAGCTCACCAAGTACAGTGCCAGTGGTGCAACAAAATCTTCTGTTTTAAGTGTCATCAGATGTATCATGCCTCCACAGACTGCGCCACAACCTGGAAATGGATCTCAAAGTGTGCAGATGACTCTGAGTCGGCCACTACATTAGTGCTCACACTGAAGACTGTCCCAAGCACAACATCTGCATTGAGAAGAATGAAGACTGCAGTCACATGCAATGCTCCCAAGTGTAAACATGACTTTTGCTGAATATGTCTAGGAGATTGGAAGACCCACGGGAGTGTAGGAGTACTATGAGTCATGAAGAAGGTACAAGATGAACTCTGACATTGTCAATCAGAGACAGCAAGCCCAGGCTAGGGAACCCCTCAAGACATTCTTGTTCTACTTTGAGAGAGGCACAGACATACCAGTGGATTCATGAGAAGATTCAGGAGAGGGTCATGAATAATCTGGACACACGGATCGATTGGTAGTACCTACAGAAGGATGCCAGCTCTTGGACAAGTGTTGATATATACCCTGCAGGACATACACCTGTGTGCATACTATGTGGAGTCTGGACTCAGGAAGAAACTGAATACCAGTAGATTCAACTAGAGGTTGAGATCCAAAACCTGTCATAAAAGGTGAAGCATGTGGACAGCTATGACCAGATGCATACAACAGAGCAGTGGAAGAGAATCCTGCTGAAGGAATTTTGTGACACCTGCGTTGTGCATGGACATACTGGTGTGAGGAAGATGTGGCTGCAAGGTCTTGCGGTTGCCCTACTGCATGCTACAGGCTTTCACAACGCTAGGCAACAGTCAGAGCCTCACTCCTAAGAGATGGTGGCCACATACCTCTTAGTCAATTTCTGTTTGTTTTTTTTAAATCTTTTCATTCCTACCAGGGTAGAGGCCGTGTTGAATTGGCCTCTTCTCAGGACCTTTAGTTCCCCCAGGATGGTTGTTGGGAGGGGGGAAATTTTTCCTGAGTGACTGGTAATAGTATAAGATCATTGTGCTTGTGCTGAGTCACTTGGTTGTGTCGGACCCTTTGTGACCCCATGGGATGTAGCCCACCAGCCTACATGGAGATTCTCCAGGCAAGAATACTGAAGAGGGTTGTCATGCCCTCCTCCAGGGGATCTTCCCAATCCAGGTCATTACAACCTATGTAATATTTAGTGGTTGTACAATTATATGAAAAAGGAGGGGGGCAAAGAAACCATAGAATTACACAGAACCCTTTTAAAAATAAATTGGCATTGGAATGTTAAAAAATAAACTGAAAGTAAGTGATAAAAGATGGAATCTTAAAATATCAGGAAGGAGCAAAGAACATGTTAAGTGAAAGTATGGGTAAATACAGTAATTTTTCTTCTCCTCTTCAGTTTTCTGTGTTATATTTGACAGTTGAAGCAGAAACTACAACTGTGTCTAATGTGGCTAAGTGTATATGAAGGAAATATTGAAGGCGACTATATTGTAAAAAAAAAGAGGATAAAGATATATAAAGTGAGTTAAATTTTCTGTATGTCACTCAAGTTGGTAAAATAATGATACCCAAGTAGATTTTGATAAATTATGTGTCTATAATGTAAAACCTTAAAGCAACAAAAAGGATTACTCATAGAAATTCACCTAACAAGACTGTAAAGGTATCAAAATGAAATTTTATAAAATATTCGAATAATCCACAGGAAGGCAGGATAACTAAAGCATATGTAAAAAACAGAAAAAAATTACAAAGGCAGACTTAAGACCTAACATTTCAGTCAATCATTACATTAAAAATAAATCACTCAGTGAAAGGTTGTTGCTGAACCACGAAAAGACGCTGGGATTCTTGGCCTCCGGAGGAGAATTCAATCTGGGGCCAGAGACGAGGCTTGATCGCTCAGAGCTTTTGTGTAATAAAGTTTTATTAAAGCATAAAGGAGATAGAGAAAGCTTCTGACATAGGCATCAGAAGGGGGCAGAAAGAGTACCCCCCTGTTAGTCTTCAGCTGGATGTTATATAGTCACTACCAGTTTGTTCATGAAAGAAAGGAATGTCTTAAAACTCAGAATGGCACCAGGTCCCTCATCCATAAGATGTATTTTGGGATAATCTTGGCACCAGATGAGTCATCCCAAGCCATGATTGACTTGAATCTTGTAGAAGGGCAGATTACCATACAAATAGTTTCGTTTACGTAGATTAGGGGAACAATATCTGAGTATAATATAATGGTTTGTCAAGTAGGTTCTGAGCCATTAGGCGGAACCCGACTTGAAGACAGAGTCTGGGGTAAATGCATAGTACATTAACATAGCTTAAGACAGACATTTCCATAAGAAAAATGCATTGGTTAACTCAAGGTTTGAGAATAGTTAACTTCAGGTGGAACCAGGTGTCATTATGGCAACAGTATTTTAAGAGAAACTTTTTAAAATTTGTATAGAGAAGGGAAGAGAAAAAAAAAAATATCACTAGTTTGTTTCCTCCTGCCGCTTAAGAGAGATAAAAAATGTCTGACGCTTGCAGCCTATTTCCTCCATTTGGAGACCCCTGACCTTTGTGCCTTTTAGTTACCCTCTCATCAAGTATACCAATAAAAACAGAGTTTGGCAGAGTGGATCTGAAAACATGACCCAACTATACACTGTCTATAAGGAACTGACTTCAAACACAATAATAAACAGATAGAAAGTGAAGAATAGAAAAATTTATACAAATATTAAAAGAAACAATAAGTGACTATATTAATATTATATAAATTAGGCTTCAAGGTCAAAAATTACTAGAAACAGAGGGGGACATTATGTAATGATAAAAATGTCAATCTTGCAAAAAGATAGCAGTCTGAAATATGTATGCATCAAAAAGTGGTTGTGAAATATTTCAAACACAGCTCATAACATTGAAAGGAGAAGTAGACAGATCTACAGTTTAGCTTGAGACTTCAACAATTCTCTCTCAAAAGTGGATTAGAACAACTGGATAGAAAAACAACAAGGTTGTAGAAGAACTGAGCAACACCTTCAACCAGCAGGATCTAATCAATATTTAAAGAATACTCTGTAAGTAAGATATATACTTTTGTTCAATCCCTCGGTCATGTCTGACTCTTTGCAACCCTATAGACTACAGCATGCCTGGCTTCCCTGTCCTTCACCATCTCATGGAGCTTGTGCAAATTCATGTCCATTGAGTTGGTGATGCCATCCAATCACCTCATGTTCTGTCGTGCCCTTCTCCTCCTGCCTTCAATCGTATGTATATAAAGATATATATATACACACACACACACACATATATATATATATGTACATTTCCAAATCCTTATGGAACAATGCCAAGATAGACCACATCTTAGGACATAAAACTCCTTTCAGTAAACTGTAAATAATCTAACCCATAAATAGTGTGTTTTTTGACCACAGTGGAAACAAATTAGAAATTAATAACAACAAAAAAAAGAAATTAATAACAAAATAATAATAGGAAAATCTCCAAACACTTGGCCACTAAACAACATAGTACCAGATAAATCATGAGTCAAAAAGGAAGACAAATAGGAAATAAACAATATAGACTGAATGAAAATGAAAGTACAGTATATCAAAGTTTGGAAGAGAAAGGAGTTCTCTCTAAAATTGAACAAAGCAAAGATGTTTACCCTCACCACTCTCATTCAGCACAGTGCTTAAAGTTTTGGCAAGTACAGTAGCTCAAGAAAAGGAAAGGACATTCAGTTAGAAAGGAAGAGGTCTCTGTTTGCCAATGACATGATTGATTATGTGGAAAATTCCAGGGAATCTATGAAAAAGCTCCTAGAACTATGAAGTGAGTTTAGCAAGATCATGGGATATATGATACAAATCTTAAACTCACTTGTATTTCTATTATCATAGCAGTGAAAATTGTGAACACCAAAATTAAAAATGCAATACCATTTACAACTGCTAAAGATAAAATTGAAATGTTATATATAAACATAATGAAACAAGATATATGCTGAAAACTGTGCAATGCTGATCTAGTAAATCAAAGATTTAAATGAATGGAGAGACATATGTTCATGGACTGGTTGACTCAAAACATTAACAATGTCGGTTCTCCCCTGAATTGATATATAGGTGTAATATAATTTCT
This sequence comes from Bos mutus, assembly GCF_027580195.1. Lineage (NCBI taxonomy): Eukaryota > Metazoa > Chordata > Mammalia > Artiodactyla > Bovidae > Bos > Bos mutus. The sequence goes on along the minus strand of NC_091632.1, from coordinate 50,609,005 downwards.
ATCAAAATGCCAACAAATATTTTTGTAGATATAGGCAAGAATGCTCTAAGATTTATAATGAAAAGCAGAGGAATTAGAATAGCTAAAACCATTTCAGAAAAGAAGGATAAAGTTGGAAGAATCTGTCTTCTCAATTTTAAGACTTATTATATAGCTACAGTAATCAAGATTGTGTGGTATTGTCAAGAGGGACATATACATAGATTAATGGAACAGAATACAGTAACCAGAAACAGACCCATACAAATATGACCAACTGATTTTTGACAAAATTGCACAATTTGAAGGAGGAAAGGTAGCATTTTCATCAAAAGGTGATGGGGTAATTGGACACTCGGGAGGAAAAGTGAACCTCAACCTCTCATGTTTCTCATACTAAAATTAACTGAAAATGGATTATGAGCTTAAATATAAAGTAAACTGATAAAGCTTTGAAGAAAAACTTAGGAGAAAACTTTCAAAATAAAGAGTTAAGAAAGATATTAAAAGCATAAAATATAAAAGGGAAAAAATAAAAGTGGACATCATCAAAATTAAAAGCTTTTGCTCTCTGAAATACCCTGTTAAGAGAATGAAAAGACAAGCTTTGGATTAGGAAAGAATATTTGCAAACAATATATTTGACAAAGGACTACTACTAGGAGTATATAAAGAGCTGTCATGATCCATCTTTGAAAAACCAAACAATGCATTTAAAAAATGGCAAAAGAAATGAGATTTTTCACAGGACAAATGACAAATATATAAAAATATGCTCAACATCATTGCTTTTAAGGGAAATGAACCTTATTGTTGTTAGAACCAACAATAAGAAGCAACTACACAGCTTCGAATAAAATAAGAAAACAGTAGCAACAGCAAATAATGGGGAAAATGCAAAGAAACTAGATGATTCATACATTGCTGGTGGGAGTGCAAATTGCTATAGACATGCTGGAAAATAATTTGACAAATTCCTAAGAAAATAAACTTGCAACTATTATTCTACCTTTCCAAAATTTGCATTCCTGGATATTTTTATCCCAGATAATTGAAGATTTCTTGTTTTGTTTTTTAGTCAGTAAGTCATATCTGACTCTTTGTGACCCCATGTACTGCAGCACACCAGGCTTTCCTGTTCTTCACTATCTTCTGGAATTTACTCAAACTCATGTTCATTGAGTTGGTGATGCTATCCAACCATCTGATCCTCTGTCATCCCCTTCGCTTCCTGCCTTCAATCTTTCCCAGCATCAGGGTCTTTTCTAGTGTGTCAGCTCTTCACATCAGGTGGCCAAAGTATTGGAGCTTCAACTTCATCATCAGTCCTTCCAATGAATATTCAGGGTTGATTTCCTTTAGGATTGACTGGTTTGATCTCCTTGCAGTCCAAGGGACTCTCAAGAATCTTCTCCAATACCACAGTTTGAAAGTATCAATTCTTTGGTGCTCAGCCTTTTTTATCGTCCAACTATCACCTCCATACATGACTAATGGAAAAACCATAACTTTGAGTATATTATTACTTTTGTTGGCATAGTGATGTCTTTGTGTTTTAATATGCTGTCTAGGATGTCATAGCTTTCCTTCCAAGGAGCAAGCATCTTTTAGTGGCATGGCTGCAGTCACTGTCTGCAGAGATTTTGGAGCCCAAGAAAATGAAATCTGTCACTGGTTCTACTTTTTCCTTTTAAGCCAGCCTTTTCACTCTCCTCTTTCACCTTCATCAAGAGGCTCTTTAGTTCCTCTTCACTTTCTGCCATTAGAGTGGTATCATCTGCATATCTAAGGTTATTGATATTTCTCCTAGCAGTCTTGGTTTCAGCTTGTAATTCATCAAACCGGGCATTTTGCATGATGTACCCTGCATATAAGTTAAATAAACAGGGTAACAATATACAGCCTTGCAGTTCTTCTTCCCTGATTTTGAACCAGTCACTTGTTCATGTTAGGTTCTAACTGTTGCTTCTTGACCCACCTACATGTTTCTTAGGAGGCAGATAAAGTGGTCTGGTATTCCCGTCCGTTTAAGAATTTTCCAGTTTGTTGTGACTCATGCAGTCGAAGGCTTTTGTGTAGTCAGTAAAGCAAAAATAGATGTTTTACTGGAAATCCTTGCTTTTTCCTTATCCAACGAATGTTGGCAGTTTGACCTTTGGTTTCTCTGCCTTTTCTAAACCCAGCTTTGTACATCTGGAAGTTCTCAGTTCACATATTGCTGGAGCCTAACTTGAAGGATTTTGAACATAACTTTACTAGCATGAGAAATGAGCGCAATTCTCTGGTAGTTGAACATTCTTTAGCTCTGCCTTTCTTTGGGATGGGAATGGAAACTGACCTTTTCCAGTGCTGTGGCCACTGCTGAATTTTCCAAATTTGCTGGCATACTGAGTGCAGTTCTTTAACAGAATCATCTTTCATGATTTTAAATAGCTCAGCTGGCATTCTATCTAGTTTTGTCTGTAGTAATGTTTCCTAAGGCCCACTTCACACTCTAGGATATCTGGCTATAGGTGAATGACAACACTATCATGGTTACCTGTGTCATTAAGACCTTTTTTTGTATCATCCTTCTATGTATTCTTACCATCTCTTATCAACGAACTTCTTTGGTGGCTTAGCTGGTGAAAAAACCACCTGCGATGCAGAGACCTGGGTTTGATCCCTGGGTTGGAAAGATTCCCTGGAGAAGGGAATGGCTACCCACTCCAGTATTCTGGCCTGGAGAATTCCATGAATTGTATAGTCCTTGGGGTCACAAAGAGTCAGACACAACCGAGCGACTTTCACTTTTTTCTTATCTAGTCTTTCCAATTCTGTTGCTTTCCTCTATTTCTTTGCACTGTTCATTGAAGAAGGCCTTCTTATCTCTCCTTGCTATTCTTTGGAACTCTGCATTCAGTTGGGTATATATTTCTCTTCTCCTTTGCTTTTCACAAGTTATGACCAACCTAGATAGCATATTAAAAAGCAGAGACATTACTTTGCCAACAAAGGTCCGTCTAGTCAATGCTGTGGTTTTTTCCAGTGGTCATGTATGGATGTGAGAGTTGGACTGTGAAGAAATTTGAGTGCCGAAGAATTGATGCTTTTGAACTGTGGTGTCGGAGAAGACTCTTGAGAGTCCCTTGGACTGCAAGGAGATCCAACCAGTCCATTCTAAAGGAGATCAGTCCTGGGTGTTCTTTGGAAGGAATGATGCTAAAGCTGAAACTCCGGTACTTTGGCCACCTCATGCGAAGAGTTGACTCATTGGAAAAGACTCTGATGCTGGGAGGGATTGGGGGCAGGAGGAGAAGGGGATGACAGAGGATGAAATGGCTGAATGACATCACCGACTCGATGGACGTGAGTTTGAGTGAACTCTGAAAGTTGGTGATGGACAGGGAGGCCTGGCATGCTGCAATTCATGGGGTCGCAAAGAGTCGGACACGACTGAGTGACTGAACTGACTGAACTGACTGACTGTCTTCTTTCCTGAGCTATTTCTAAAACCTCCTCAGACAACCACTTCACTTTCTTTTTCTTTGGGATGGTTTTGTTCACTGCCTCCTTTTGAAACTGCATCCATAGTTCTTCAGGCACTTTGTCTACCAGGTCTAATCCCTTGAATCTATTTGTCACCTCTACTGTACTGTATAATCATAAGGGATTTGATTTTGGTCAAACCTGAATGGCCTAGTGGTTTCCCTTACTTTCTTCAATTTAAGCCTGAATTTTGCAACAAGGAGCTCATAAACTGAGCCACAGTCAGCCCCAAGTCTTGTTTTTGCTGACTGTATAGAGCTTCTCCACCTTCAGCTGCAAAGAATATAATCAATCTAATGTCAGTATTGGTGATCTGGTGATGTCCATATGTAGAGTTGGTGATGTCCATATGTAGAGTTGTCTCTTTTGTTGTTGGAAAAGGGTGTTTGCTATGACCTGTGTGTTCTCTTGGGAGAAGGCAGTGGCACCCCACTCCAGTACTGTTGCCCGGAAAATCCCATGGATGGAGGAGCCTGGTAGGCTGCAGTCCATGGGGTCGCTTAGAGTCAGACACGACTGAGCGACTTCACCTTCACTTTCCACTTTCATGCACTGGAGAAGGAAATGGCAACCCACTCCAGTGTTCTTGCCTGGAGAATCCCATGGACGGAGAAGCCTGGTGGGCTGCAGTCCATGGGGTCGCACAGAGTCAGACACGACTGAAGCGACTTAGCAGCAGCAGTGTGTTCTCTTGACAAAACTCTGTTAGCCTTTGGCTTGCTCCAAGGTATTCCAAGACAGACTTGCCCATTACTCCAGGTATTTTTTGACTTCCTACTTTTCAATTCCAATTCCTATTTCAATTTCCTATGATGAAAAGGACATCTTTTTGATGTTAGTTCTAGAAGGTCTTTTAGGTCTTAGAACTTCAACTTCTTCAGTGTTAATGGTTGGGGCATAGACTTGGATTACTATGATATTGAATGGTTTGCTTTGGAAACGAACAGAGATCATTCTGTCATTTTTGAGGTTGCACCCAAGTACTGCATTTCAAACTGTTTTTTTTTTTTTGGACTGTGAGGGCTACTCCATTTCTTCTAAGGGATTCTTGCCCACAGTAGTAGATATGATGGTCATCTGGATTAAATACACCCATTCCCGTCTATTTTAATTCACTGATTCCTAACATGCCTATATTCATTCTTGCCATTTCCTACTTGACCATGTCCAATTTGCCTTGATTCATGAACCTAACATTCCAGGTTCCTATTCAGTATTGTTCTTTACAGGACTGGACTTTGTTTTCACCACCAGACACATCCACAGCTGATGTGTGGATCATTTCTGCTTTCGCCCAGCTGCTTCATTCTTTCTGGAACTATTAGTATTTGCTCTCACTCTTCCCCAGTAGCATACTGGACACTTTCTGACCTGGGAGGCTCATATTCTGGTATCATAGCTTTTTGCTTTTTCATACTCTTCATGGTGTTCTTGTGGCAAGAATACTGGAGTGTTTGCCGTTGCCTCCTCCAGTGGGCCATGTTTTTTCAGAACTCTCCACTGTGACTCATCCATCTTGGGTGGCCCTGCAAGGTATAGCTCATAGCTTCATTGAGTTACACAAGCCCCTTTGCCATGACAAGTCTGTCGTCCATGAAGGGGGAAATTTTCATTATATAAGATGAATAAGTCCTAGAGATCAATCATTCAGCATTTTGTCTATAGTTAATAGTACTCTATTGTAGACTTAAAAGTTTATTAAGAGGGTAGATCTTAACTGTTTTTTATCATAAAAGTAAATAGAGAAGGCAGTAAGAAACTTTTGTAAGTATTGAATATGTAAGCATAGATTATGGTGATGGTTCTGTGAGTATATACTTATCTCCAGACTCAAACGTTGAATACTTAAATGTGTACAACTTTTGTATGTCAGTTGTAACCAAATAATGCCGTTTGAAAACTGTGGTTAAAAATATAAGTGTGACAGCATTGAGGAAAGCAAGCAGAATAAGATGAGCAAAAGTTATAATGATTTTAAAAAGTGATAAATATGGAAGAGAAAATGAATCAGCATACACATATTTACTATTTCTGAAAAAAAGAAGCAATGAAATGGAAAAAAAAAACCTAAAGATGCAATTTAAGAAAAATTTTCATAACCAAAGGAAGCCTAGAACCCAGGATTCAAGTGCCAAAAATTTTTGATGAAAACAATCAAAATAGCTGTATATTCTAGTAACTTTAGTAGTTCTCAAAATTAGAAAAAATGATTTGGGTATAATATGATGAAAAAAACTGAGCCCAGTTTTAGACGTTCAGCAAATTATCTACAGCAGAAATAGAAGACATTGGAGCAGTACCCTCTATTGTTCTCTACCCACCTCCCCCTAATTGCACCAGTGCTTTTAACAGCAAAAGAATCAAAGCAATATGTAAATGCAATCATTAGAGATCTATTTAAATGAATTATAATATTAAGTTGTAGTATATACATGCATTGGGAGATTTTATAGCTATTAAAAGAATACAGCACCTCCAACAGTAATATTTGGAAAGACTTCAAAGATATACTTTAAACAAAAAATCCAGTGACATGCTACTCTGTATTATTTTAAGATATATTTTTAGAAACTAATAGTAGAGATTGTCAGCAGAGGTAAGAGGGATACTGTTAGCTCTGTCTCTTCTTTTTTTCTCTGTGCCCATGCTATTTAGAAAAAGAACTGAAACAAAAAGAAATGAACTTGTTTATTCAAAATATATTCTCTACCAGAGCCTGAAAATTCCATTAGAGTCACCCTTCAGTTTAGCCACTGATTTCCATTATAAGGTGATATTCATAGGTCAGGTAGCACATTGTGGTTTCCTTGGGAGAAATGGACCATTGCAATTCATTTGTTTTTCTTCAGAACCAGAGAAGATGCTCCACAAACACTGCTTGTCTGAACATTCACTAAACTAAAATGAAGCAACAGAATAGGATGCTTAAGATGATTCATATTATTGCTTGAATATGAAAATTTTACCAGATTGTCAGCATTGCTCCTGAAACCCATTTAGCCAAATGAAACAGGGAATTGAGAATTGGAAATAAAATCAGCACTTCCAAGCCATTTTTCACTCTGCTGTAAGACTTGTATTTTTCCTTTTTGATCAGAAAGAGATATATCTGTGCCTGTCAGTAGAATAATATTAACCTTTCAGGCTTTATCAGGAGCTAAGTATACTAATGACAGGAGTTATTCTAAGTTAATTGTTTTTAGTCTGAACTGTTTATAGAATATTTTTGGGGTCCCTAGAGCATTTTGTGTTCTGATCCATTTTGAGCTGATCTTAATGTCTCTTACTTCATTTCCAAGTTCTGTAGGACAAATCTCACTGTAACCCCTGTGGTTCCCACTATTGACACAAGAGTTATAACGGAAAAAGCTCCAAGGGATCTTCCTGACCCAGGGATTGAACCCACGTCTCTTATGTCTCCTGCATTGGCAGGGGGGTTCTTTACCATAGTGCCACCTGGGAAGCCCCCCTTAAATAGGGTAGGGTGATAAAATAATTGGATCATCTCAGTGTCTCCCATACAATCACATGATTATTTCTCAGCCAAAAGCATGGATCATTTTGGTGTTGATTTAACCCACACAAGCCCATGTAAGTCACCTTTCTATATTCATTAAAATCTTCAAATAACTAAGTCTCCATTTGAATGATTGGTACTTCTAATAAGCAAATAGGTTTTTCTTTTGTGTGCTCAGTGACTTTAGTCATGTCCAACTCTTTGCGACCCCATGGACTATAGCCCACTAGGGTTTGCTGTCCATGGGATTTTTCAAGCAAGAATACTGGGGCAGGTTGCCATTTCCTCCTCCAGGGGATCTTTCTGACCCAGGGTCTGAAACTGTGTCTCCTGTGTCACCTGCTTGGCAGGTGGATTCTTGCTGAGCCATCGAGGAGGCCAGGTCTTTGTTTTACTGACTTGGTTTTGTTTCCTACTATAACTTTTTGAGAAATGTATATACAAGTGAAAGAACTGAGTGAAAAGAGCAAGGGAGAAGTAGCTAAAATGCCATCTGGAATGGCAGTGCTTAGACTGGCTAGTTTAAAGCATGCAAGCTTGATTCTTTCCCTGTTGTGTTCAAGTAGGGCTCTATGAGATCACTGAAAGGAGGTCCCTGGAAAGCTTTTATAGATGAATACCTTGCCTGCTCTTAACTCTGTTTTTCTGTTCAGGCCATTAATAAAGACCTACTAGCTAATCTTAATTGCTACAAGAGAGAGAAAGGTGCCCTCAACTGTGGCCAACATTTCCTATCACAGAAGATTTTAAAAATATCTTAAGCTACTATAAGATGCAAATAGAGAGACACAAAACTCAAGACAGCGGAGTAGAAGGACATGCGTTTCTTATGAGAACACCAGAATCACAGCTCACTGCTGTACAACCATGGACAAAACTCTGGAACTTACCAAAAAGATACCCTACATCCAAAAACAAGGAAGAAGTCACAGTGAGATTGCAGGAGAGGCGCAATCATGATAAAATTAAATCTCATACCTGCCAGTTGGCTGACTCACAAACTACAAGATAATTATTTGGCAGGAGTTTTCCCACTGGTGTGAAAGTTCTGAGCCTTATGTTAGGCTTCCCAGCCTAGGGGTCTGGCAATGGGAGGAGAAGCACCCAGAGAATCTGGCTTTGAATCTAAGTGGGGTTTGATGGCAGGAATTGCACAGGACTGGAGGAAACATAAACTCAACCCTTGGAAAGTGTACACATGAACCCATGTGTACCAAGACACAGGAGAAAAAAGCAGTGATCCTATAGAGAATAGGTTAGACATACCTGCTTGTGTTGAAGAGTCTCCTGAAGAAATGGGGGCTGGCTTTGGCTCAGGGTGGGGACATAAACATTGACAGCAGCATTCTGGGAGTACTCATTGGCATGAACCTTCCCAGAGGCCACCAGTAGCTCCACCCAACAGACAGCACAATGATCCAAAACTTACGGGATGCAGGATAGGCAATTTTAAGAGGGATGTTTGTGGCAATACAATCACAAATAAACAACCTAACTTTATACCTAAAGCAAATAGAGAAAGAAGAACAAACAAAGCCTAAAATTAGCAAAAGGAAAGAGATAATGAAGATCAGAGCAGAAATAAACAAAATAGGAAGAAAACAATAGAAAAGATTAAGGAAACTGAAAGTTGGTTCTTTGAAGAGATAAACAAAATTGAGAAACCTTTAACTAGACTTGTCCAGAAAAATAGGGAGAAGGTTCAACTCAATAAAATTAAAAATGAAAAAGAAGTTACAATGCATACCACAGAAATACAAAAAATCATAAAAGACTACTACAGGTAACTATGTTCCAAAAGATGGAAACATAGAAAAAATGGACAAATTCTTACAAATGTACAATCCCATAAGACTGAACTATGAATAAATGGAAAATATAAACAGGCTAATCACAGGCACTGAAACTGTGATTAAAAGTCTTCCAATAAGCAGAAGTCCAGGACCAAGTGGACCCACAGGTGAATTCTATCCAGCATTTAGAGAAGAGTTAACATCTATCTTCTGAAACTATTTCAAAAAATTGAAGAGGAAAGAATTCTCCCAAACTCATTCTATGAGGCCACCTCACCTTGATATCAAAAGCAAAGATACCACAAAAACAGGAAATTACAGGCCAATACTACTGATGAAGATAGTTGCAAAAGTCCTCAACAAAATACTAGCAAACTGAATTCAACAATACATTAAAAGAATCATACACAGTGATCAAATGGGATTTCTTACAGGGATGCATGGGTTTTTCAATATCTGTAAATCATTCAGTATGATTCACCACATCAATAAGTTAAGAATAAAAACCGTATGATCGTCTCAATAGATCCAGAAAAAGTTTTTGATGAAATTCAACACCCACTTACAATAAAGACTCTCCAGAAAGTGGGCACAGAAGGAAAATACTTTATCATAATAAAGGCCGTATATGATAAACCTATAGCTAACATCATATTCAACACTGAAAAGTAGAAAGCATTTCCTTTAAGATCAGGAATAAGGCAAGGATGTCCACTGTTGTTCCTTTTGTTCAACATAGTTTTGGAAGTCCTAGCTATAGCAGTCACAGAAGAAAGAGAAATAAAAGGAATCCAGATCGGAAACAAAATAAAACTATCACTGTTTGTAGATGACATGATACTACATAGAAAATTCTAAAGACGCTACCAGAAAATTACTAGTGCTCCTAGAGCTCATCAATGATTTCAATAAAATGATGGGAAACAAAATTAATATACAGAAATCTGTTGTATTTCCATATGTTAACAATGGAAGATCAGAGAGAGAAATTAAGGAAACAATCCCACTTACCATCACATCAGAAAGAATAAAATACCTATAAATAAAGCTTCCTACGGAGACAAAAGAATTGTACTCTGAAACCTGTAAGATGCTGATGAAAGAAATCATGGACAACACAAACAGGTGGAAAGATATACCATGTTCTTGGATTGGCAGAATCAATATTGTTAAAATGACTACAGTACCCAAGGCAACTCACATCTTCTGTACAATCCTTAACAAATTACCAGTGGCATTTTTCATAGAACTATAACAAAAAAATCTTAGAATTTGTATGGAGACACAAAAGACCCCTAATAGCCAAAGCAATCTTGAGAGATGAAAAACAGTTGGAGGAAAAGGCTCTTTGACTTCAGAGTATACTACAAAGTTACAGCAGTCAAAACAGTCTTGTACTGGCAGGAAAAAATAACAGAAACATCAGTTCAGTTCAGTTCAGTCGCTCAGTCATGTCCAACTCTTTGCGACCCCCATGAATCGCAGCACACCAGGCCTTCCTGTCCATCCCAACTCCCAGAGTTCACTCAGACTCATGTCCATAGAGTCGGTGATGTCATTCAGCCATCTCATCCTCTGTCGTCCCCTTCTCCTCCTGCCCCCAGTCCCTCCCAGCATCAGAGTCTTTTCCAATGAGTCAACTCTTCACATGGGGTGGCCAAAGTACTGGAGTTTCAGCTTTAGCATCAGTCCTTGCAGTGAACACCCAGGACTGATCTTTAGAATGGACTGGTTGGATCTCCTTGCAGTCCAAGGGACTCTCAAGAGTCTTCTCCAACACCACAGTTCAAAAGCATCAATTCTTCGGCGTTCAGCTTTCTTCACAGTCCAACTCTCACATCCCTACACGACTACTGGAAAAACCATAGCCTTGACTAGACGGACCTTTGTTAGATCAATGTAATACATTAGAAAGCCCAGAAATGAACCCATGCACCTATGGTCAATTAGTCTACAACAAAGGAGAGAAGATTACACAATTGATGAAAGATAATCTTTTTAATATATGGTTCTGGGATGATTGGACAGCTATATGTCAAAAAATGAAGTTAGAGCATGCTTTAATACTACACATAAAAATAAACTCAAAATGGATTAAAGACCTATATGTAAGATTGGATATAAGTTGGATATAAGATTGGATATATAAGTTTTAGAGTAAACTCTTAGAGGAAAACATAAGCAGGACACTGTTTGACATAATTCATAGTAGTATCTTTTTGGAGTCATCTTTCAATCTCTCACAGTAATGAAAATAAAAACAAAAGTAAATGAATGGGACCTAATCAAACTCAAAAGTTTTTTTGCACAGTAAAGGAAACCACAAAAAAAAGAGAGAGAGAGAAGGCAACTCACAGAATGGGAGAAAATATTTATTTTCAGTTACACAACCAACAAAGAGTCTCCAAAATTTATGAACAGCTCATGCACCTCAATATGCCAAGAAGCACGTGAAAAGATGTTCAACAGCGCTTATTATTAGAGAAATGAAAATTAAAACTACAGTGATATAGCACCTCACACCAAGCCAAATGGGCATCATCAAAAAATCTATAAACAGTAAATGCTAGAGAAAGTGTGTAGAAAAGGGGACTCTCATACACTGTCAGTGGGAATATAATGTGGTACAGCAACTATATTGATACAATGGACTATTACTCAGCCGTTAAAAGAATGAACTAATGCTATTTGCAGCAACATGGATGGACATGGAGATTATCATGCTAAGTGAAGTAAATCAGGCAGAGAAAGACAAATATTATATGATATTGCTTATGTGTGAAATCTGAAAAAATGATAGAAATAAACTTACTTACAAAACAAAAACAACAAAGTTCTGGTCACAAGGAGGGATGAAATTGGGAGTTTGTGATGGACATGTACACATTACTATATTTAAAATAGATAACCAACAAAAGTTTACTGTGTATAGTACAGGGAACTCTGCCCAACATTCTGTAATTATGTAAATAGGAAAAGAATTTGAAAAGGAATGGGTGCTCGTATATGTATAACTGAATCACTTTGCTGTACACCTTAAACTAACACAACATTGTCAATCAGCTGTACTCCAATATAAAGTAAAATTTTAAAAAACATCCTCAGAAAAATAAGATGCAAATAGGAAGTTCACACACTCCTAAGGTGACCAAGTCTAAGACTGTATAAGCTAGTATCCTGTTAAGGGTATGTTAGAAATCAAACAACTGATTACACAGACTCTTCCTACTAAGTATTACCTTTCTTCAGAAAAGATAGACAGCTTCTTTCACTCATCATAGGAATTAGTAAGTACTTAGCAATGTCTTGTCTGTCCTGCATCAAAACATTATTGCTGGTCTGTGGCTTTTATGTATGACTGTGGTCGCTTCTGAAGTGTCAGCTATACTCAGTCTTCATGGTGAAGATCTGTTATGCTGAGCCACCCCTAACTTTCCTCCGTACTGGGTGCCATGAGTACAGTTATAGTACACTGTTTTGACTCTTAACTTTCACTTCTGTCAATAAATCCAAGTGGCTATCCAGATAATACAGGAGTGCATCCACCTTGCCAAAGTTAACTTGAACAATCTATCCTGTATAAGGAAAGGTCTTAGTGCTCTGGTTGTGGTATGATCTGAAAGAATGTATTTAGAAAGTGAATGATACAGATAATTTAATATAATTTCTCATTTTAATATAAACCAGGAGAAATTTAGGATTGCAGTTTTCCATTGTCACTCATGAGACTGGGAAGAAATACCAAATGTAACCACAGGGCATTTCCATGGGCAGTAATTAGGTTTTACTAGTAATATAATTGTATTCATTTTAAACCTGGGAAAGTCATGAGTAATAAGCCAATTCAAACCATCCATTAAAATTTTTCTGACTTAATTTCTTTATTTTCCACCTAAATACATTAGAGTTTAGCCTTCTCAGTTAATATCATAATCATATTTCATAGATTAAATGGATATTTCTTCATCTATAAAGTTACAGCAGATATCTGTGGTATAAAATCACAATAAATAATAGTTCCAGGTAGAAATTGCCTTGGAATGGCATTATTACTAAAAGTTATTTGAATAGTTCTGTTATTTGTGTTGTTACTTCTTCAAAAAGTTCAGGGGAAGTTTAATTTAATTAATCTTTGTCCAGCTAGGTGTCTGGGTAGCACAAGCAATTTGGTGTCTGTGTCTAATATCACTTTCCTCTTTTTACACATTCAGTAAAAGTTTGCACATTTACACATTAGAAAGTGGTGTCTAGTATTAATTTCCTCCTTTTGCACATTCAATTAAAATTTGAGTGGCTACCAAGTATCAGCACCAGTCCAGATGCTGAAAATATAAAGATGACAACTTCTGGTTGGATGTAGGAAGTTACAAGGGAATATCACTCCCACACTAACTTTGACATCAAGCCACATACTCTACAGTATTATAATCTTTCAAATCTATCAGAACTGAGTATGAAAAGAAAGCGAAATTAACTAAATGCCAGACAGCCAAAAGCTGTTTTTATGAGAGGAGAGACTCATAGTTACTTTCATTCTTGGTAGATCATAAGGAGAGGAAAAATCTACCATAAGCAAAAGGATAAAGAGAAACCAGCTTAACTTTTGACAATTGCGTGTAAGTTGGCATGAAAGATTATAATTCCAAGGAGCTCCAGACACAGGCTATCTGCACCCATTTGCCAGCTCTTTTCTAGGGCCCTTCACCAAATGTACAGAGATACAATGCCAAATTATGGCATCAGAACAAGTTTGCTGAACTCACTTATCTCTGAGATATGAGAGGCCTTCCTGAAATAAAAGTCAGAAGACTACTGAAAGCTGGGGGTAGGGCACGAGGGATAAGACATCTCTCTCTCAGGGGTTTTAGACCTTTGTGAAGTATACTGTAGTAGCCACCTTCATTGGAAGCACCGATGCTGAAGCTCTAATACTTTGACCATCTAATGCGAAGAGCTGCCTCATTAGAAAAGACTCTGATGCTGGGAAAGATTGAAGGCAGGAGGAGAAGGAGATGACAGAGGATGAGATGTGGATGGCATTGCTGACTCAGTGGACAGGAATTTGAGCAAGCTTTGGGAGATAGTGAAGGACAGGGATGCCTGGCATGCTGCAGTCCATGGGGTCACTAAGAGTCAGATGTGACTGAGCAACTGGACAATAGAAGGCTGCAAGTGAGGCAAGAAAGCTGAGATCATCTCCCTAGAGTAATTAGGGACTTCACAGAATGTACTGGAAAAGCTTTCCAAAGACTAGGGGTCAGGTAGTAGTGCTAAGAGAGATATCTTGAGGTGCACAGAGCTGTTAGTGGGACTGGAATAAAAAAGATACCTCCCTAGAGACCCAAACAAACAAACGAAAAAACTAGAAGATAGACTGAAAAGTAAGTAGAGATTTTTCAGAGCTTGAAAATTGGGTGGCTGAGTGCTAAAGGAGAACTTTAGCAACTCTTATAGACTTGCCAACGGGCCATTCTTGCTGAAGGGAAAGTCTTAATCATGTCTTTAAACCTTTGAAGTCAGTGCAGAAGTAACTGTGACTAAAGCTAAATTTCAGCCCAGATGCATCTCAACTACAGATTATTTGAACTCTGCCCTGACCGAAGAAACAATGTATTCTTTCTTGGGAATTACAATTATTTTCTTTAGCCTCTAATATTATTTTACCTACAATGTCTGAACCGCAATAAAAGTTTATGAAGTGTGCAGAGATAGAAGGAATATGACTCGAAGTAAAGAGAGGAAATAGTCAATAAAAGTGGACTAAGGGATGGACTAGATGATGGAATTATCAGACAGACTTCAAAAGCCCATAATATAATTCATTAAAGGATCAGGGGAAAGGGGACATAATATGTAAACATACAGGCAATTTCACCAGAGAGATACAAGATATTAAAAAAAGCCAAAAACTATACTAGAAATGAAAACTACAAAATAAAAAAATACTTGATGAACTTAATAGCAAACAGAGGAAAGGATCAGTATATTGAACAAATGAAAAGTGAACAAATGATCCAAACTGTAAAATAAAGAGAAAAAAAGAAAAAAGTATGAAACAAGCTACTTGAAACCTGGGCAGAATTTCAAATGGTCTAATCATAAGAAATTAGAACGTATGGAAAAAGAGCAAAGTAGCAGAGAAAAAAGAAATATTTGACAGGAGACTAATGGAGAATTTTTCAAAATTGATTGACAATCTCAAACTTGACAGAAAATCTAAAGAAAGACTAGATGGAGTCAAAAACTTTTCAGATTGGATTTTCAAGGAATGCTTTATATGAGATTGGCATAATTTGAACATAAATCATTAGCCATGGTTAAATATAGTTGAGAGAATTTTAGGGCAAGAAAAAACCAAAAAAAGCCCTAAATTAGTATTAATAATAATCCTTGTGTGTTTGAGGGCAGCAGAAAGCCAGTAAAGGAGATGCCGTGGAAATAATGTGTAGAGATCAACAGAGTGAAATCACATGACCTTGAGTATGCTATTGAAAGATGTGATTGGCAAATTCTGCTAAGGGAAGATATTGGCAAGTCTTTCTGCATTTAATTGGAATAGTTTGGACTGTGGAAATACCCAGACAAGTTTTGACATCTGATTTCCTTTTTAATCCTTTTGAGATATAAACTTTTTAATTCAGGAAAGATTCTTTACTGGTCTTTCTAGTCAAGCTCATCAGGAAGCTCTGACATCATCCTTGGGTAAAGATCATAATAATTTTATTATTTTTGATTTCTTGATGATGATATTTGTTAGCATTGAATTATGTTACTATGTCTCCAGATAAAATTAGAGAATTTCTGTTTGTCTTAGTTTACTATTTATTTATTATTAAATTTTTTTTAACTTATTTACTTACTTTATTAATCTTTATTAGAGTATAGTTGCTTTTCAGTGTTTTATTAGTTTCTGCGTATAGCAAAGTGAATCTGCTATACATATATCCCCTGTTTTGGATTTCCTTCCCATTTAGGTCACCGCAGAGCACTGCATAGAGTTCCCTGAGCTATACAGTAGGTTCTCATTAGTTATGTATTTTATACATAGTAGCCATAGTGTATATATGTCCATGCCAATCTCCCAATTCATCTTACCCACTCTTACCCACTTTGTGTCCATGTTTTTTCTCAATGTCTGTGTCTCTCTTTCTGCTTTGCAAATGAGATCATCTATACCATTTTTCTAGATTACACATATAAGCATTAATATATAATATTTTTCTCTTTCCGACTTACTTCACTCTGTATGACAATCTCTGTGTCCATCCATGTCTCTACAAATTTCCCAAATTCGTTCTTTCTGTGACTGCGTAATATTCCATGATATATATGTACCACATCTTCTTTATCCTTTCTTCTGTTGATAGATATTTAGATTGCTTCCATATCCTGGCTATTGTGGGTAGTGATGCAGTGAACGCTGGGGTACGTGTGTTTTTTGGAATTATGATTTTCTTTTGGTATGGCCTGTTAATGGGATTTCTGGGCCATATGATAATAGAAACCTCCTTAGTGGCTGTATCAATTTACATTTCCATTACAGTGCATGAGTATTTCCTTTTCTCTGAACCCTCTCAAGTATTTACTGTTTGTACTTTTTTTAATAATGGCTATTCTGACCTGTGTGGAGAAGGCAATGGAAACCCACTCCAGTACTCTTGCCTGGAAAATCCCATGGACGGAGGAGCCTGGTAGGCTGCAGTCCATAGGGTTGCTAAGAGTTGGGCACTACCGAGCGACTTCACTTTCACGCATTGGAGAAGGAAATGGCAGCTCTCTCCAGTATTCTTGCCTGGAGAATCCCAGGGACAGAGGAGCCTAGTGGGCTGCAGTCCATGGGGTCGCTGAGGGTCGGACAAGACTGAGTGACTTCACTTTCACTTTTCACTTTCATGCATTGGAGAAGGAAATGGCAACCCACTCCAGTATTCTTGCCTGGAGAATCCCAGGGATGGGGAAGCCTGGTGGGCTGCCATCTATGAGGTTGCACAGAGTTGGACACGACTGAAGTGACTTAGCAATGATTACTGATGTTGAGCATCTTTATCTCTTGGCCATCTGTATGTCATCTTTAGAGAAATATTTATTTAGGTCTTCCACTCATGGTTTGATTGGGGTATTTGTTTTTATTTTTTGATATTGAGCTGCATGAGCTGTTTGTGTATTTTGGAGGTTATTTCTTTGTCAGTTGCTTTGTTGCAAATATTTTCTCCCATTTTGAGGGTTGTCTTTTTGTCTTGTTTATTATTTCCTATACTGTGCATAAGCTTTTCAGTTTAATTAGATCCCGTTATTATTTACTATTTTTATTTATTTATTTTAATTTTCATTACTCTAAGAGGTGGGTCAGAAAAGATCCTGCTGTGATTTATGTCAAAGAATATTCCGCTGTGCTTTCTTCTAAGAGTTTTATAGTGTCTGGCTTTCTATTAAGGACTTCCATTCACTTTGAGTTTATTTTTGTGTATGGTGTTAAGAAGTGTTCTGATTTTGTTCTTTTATGTGTAGTTTTGCCGGGAGAAATATCAATAACCTCAGATATGCAGATGACACCACCCTTATGGCAGAAAGTGAAGAGGAACTAACAAGCCTCTTGATGAAAGTGAAAGTGGAGAGTGAAAAAGTTGGCTTAAAGCTCAACATTCAGAAAACGAAGATCATGGCATCCAGTCCCATCACTTCATGGGAAATAGATGGGGAAACAGTGGAAACAGTGAGAGACTTTATTTTTGGGGGGCTCCAAAATCACTGCAGGTGGTGACTGCAGCCATTAAATTAAAAGATGCTTACTCCTTGGAAGGAAAGTTATGACCAACCTAGATAGCATATTCAAAAGCAGAGACATTACTTTGTCAACAAAGATTCATCTAGTTCAAGGCTATGGTTTTTCCTGTGGTCATGTATGGATGTGAGAGTTGGACTGTGAAGAAGGCTGAGCGCCAAAGAATTGATGCTTTTGAACTGTGGTGTTGGATAAGACTCTTGAGAGTCCCTTGGACTGCAAGGAGATCCAGCCAGTCCATTCGGAAGGAGATCAGCCCTGGGATTTCTTTGGAAGGAATGATGCTAAAGCTGAAACTCCAGTACTTTGGCCACCTCATGCGAACAGTTGACTCATTGGAAAAGACTCCAATGCTGGGAGGGATTGGGGGCAAGAGGAGAAAGGGACGACAGAGGATGAGATGGCTGGATGGCATCACTGACTCGATGGACGTGAGTCTGAGTGAACTCTGGGAGTTGGTGATGGAGAGGGAGGCCTGGCGTGCTGCAATTCATGGGGTCGCAAAGAGTCAGACAGGACTGAGCGACTGATCTGATCTGATGTGTAGTTTCACCAGTTATTGAAGAGGCTGTCTTGTCTCCATTGCGTATTCTTGCCTCCTTTGTCATAGATTAGGTGACTATATGTGCATGGGTTTATCTCTGTACTTTCTGACCTGTTCCATTGGTCTATATTTCTGTTTTTGTGCTAGTACCATACTGTCTTGATTACTGTAGCTTTGTTGTATACTCTGAAGTCAAAAAGCCTGATTCCTTCAGCTCCATTTTTTTTTTTCTTCTCAAGATTTCTTTGGCTATTTGGTGTCTTTTGTGTTTTCATACAAATTGTAAAATTTTCTGTTCTAGTTCTGTGAAAAACACCATTGGTAATTTGATAGGGATTGCATTGAATCTGTAGATTGCTTTGGATAATATAGTCATTTTCACAATATTGATTCTTCCCGTTCAAGAACATGGTCTATCAGTCCATCTGTTTGTGTCATCTTTGATTTCTTTCATCTGGATCTTACAGTTTTCTGAGTACAGATCTTTTGGCTCCTTAGGTAGGTTGCTGCTGCTGTAAGTCACTTCAGTCGTGTCCGACTCTGTGTGACCCCAGAGACGGCAGCCCACCCATCCCTGGGGTTCTCCAAGCAAGAACACTGGAGTGGGTTGCCATTTCCTTCTCCAATGCATGAAAGTGAAAAGTGAAAGTGAAGTCACTCAGTCATGTCTGACTCTTAGCGACCCCATGGACTGCAGCCTACCAGGCTCCTCCATCCATGGGGTTTTCCAGGCAGGAGTACTGGAGTGGGGTGCCATTGCCTTCTCCGTTAGGTAGGTTAGTTCCTAGGTATTTCATTCATTTTCTGGTAATGGTAAATGGTATTGTTTCCTTTATTTCTCTGTATTACGTTCATTGTTAGTGTATGAGAATACAAGAGATTTCTGTGTATTATTTTTGTATCTTGTGACTTTACTAAATTCATTGGTTATTTCTAGTGATTTTCTGGTGGCATCTTTTGGATTTTCTATGTATAGTATCATGACATCTGCAAACAGTGACAGTTTTACTTCTTTTCCAATTTGGATTCCCTTTATTTCTCTTTCTTCTCTGATTACTATGTCTAGGACTTCCAAGACTATGTTGAATAATGGTGGTGAGAATGAAAATTGTTGTCTTATTCATGATCTCAGAGGAAATGCTTTTAGTTCTTCACCACTGAGAATAATGTTTGCTGTGGGTTTGTCATATATGGCCTTTATTATGTTGAGATAGTTTCCCTCTATTTCATGGAGATATCTTCCCTCTATGTCCACTTTCTGGAGGGTTTTGTTTATTTATTTGGCTGTAGCAGGTCTTAGTTGTAGCATTCAGGAACTTTAGTTGCAGAAATGTGGGATCTTGTACCATGACCAGGGGTTGAACCAGGGCCTCCTGCATTGGAAATGCAGAGTCTTAGCTACTGGACCACTAGGGAAGTCTCTCTGGAGGGTTTTTTTAATTATAAATAAGTGTTGAATTTTGTTGAAAGTTTTTCTGCATCTACTGAGATGATCATGTGGTTTTTATTCTTCAGTTTACTAATATGGTATATCACATTGATTGATTTGCATACATTGAAGAATCTTTCCTTTTTTGGGATAAAACCCCACTTGATCATGGTGTATGATCCTTCTAATGTGTTGTTGGATTTAGTTTGGTAGTATTTTGTTAAGGATTTTTGTGTCCATGTCCATCAGTGATATTGGTCTGTATTTTTCTTTTTTGTGATACCTTTGTCTGGTTTTGGTATCAGGGTGATGGTGGTCTGGTAGAGTGAGTTTGGAAGTGTTCCTCCCTCTGCAATTTTTTGGAAGAGTTTGAGAAGCATAGACGTTAAGTCTTCTCTAAATGTTTGATAGAATTTTTCTGTGATTCCATCTGGTCCTGGACTTTTGTTTGTTGGAAGATTTTTAATCTCAGTTTCAATTTCACTACTTTGATGGGTGTGTTCACATTTTCTATTTCTTCCTGATTTAGTCTTGCAGGACTGTACTTTTTGTCCATTTCTTCCAGGTTGTCCATCTTTTTTTTTGCATATATTCCTTATGGTAATCTCTTATAAGCCTCTAGTTTTCTGTAGTGTCACTTGCAATTTCTTTTTCATTTCTAATTTTATTGATTTGTGTCCTCTCTCTTTTTTTTAAAATTTTTATTTTTTTCTCTTTTTTTTCTTGATGAATCTCACTAAAGTTTAATCTGTTTATCCTCTCAAAGAACTGTGCTGTGGCATGGACCCTCTGTGTAGGTCTCACTCTGTCCAGTCTGCCACAGACTGGTTGTTTAACCCTTCTCCAACAGCCTCAGATGCTCCTCTGTTCCAACTAATCTCCCTGTTGGTGAGGGGCCTTCCTGGATGTGGGAACCTCTCCTCTTTCTCAACTCCCCTACAAGGGACACAGGTCCCATCCGTCCTGTCCTCTTCTTTTTCCCTTATTCTTCCTCTCATCATACCTGGCTATGTGGGGATCTTTCCTGTCCTTTCCAGTGTCCAGGGTCTTCTACCAGTGTTCAGCCAGTGCACCGTGATAGTTGTTCCTTCTGTAGGTGTATTCTTGATGCATTTGCAAAGAGAGACAAACTCTATGTCCTCCTACTCCTCCACCATCTTGAAATCCCTATGGTCATAATAGTTTGATGTTTTAAAATTTATATATATGTATATTTTTGGCTGCGTTGGGTCTTTGTTGCTTTGCATAGGCTTTCTCTGATTGTGGCGAGTGAGGGCAGTTCTGCATTGTGGTTGGAGGGCTTCTCATTGCAGTGACTTCTCTTGTGGAGCACAGGCGCTTGGCACAGGGGCTTCAGCATTTGGAACACCTGGGGTTTAGAGCAGGGCTCAGTAGTTGTGGCATGTGGGCTTAGCTGCTCCACGGCATATGGAATTTTTCTGGACAAGGGATCGAACCCATGTCCCCTGCATTGGCAGGTGTGCCAGTCCACTTATCCACTGTGCCACCAGGGAAATCCCATAATAATTTTAAAGGTTATAAAATATATTTACAATTTTTGAGTTTTAAATTCACATTTTAAAAGAAACATTTTAGCCAGGTTAGTTTCCACCACCAGAAAATAGGCCAAATTTCCACATAGATCAGAAGTGAGGTGATGAGTGTTTTGAAAGGCCATTGTCATGATATTTAAAATATCATGCAAAAGTCAAAAGGAATGTTAAATATCTGAATGGGGAGTTTTATTTCTATGAATGTTGCTTCATAGTCATTCTGAATGTCGAGTCTTTTGTACTTCTCATGACCTAGGACAATAACCTACCTGAAGAATAAAAAGCAAATTCACTAGAACTTCAATTGGTGGAATTTTCTTTAAGCTAAGAGTTCTTTAAACTGAGTTAAAACTTGAAAGTTTTCTTTGCTAAGACAGATGCTTGACCTTTGAGCCATCAGTATGCTTTCCAAGGCCAGGTTGAAAAAAACTGCTTGAATTTTCATGTAAGCTATGGAAATATGGCTTAAATTTTGTCTGTTAAAAAATAAGTTTAAGTAGATTTGGAATGAGTTTTTATCCTTGTGAGATTTAGAATTCAAAAACCAAATGACCCCCGAATCATTTAAAGAGTATTTCTGCCCCTTGAGATTAATGGAAGGAATAGATGTCTGCTGTTCCATGTGTCCAATTTTAAACATGCTTCTAGTTAGGCCAAGGGCACAGACATGTTTGTGCCGTAGAATGTTTTTAGCCTTATTCTACTCTGCCTACTGAGGTGGAGAATTTCGATGGGAATTGACCCTGTGGGAGAGGGACTGCCATTTTCATGGATCCTTGAGAACAGTCAAGGGGGCAGAAGCAGGCACCCATCAGTGGAGCCAGTGGCAATCAGGCAGGGCTGACACAGTGGGTCTCCCAGTTCTGAAATTAGTGAGGTGAATTAAGTAAGATTTTGTAATACTCAGGGTCTCTGAGTTTGTTTTAAAAAAGCTTATATCTGTTCCTCTGTGCTATCCAACTCATTTCAGGCTTGCTGATAAATGTGCTGCCAAAAGTAATGATGTTCAGAAAAAATGAGCTGTTTTTAATTAAGCTTCATAACACCCTAAGTTTGCCAACTACTTTTAAGTCCATGGCCCTAAATGGCTAGGATGATTTGCAATGATGGATTTGTTCTTATATTGTTCAGGCACTAATGTAAAATTCTACTGGAAAATTCATAGGTTAAGTTTTGAAAACCTGGCACGTCTAATTTGGGATACTGATGATGCTTTTAGATAGAGGAAATGTATTTATGGTTCAAAGAATATCAGATCACCCCATTGTTATCAGAATGACTTTCCTTTATTTTTAAGTTTCTAACTGGTCCATTTTTCTCTTTCTTTTTCAGTTCTTCTGACTCAATCTTTTCCTTTTGCTTTTCCTCACTTTCTAAATCTGACCAGAGGCATATGAATAGACAAGCTGAGAGCATGCATGTGTGGGTACATGCTCAGTCATGTCCAACTCTTTGCCACCCCATGTCTATAGCCCTCAAGGCTCCTCCATCCATGGAATTTTCCAGGCAAGAATACTTAAGTGGGTTGCTATTTCCTCCTCCAGGAGATCCTCCTGGCCAAGAGATTGAACCCACATCTCTTGTGTCTCCTGCATTGGCGGGTGGATTCTTTACTTACGTGTCACCTAGGAAGCCCAAGGAGAATGCATATTTTTGTCAGTTGTTCTTGGAAAAAGCTTTGGAAAATTGTATGACAGTTGTATTACCACTCCCACCTAGTAAATCTATCAAGCTAGAAATACATGACTTGGCAGGAGTCCTTGCTTGAGGAACCCTGGGAATGAGATGTGTGGTACAATCCAGTCTTCCTTCACGTTTATTTTTACTTGCTGGCACCCCCAGATGTTGTGGTTTTCCACTGGGAGGTCTGGGAGGTATCCCCTCATTTTTCCAAAAATGCATCACTGGACAAGAGTGTCATCTCCTTAATCCTCCTACCTTTTCATCTGAGGCTTTTGAGAGTTTTAAGTTTTAAAAAGTTACAGAAGAGTTACAAAAGGTTTTCTTAAAAAGAGGCCCTGGATTCTGTCAGCTCCTCCATTTTCCTTAAACTATTAAAGCTAATCTCCTGGAAACATGAGGTAATTGGACTGCAAGGAGATCCAACCAGTCCATTCTGAAGGAGATCAGCCCTGGGATTTCTTTGGAAGGAATGATGCTAAAGCTGAAACTCCAGTACTTTGGCCACCTCATGCGAAGAGTTGACTCATTGGAAAAGACTCTGATGCTGGGAGGGATTGAGGGCAGGAGGAAAAGGGGATGACAGAGGATGAGATGGCTGGATGGCATCACTGACTCGATGGACGTGAGTCTGAGTGAATTCCAGGAGTTGGTGATGGACAGGGAGGCCTGGCGTGCTGCAATTCATGGGGTTGCAAAGAGTCAGACACAATTGAGCGACTGAACTGAACTGAAGGAAAAAAAAAATGACAAGGATGATCAGTATCATGCTATATAATTAGTCCATAAAATTTTCAGGATAACTGCTGAAGAAATTTCTCCTATATTTATCTAAACAAAGAATTGAAGTTTTAAACTAATAGTACAAATTTCTAGTTGAGCATGGAGCTTTGAACACATGGTTCACCTCAGCATCCTTCTAAAAGTCCCCTTAAATGCTGGTGCAAGATATAAAAGTTTAAGTTCAATAGTCAAGAGGAAGGAGAGAAGTCAGGAGTGGGCTGGGAGTGCCCAAACATTTCTGGAATAGGTTAAAGAGGTTGTAGGGGTGGAGACTGATACAGTAATGAGATAAAGCTATAATTTGTGCTCGTAGATGTTATCAAACAATACTCCCATGATTCTCAGAAAGGCAGTATGATTGGAGGTACTGATCATGGTATCCCCAGGTACCACAGATAACAAGGATAATGTACAGGAAAATCAATTTACATATGACATTTAAACTCGCACTTTCCCTCTCATACCCCACAGTGCCAGGCAGCTACACCTACCCTTGCTTCTGTAGGAGCCTAGATATCTACAATGGGGCAAACAGACTGGAGAAACTGCTGCCTCAGGGAGCCCAGGCACTTGGCAGGCCTGGGTTCTCAAGCAGGGACGGTTTTGCTCCCCTCCGTCTGGTGGAAGCTTGCCAATATCTGGAGACCTTTTGAATTGTCAGAACTTGGGACACTTCTGGTGTCTAGTGGTTAGAGAGGCTAAACAGCCCAGCAGTGTCCAAAATGGCCTCCCATAGCAAAGGATTGTTTAGCTCCAGATGCCATTAGTGCTGAGGCTGAGAAACCCTGCTCTGGGGTGAGCAGAAGCACGGGGCTGGATGAAGGGAATAAAACCAGAGTCTGCCTATGGAACACTGGGAACCCCAGTTCCTTTCCCTACTCTACTCTTGGAATACCAAATGGCAGGCAGTCGCTCAGAGATATCTCTTCTGCAACAGAGAAGAAAAGGTCATGGGACAGTGTCCAGCCAGCAACGGGCAAGACCACCAATACACACAGAGATCAGTCAGCTTGTTACCATTTTAGCTTTAAATATGAGTGACAGGAATTCATGTTCGAAATATTTCAGACTCAGGTTGTTATTTTAGAACAACCTCTGAAAGAAAGCACACAGGTACTTATACTGAAATTAAAATTGTACAAAGTATAAACAGAGAACGCTAAAAAAAAGTGTAGAAAAGAGAACACTTCAAAAAAATCTCATAATATCCTCAGAGAGATATTAGAAGTTTCAATGTATTCTATACTAAAAAGAGAAATCAGAGAGCAGGAAAGAGCATAAAAATGTACGGTGTTAAATAAAATGGGAGCATTAAATGAAAGTTGAACTTTGCCAGGAAGTAAAATAAGAAGCAAAGAAACTGACAATTGGAGAGAAAAAATGAGAACTGCAGTTCTACGTGTCTACTGAAAGTTATGTAGAGAGAGAATAGAGAAAATATAGGTGAAGAAATGAATGAAAACAGTAATGTGAGATTAATTCCCCAAACTAAGGAATTTGAGGCTCAAGAGGGGAAGAACTGCCAAGCAACCAGCACCAAGACTTGGAAGAGAAAAATCAAGTCAAATTGTTGTGAATTTTTGGAACACTAAGAGAATTAATAGGTCCAAAGAAAGGATTGGGAATAAAAATTGGATCAGACTTCTTAGCAGCAACCTGATCCACTAGAAGTTAATGGAAAAATCCCTTCAAGAGTTATGAAGAACAAATGGTGTGACCTGGTCACAGTCATCAAACTAGAATTCTAAACCCAGTCAGACCCTCTGTGAAAGGTGAGGAAGAAAAAGGCATTTTCAGATAAGCAAGAGGCCCCAAGTCTACATTTTATGTATCCTTTTTGGGGGAAAGATGCTGGAAAAGGGGAGAAGCTATCAGAGATGAACCTGGGATCCTGGAAGCAAGGTACCAGGGCACCTCCCTAGCAGTTTACCTAGGGAGCACAGTGGGGAAGGGAACTTGCAGTTGGCCATTCTGAACCCCTCCTGGTTTGCTGTAGATTGTTAAGACACATATAATGTTGTGCCTTGATACCTCAGGGTCTTTCTTTTATCTCTTGCTCTGTGTATGTGTTGTCTACTTAATCCTTTCCTGTACTAATCACTGCATTTACCTTTCCCTCTCTTGTGACATCATGGGGAAAAAAATCAATCCACAGTCACTGCTTTGATATACTCAGTATTATGAGATAAAATATAGCTTGATGGAAACCCTCAAGATTGTCTCCCTTGATAACTTCGTTTCATAGCTCAGGGAATGAAAGCTGTGGCATGACTTGATCATAATCCCATAGTTAGTATTGCTGCTGGGCATAACGTTATTAAGATAAAATATTCATTTATTTGTTTGACATGAGATACTTTGGAGTTTCCATTCAGGAGCCATAGAAGGCTTGGGTCTTTACCAGCTGAAAAGGGACCTTAAATAGTTTAAGAATTAGAACAAGGGGTCATTAGCCACATATACATATCTCTCCTGTGTCATCTGCAGTACTTGGGATCCATCCAGAGAGGCCTCCTTCCCTTCTTCTCCCTAGCACACTGTGAATGACTAAGGCATTGCAAGGGGGGCTGATGAATAGAGTAGGGCAGTGGGCTCTAACCCTGTAGATGAAGAGCTGAAATTCAGACTTTGAGGATATATTGTTGTGGTTTAGTGGCTAACTCTTGTTCAACTCCTTTGCAACCCAATGGACTGTAGCCCTCCAGGCTCGTCTGTCCATGTGATTTTCCAGGCAAGAATACTGGAGTGGGTTGCCATTTCCTCCTCCAGGGGATCTTCCTGACCCAGGGATTGAACCCATATCTCCTGCATTGCAAGTGAATTCTTTACCAATGTGCCACCTGAGAAGCCCCTGAAAATATATAAATGTGCTGTAATGTTGCTAAATAATTTTATTTCACTTGGAAAATCCTTTTTTCCCCCTGTTCTTTGAAAATAACTTATTTTTCCTGGCCCATCCACAGAGTATATATGCAATATATATTATTTTCATTTTAATCTGAAAAGTGCCTTCATTTTTTTTTAATGTACAAACACACTATAAAAATCAGGGCAAATAGCATTTTTTACTTCTGGCTTTCCTAACTATCATAATTTTCTATAGGTTGGAAAATCCCATGGATGGAGGAGCCTGGTAGGCTGCAGTCCATGGGGTCGCTAAGAGTCGGACGAGACTGAGCAACTTCACTTTCGCTTTTCACTTTCATTCATTGGAGAAGGGAATGGCAACCCACTCCAGTGTTCTTGCCTGGAGAATCCCAGGGACAGGGGAGCCTGGTGGGCTGCTGTCTATGAGGTCGCACCCAGTCGGATACGACTGAAGTGACTTAGCAGCAGCAGCAGCAGTATTACTAAATGGTTATTTTTCTCTACTTGGTTATAGTTAACATCATGACTACAGGTTCTTATTTAGCAGCTGTCTTCTGGATATAAAGGGTGTAGAATTCTAGAGCTGGAAAGGATTTTTGTTACATCTCAATTGTTGCCCTTATTTTTTAAATAAGTAACTTGAAACCCAGGCAGAGCTGAGACTGGAATGTATATGAGAAACCAGACAATTTGAGGCTCCTGTCTGTGTGACAAGGCTTGAGGAGTGCCAGCAGGACTCCTTTGCTGAATGTCTGCTCCACTGTCTGTCATCCAAGAGGACATCGGAGCCTTTGAGGCTTGGGGAGATTCTGCATTAGAAGTATTCTGTTGAAACACAGATGTCTTACGGAGGAGTCCCATCTTAAGTCCATCTTATTTTATTTATTTAAATTTTTTAATTTATTTATTCTGCAGTGTCAGGTCTTAGCTCTGTCACGTGGGATCTTTGTTGTGTCTCGTAGGATATTTTGTTGCAGCGCACAGATTCTCTAGTTGTGGCCCAAGGGCTCAGTAGTTGTGGTGTGCATGCTTAGTTACTCCATGGCATGTGAGATTTTAGTTCCCTGGTTAGGGATTGAACCCATGTCCCTGTATTGCCAGGCCGATTCTTAACCACTGGACCACCAGGGAAGTCCCTTAAGCCCGTTTTAGCCAACTTTGTGGATATTTGCTGGAACTGTATAAGGAATTAGCAGAATGAGGCACAGGACTTATCTGGATTTAGGTCACAGGGAACAGTGGGATATAAAGGAAAAGGGCATTCCAATGCTTTGTTACTGACTTTCATGGCAATATTGTCTACATATAAAGTCGATACTACTATCCCCATATTAGAGATAAGGAGCCCATGATTCAGAGAGGTTAAGTGACTTACCCAAGGTCTACCTACAGAACAAAATCAAATGTTCCCAAACTAAACAATAGAACACTTTAATCTTTTGCCTTATGTAAACCTAAGTTGAATGTCTTTTGAGTTTTGAAACATCAATGCTTGCATTAGCTACCTTGTGAGAAAGCAGATGTTACTTTGAAGAGAAGTCAGGTTTTTTCAGGCAATAAAGGTAATTGATATATTCAACATAGGTGGACAGAAGCAATTAAGTTACATTTCATGATGACTCAACCACTGAACAGGTATTTAGAGCCACATTGTCTGTGTCTAGTAGAAACCAGGAACAGAAGAGCAGTCATCAGTCCCTACCCTCCAGTCACCTACAGTGTGTTTGTGAGCATTTCCTACGAGAAACAATAGAATGTTATTAGGACAACTGTATGGCTTAGCCTGCAAGTGTTGTAGGAACTCAAAGAAGACCAAGGCCAGTAGAGCCACAGTGGTTAGAGGACCTCCAAGGTGAAAGTGGAGCTTTCAGTGGACAAGCAATGAGAATTTGGATGTACACAAGACAAATGTCATATGAATAGCAGACAATGTGGTGTAGCTGAACAAACATAGGGAGTCAGATGACTTTGCATTCATTCTGATCTTCACCATTCAACAAGCTGATTATGGAGTTATAAACCAATATTTTAATCTCTAGTCTGAGTTTTAAAATGAGGGAATAAGACTATTTGATCTCTAAAGTCCCTTCTAGTGCTAACATTGTATAATTTTAAATGGTGCCAACTAAGTGGGTATCAGGGGGTATCAGTAAGAGTGGGTATCAGTTGAGATTTGAGTACTATCTCACGGGACTCGATGATGCAGATGGTGTGCCCTACTTCGTCCTAGACCCTTTCACTCTTCGGCCTCAGAAACAGTTGTTTTCGCTATTAGATTAGTGTTTTAGTGGTATATAATTTGCTCCTGACTTTGTTCTTTCTTTCTTTGTTCTTTCTTTTTAGTCTTTATACTTACCATATCTTTATATGTCATCGCAGTGAGTATATTAAGTGATAAGCTCCTTGAACACAAGGCCATGCCTAATTAATACTTGCCTTGTACAGCGTGTGCCACACAGTTGCTGCTAAATATTTGCCAGATAGAATTAAATAAGACATTTGAAATGCTTCTTGACTTTTTGTGAGAGATATTGCATTGGTCATTAGAGTTGGTGCTGGAAACTGAGACGACGGAGGGAAAAGAAGGGAAAGTGGCCTTGGTTATGTGGGCCAAAAAAACTGGAATTGGGCTCATATCTCTATCTGTCTATAATTTCCTGCTGTGCAGCATGGTTCTCTGATGCAACTGACATTTCCTGTAGTATTGGAGAATCATCATTTCTATTTAGATGTAGAAATAAAAAAATGATGGTGTAGATTTAGACTGTTTCCTTTGAGGTACTGTAGGATGGTAGTATGGAAATGTGAATTCCATGTTGCTGGGCAAAGTCAATTGGTATAGAAATTTTTGCTTGTATCTTGCCTCTCATAGATCATTTGAGTACTCCTCTCCTTACTTCCCCCTTGAAGTTTTGCTTGTTAAAACTCAGGCTTCGATGATGTCCACAGAATTTCTAGCCCAAATCAGTTCTACTAGAAACAACCTACACTTGTCTGTTCCTTAATGGGCTTGTAAGTTGTTTGACTTGCGTGACCTTGGCCTTTCCTAGTGTAGGCATGGATTGAGAAGAACTTGTGGTTGCTTGGGGGAAAAATTACATTTTATGACTTCCTCATTTTTTCTACTTAATTATGTTCTTTAAAAGGCTTGGCATGCATATATGAGTACTGAAAGGCTGCTGTGGTTCTCACTAAATATTTAAGTAAATTGCCTTAGAGAAGGTCATCAAAATCTTTAGATATTATAAATTACGTGATTCAATAAAACTGAATTCTGCCACTCAAATTCTATTGCTTCTTGTGTTTGAAACATATAAGACTTTTAGTCTGGAATAGTTTTCTCATTTCTTTCCCACCCACATTTCCTGTCAATTTGTTTTATCTACTTTGAATCTTGGGCTCTTCTCTCATTTTCACAGGGGATATGGGGTTCACTAAGATTATTAAAGTGCTGCAATTAATTCCATTTCTGGAAGAAAGGGGAAGTCTTTCCACTTTCCATAAATCAAAATGAATAGGGTGAAATGAAAAAAAAAAAAAAGAGAGAATTAAACCTCTGCCAACCCGGTATATCAGATCTCATTAGATAGTCAATGGCAACCCACTCCAGTGTTCTTGCCTGGAGAATCCCAGGGACTGGGGAGCCTGGTAGGCTGCGGTCTATGGTGTCGCGTAGAGTCAGACACGACTGAAGCGACTTAGCAGCAGCAGCAGCAGCAGCAGATAGTTCTTTGGGAGAAGGCAGTGGCACCCCACTTCAGTAATCTTGCCTGGAAAATCCCACGGATGGAGGAGCCTGGTAGGCTGTAGTCCACGGGGTCGCGAAGAGTGGGACACAACTGAGCGACTTCACTTTCGCTTTTCACTTTCATTCATTGGAGAAGGAAATGGCAACCCACTCCAGTGTTCTTGCCTGGAGAATCCCAGAGATGGGGGAGCCTGGTGGGCTGCCATCTATGGGGTTGCACAGAGCCGGACACGACTGAAGTGACTTAGCAGCAGCAGCAGCAGCAGACAGTTCTTTAATTGTATTCAATCTCTGCAGGAGATCTAAATTTTTATAAGGCTGTGATCTATATCTTTAATATACTATTTAAGTCCTCCTACGTATGTGGTGGTGGTGTTGTTCAGTTGCTCAGTCCTATCCAACTCTATGTGACCCCATGGACTGCAGCATTCCAGGCTTCCCTGTCCTTCACCATCTCCCGGAGTTTGCTCAAGCTCATGTCCGTTAGGTCGGTGATGCCATCCAGCCATCTCATCCATCCAGCCTCTGTCCCCTTTGCCTCCTGTCCTCAATTTTTCCCAGCATCAGGGTCTTTCTTTTTTTGCATCAAGTGGCCAAAGTATTGGAGTTTCAGCTTCAGCATCTGTCCTTCCAAAGAATATTCAGGGTTGATTTCCTTTAGGATTGACTGGTTTGATCTTGCTGTCCAAGGGACTCTCAAGTCTTCTCCAGCACCACAATTCGAAGGCATCAGTTCTTCAGCACTCAGCCTTTTTTTATTGTCCAGCTCTCACATCCATACATGACTACTAGAAAAACCATAGCTTTGACTATACAGACCTTTGTAGGCAAAGTTGTCTCTGCTTTTTAGTACACTGTCTAGGTTTGCTTTTCTTCCAAGGAGCATCTTTTAATTTCATGGCTTCAGTCACCATCTGCAGTGATTTTGGAGTCCCCGAAAATAAGATCTCTCACTGTTTCTATTATTTCCCCATCTATTTACCATGAAGTGATGGGACTGGACACCATGATCTTAATTTTTTGAATGTTGAGTTTTAAGCCAGCTTTTGCATTCTCCTCTTTCACATTCATCAAGAGGCTCTTTAATTCCTCTTTGCTTTCTGCTATAAGGGTGGTGTCATCTGCATATATGAGGTTATTGATATTTCTTCTGGTAATCTTGATTCCAGCTTATGCTTCATCCAGCCCAGCGTTTCACATGATGTACTCTGTATATAAGTTAAATGAGCAGGGTGACAATATGCAGCCTTGACCTACTCCTTTCCAATTTTGAACTAGTCTCTTATTCCATGTCTGGTTCTAATTGTTGTTTCTTCACCTGCATACAGGTTTCGCAGGTGGTGGTCTGGTATATCAATATGTTTAAAAATTTTCCACAGTTTGTTGTGATCCACACAGGCTTGAGCATAGTCAATGAAGCAGAAGCAGATGTTTTTCTGGAATTCTCTTGCTTTTTCTATGATCCAGTAGATGTTGGCAATTTGATCTCTGATTCCTCTGCCTGTTCTAAACCCAACTTATATATCTGTAAGTTCTTGGTTCACATATTCTTGAAGCCTAGCTTGAAGGATTTTGAGCATTACTTTGCTAGCATGTGAAATGAGTGCAATTGTACAGTAGTTTGAATATTCTTTGGCACTGCCTTTCTTTGGGATTGGAATGAAAACTGACCTTTTCTAGTTCTGTGGCCACTGCTGAGTTTTCCAAATTTGCTGGCATGAGTGCAGCACTTTCATAGTATCATCTTTTAGAATTTGAAATAGCGCAGCTGGAATTCCATCACCACCACTGGCTTTGTTTGTAGTTGCTAATTTTCAATGATGTAAAGTAACTGGGTACTTTCTGCTTATTTAATGATTGGTCTAGTAGACTAAAAGTTAATTTTAATTCTAGCAAACACTTTTTGCATGAAATTTGGCATTCCATTTCAATTCTCTGCAAGAGAATTGTACTTTATCTGTGAGGCAAGGTACATAGCTTTTCTTTTCTTTTCTTTGTGTGTACCTGTGAGGTGAGTGAGAGGGTAAGAGGTGGGGAGAAAGAAAATGAGGAGAAGGCTGTGGACAAACAGTGAGAGTTTGGGTGTCGGCAGTTCATCTTCACTTCTTCATTCAGTTTAAACACAAGGAATATTTTTGTTTTCGCTGTTCCCTCAAACTCAGTGTCTGTTCATTTTTCTGTCTGTCCTTAGAATGCTTTTGGGTTGGTGTTTCCTGTCATAGGCAGCGAATTCCTCGAATTTGTTTGATTCAGTTTGAATGACACTGTGTTCAAGTTATGGGCATTACTAACTGCATCTGTCAATGACATAGTGGAAAGAAGGTTTTTCGATGGTGATTAATGCCAGTCTCTGTGTAAAACTTGGCTTCAAAAGTGAAAGAAGAGTTATTTCTCATTCCCAGGAGAAGCTTAAAATACCTTTAGTGGACATGAAAGATTCAGAACCAGTCATGTCTCATTGCTTTGTTTCATTTTTATCATCCAAATAAGCTGAAAATCAGTAGTTGCTAACTAATCATTATATAAATAGGGTCAGCATGAGATACTGTTCACTTATTTAGAAGAATTGTGAGAACTTTAGCAAACTAGTTCCTAAGATTATATATCCTCAGGGTTAGAAAAGATTTCAACAGTCATCTTCAGCCCTCTTTGTGTCCCAGTTTCTTCATCTTCAAAAGGAAAGAAGGCTGAATAATTGGATAAGATGATCTACCAACTCTGAAATTCTTTGAAATTTTGTGTTTTGGGTGTTTCAGCACTTGAGTAGGTGAATTCTAGGATCAGTTTCAAGAATAAATTGAATATTTCAGGGGGGAATGTTAGAAATGTTGGTTTCTAGCATTTTCCAGGTGGTAAAATACTAGAGCAATATAATTCTTAGTATATAATTATTGCTTTGCAATTTATCCAGTTACTTTTCTGAGAATATTCTGAGATTAGACAATATTATTCTGAGAACAGTCAGCATCTTATAACTAATTTATAAACAGACAGCTAAAACCTCAAAACCCAGCATCCTATAGATTAAATGTTTGTATTCCCCCAGATTCTTATGTTGAAGTCCTTAATTCCTAATGGGATGGTATCTGGAGGTAAAGATTTGGGGACATAATTGGGCTTGGATGAGGTCATGACAGTGGAGGCTTCATGGTGGAACTGGTGCCTTTATGAGAGGATGAACAGGCCAGAGTTTTCTCTCTCTGCCATGTGAGGGCACAGTAAAAAGGCTGTATGTAAACCAGGAAAAAGAGAACCTTCACCAGGCTTCCCAGGTGGCACTAGTGGTAAAGAAGCTGCCTGTAAGTGCAGGAGACATAGGAGATGCAGGTTCGATCCTTGGGTCAGGAAGATCCCCTGGAGTAAGAAATGGCAACCCACTCCAGTATTCTTGCCTGGAGAATCTCATGGACTCAGATGAGCCTGGCAGGTTACAGTCCATGGGGTCACAAAAGAGTCGGACTTGACTGAGGCAAACCAGTCTGGCACCCTGATTTCAACCTTCCCAGCCTTCATAACTGGGAGAAATACATTTTTGTAGTTTAAACTACCCAATCTATGGAATTTTGTTAATAGCAGCTTGAACAGAACAAAACACATCTCAGAAAAAAAGAAAAACTCCCTCTCTTTGGCTTTCATTTCCTACAAAAGTGATTTTATTACCCCTTTAAACTACTCCTGTGTCCTTCTTATTCTTTTACAACACAGCTTTAGCATTCACTTCATAACAGTATCCACTAACCATTCAGGGTCTCTGCTTAGTTTGCTTCTTAATCTCTTAACCACATGGTACGTTGTCATCCTTGATCCTGAAATTGTAATTCTTAAGTCTATTTCTGGCTGCTCCGTTTCTGTCTCTACCTCTAGCCTTCTAGCCTCTAATTCATTAGTTTTTGAAAATTTTTACCCAAGAAGGAGGACCACAGAATCAGAGACCTTGGAGAGTTTTTCAACTTGCATACATGCCACGTTGTTCTTAACCTCATGTGTCTTTGTGACAGAACTGTGAAGGGAGAGGGAAGTGTACTTTAGTCATTTTGTACAGCCAAAACAAGAGTTGGCATAAAGCAATTAAGTGGTGATTCTATTGCTGGAGCATTGCATGGAGTGGCACTTCTTTGCATCTTCCACAATTAGGAATCAACGTTCATTTCCTCTTCAAGCAGAGAGTGATTCTTCTTGTTAAAAGGGGTTTAAAGCCTTCTTCCTGTCATCACAATAGCCAAAAGGATGTTCACATCGTAGAAATCGACAGCCACCAGGAAGCCCTCAAGAATGAAGTGGACATGTCACATTAAACTGTACCAAACAAGACCCCACAACATGGAGCTCCAAGCCAGACCAAAACCATTCTCCTAACTGCTGTGGTTTGCATTTCTTAACCTGTCTTCTAGTGAGAAGAAATTTAGAATAATACGAGAATCTACTGCTTATTTCTTACTAATAGTGTTACATGTAGATAGACCTAGCAAATGATAATAGTTCTCATTCAGAGATTTTATTAACAATATTGTTTGTCTTTATAGATTCGGTAGTTAAGCTGAATTAACATAGAGATGAGAATAGGTCAGAAACCAACTCAGATTAGGAAGAAAATAGGTAATCACTATAGAATTCTGTCTCAAGGTTTATTTCTGTTTTAGGTCACTACACGACATAGGCTTTCCTCAAGTTTCTGTAAACTCTAGAATTTCAGAGAATGAATACTACTTATTTCTCACAAAGACAATAAATCCCAAGACAAAAGAGTAGTATGCCTGGAGGAAGGCTTAATGGACTTGATCTTCTGTCTCAAGGCCCATGCAGAATAACCTCTGTCTTCCTTAAGAATGTGCCATATTCATCAAGAGGTAAGCCAAAGAAGTAGCAGCAAGTGGTCTCTTGTTAGTCTTAAGAAGCCAAAGACTGTGTTGTGGAGATGGCTATGTGACGGCAAATGATAGGCAGACTCCAGGAGCTGAGGGCCTTACGGCCACAACCTCAAGAAATAAATCTTGTCAAAAAATGGTGAGGTTGGAAGAAGACCTCAGACAGGAGTGCAGATTAGCCAACACCTTTTTTGCAGCCTTGTTAAACCCTGAGCAGAGGACTGATGTAAATTATGCCAAGATTTATGACCTTTGGAAGCTATGAAGTAATAAATGTATGTTGTTCAAAGCTGCTAAGAAAACACATCATGTCAAACATCTGTGTAGAAAGGTGAAAATGCCATAACATCTACCCTTGAAGGATTTAAAATTTATTTGTAGAACTAGCTAAATTGGATATGTATGGGTGGGGGGAGTTGTGAGGCTTAGGAAAACTCATGTGAGAGACAACCAAGTATGGTCTCAAGACCTCCTGTTCCTCTAAATTCTATGATCCTCATGGAGAAGGGTCATCCAAGATCTTTTAGAAAGTAAAAAGTGAAAGTGAAAGTTGCTCAGTCATGTCTGACTCTTTGCCATCCCATGGACTATACAGTCCATGGAATTCTCCAGGCCCAAATACTGGAGTGAAGCCTTTCTCTTCTCCACAGGATCTTCCCAGCCCAGGGATCGAATCCAGGTGTCCCACATTGCAGCCAGATTCTTTACCAACTGAGCTATCAGGGAAGCCCCAGAGCTTTTGGAAATAGCTACTAAATGAACTGAGAAAACACTGAGATGAGTGTAACATGTTTCCCAAGTATTGAAACTTGACTTTGTGATGTTTCCCAAAGAAAGAAAATCCCAATGTGTTGTTCAGGGGGCGTGTCAGGGAGATGAAGAGAACTTGGTCTTCATCTCCTGGTGATAAGCTCACCTTTCAGTTCCATTTGCTTTTAGAATCATCAAGAAGGAAGCACAAAAGTTAGCCTTTTCTTGACATATGGTTACGAAGGACCATGTCATACCTGCAGTGCCATTCTCTGCAGCCTCACCCTGTAAATCTGGGTATGGCTGGTGAGGGTTCTTTTGCTCTTGCAGATCTCCCAAATAACTTGATTCTTCTGGTGCCCAAAGGATTGGCTTCTTATGATTTAAATGTGTGGCTTCGTGTTTGGAACTTGAGCATACATTCTTGAAAAATTCTGGGCCTCCTGTGAACTGGAGAGCCCTTTGACTGGAAGGACCTTCACTCCAGTCAAACTTCATGTGCTTTATTCCTTAGACTGTTTCCTTTCTTTGCTTTGTTCCTTACAGTCATATACTCTCTACAGTGAGAGCATAATAGGAAAACATTTCAGGAGAGGTTCTTTTCTTGCTGAGCTGCAATGATAAAGGTAAGATATCTGAGTAATAATTAATGTCTTTGAAGCCCAGGGTGGTTGTTGAAGGCTTCAAGTACTTTTTTATTAGCACCAAACACAAAATTTAATTAAAAGCAACCAGGGATTAATTTTTAATCTGTACCACTGGTAGTACCTTCTCAGTATCAAATAATTACTTGATTAATGTCTCCAAAGTGTTGTGAAAGTGTGTTTAAATTTTCAAAGGATTCAGTATTTGGTGCAGAAATACAGGATTTGAACATATACAGTGAAAAAGACATGTTATTATTTTAAAGAGTCATCAGAAAATAAATGTCAGAGTATCAATCAAGGACACTTATTGAAAACCAGTCCTAAGTATAAAGGATTCAAAAATGAGCAAGGCTTAACCCTGCCCTTAAGTGAGCAGAGGAGGCAGACCTAAAAATAACAAATACAGCAGAATAGCTTATTATTCAAAGGGCCTTTCAGAAATCCACTGGGCTCAGCCTTCTTGTTTTTTGAACTATCTGATGCTACCAGTATTTCTTAGTTTGAAAGGGTTGTTATTTCCTCTTGAGTTATAGAGTTTTATATTTGCTACGTGACAAATGACAGGCATCATCTGACACATGTCCAAACACTCATGGAACAGCCATTTATCAAAATGACTAGTGCTTTAAAGACACAGTGCTTACCCCTAAGTACAGAAGGTTTGTGCACTAGAGAGATCTGAAAGAAAATGGAGAGGCAGAAGAGAAAGGCACTGCCTGCTTTATCTTACATGGTGTTTTTATACAAAGATTAATTCTCAGAGTTTAAAGTGCATTTGTTACTCTGGAGACAGTGAATGTCAAAAACCACAGTGTTAAAATGTTCACATTGGTGACTCCATATTATTTAGAGCATCATTTTGTTATTCATAGGTCAAACATAGAAAGGTATGAATAAGCAATTACATATTTTTAAAAGTAAAAGAATCATAAGTGCTTGTCATGGACTGAATGTCTGCATACACCCCCACATTTATATGTTAAAATCCTAACTCCCTAAAGTGATAGTATTGGAGCCTGAAACCAGGAGGTGATTAGATGATAAAGGTGGAGCTCTCATGAATGGTGTTAGTACCCCTATAAAAGAGACCCAAGAGAGCTCCCTCCCCACTTTTGCCATGTGAGAATGCAGTGTGACATCAATGAACTGGGAAGTGGGTTCATATTACTATCCCAGTGCCTTGATCTTGGACTCCCAACCTCCAGAACTATGAGAAGTAAATTTCCATTGTTTATAAGTATCCTGCTGCTACTGCTAAGTCACTTCAGTTGTGTCTGACTTTGTGCGACCCCATAGACCGCAGCCCACCAGGCTCCCCCATCCCTGGGATTCTCCAGGCAAGAACTCCGGAGTGGGTTGCCATTTCTTTCTCCAATGCATGAAAGTGAAAAGTGAAAGTAAAGTCGCTCAGTCGTGTCCGACTCTTAGCGACCCCATGGACTGCAGCTTACCAGGCTCCTCCGTCCATGGGAGTTTCCAGGCAAGAGTATTGGAGTGGGGTGCCATTGCCTTCTCCGTATAAGTCTCCTAGTGTATGGTAATCACTGTATAGCAGCCTGCACAAACTAAGATGGTGCTTTTGACCTGTTTTGCTAATGTGAGATTTAATTTACTCTTGTTTCTCCTCCAGCAAAAGTATTTGCTCTTTCTTTTTAAAAATGAATTTTTATTAAATATGAAATAGAAAAAGACAGTGTAAAATGTAACATATGCCATAAAGAATAACACTTAAATGTTATGTACTCATCATTTTCCTTCCACTAAAAAATTACCCATATCTTCATTCCTCTATTTAGCATTCTCTGAGGCTTCTTTACAGTTTTCCCATGTATATTTGCATTGTAAAATGGCATCTTTGCTTTTCATATTCTTGGTGGTTTAGTCACTAAGTCGTGTCCGACTAATTACGACCCCATGGACTATAGCCTGCCAGGCTCCTCTGTCCATGGGATTCTCCAGGCAAGAATACTGGAGTGGATTGCCATTTCCTTCTCCAGGGGATCTTCCCAACCCAGGAATGCTTAATGTAATATTAATAGAATAATATTATATATATCCTTTAAAAATTTAACCATTATGAATCAATTCATTGTTAAGTGCCATATAATATCTCTTAATTTATTTACATATAAATACCATTTATTCTTTCAACTGATGAAGGAAGTTGTCGGTATGTTTCTGTTACAAACAGTTGCACTAGAGGCATCCTTGCATATGTCTCCTTGTGAATTGTCAAAGAGTCTCTAAGATGTGTACCTAGGAAGAGATTGCTAAGTCACAAGGTATGTGTAAGTTTTCCCTCAAAAGATTTTTAGATTTAATGCAGTATCAATCAAGACCACAGCAAACTTTTTAGGTAGAAACTGGCACGTTGATTCCAAATTTATATGGAAATGTGAAAAGCCTAGAATTGCCAAAACAATTGGGAAAAGGAGGTCAAAGCTGAAAATTTTACATTACTGACTTCTGGACTCATTCAATCAACAAAACAGAATAGTAGTCTAGAAATAGTCCATGCACATGTGGTCAATGAGTTTTGATAAAGATGCTAGGACAGTTATATGGGGAAAATAATCTAGACGACAAACCTAAACATTATATTAAAAAGCAGGGAAGTCACTTTGCCCATAAAGGTTCATATAGTCAAAGCTGTGGTTTCTGCAGTAGGGTTGTATGCATGTGAGAGTTGGACTATGAAGAAGGCTGAGCGTGGAAGAATTGATGCTTTCAGTCTTTGGTGCTAGAGAAGATTCTTGAGAGTCCCTTGGACAGCAAGGAGATCAAACCAGTCAATCCTAAAGGAAATCAACCCTGAATATTTGTTGGGAGGACTGATGGGGAAGCTGAAGCTCCAATACTTTGGCCACCTGATGTGAAGAGCTGACTCATTGGAAAAGACCCTGATGCTGGGAGAGACTGGGGACAAGAGGAGAAGGTGGCGACAGAGGATGAGACGGTTGGATGGCATCATCGACTCAATGCACATGAGTGAGCAAACTCAGGGAGATAGTGAAGGACAGGGAAGCCTGGTGTGCTGCAGTTCATGGGGTTGCAAAGTGTCAGACTTGACTTACTGACTGAACAACAACAATATAAATAAAGTCAACTCATTATTTTCATTTGTGATGATTTCAGAAATTTTAAAAAATCTAAGCAAATCAGGTATAAAGCAAAACAGGCCATCTCAAGTACTCTGTTAGTGTACATTCCTAGAACTTTTGTGGAGTATAGTAGGCTAACTGTGAGTATCCCAACTTCAATCTTTTGGACTGGGCAATCTCACACTAAGAAAATAATTGTATATCTTCAAATATATATTTATTGTAGCACTATTTATATTAGTAAAATTTTAGAAACAACTTAAATGCTCCTTAACAGAAGTCAGTTCAGTTTAGTCGCTCAGTCATGTTAAATAAGTTATAATACATACATAGTGTGGAATATGTAACTATCAAAAGTATTGATTGACCACTTTCTCCCATTTCCAGTCATCCATTTATCTTTCCACACATTTATGTTTGTGTGTGTATTCATATTTGTGTAACAAGGGAAGTGACTCCTGTATTAAATGTTTCATGTTCTAAGTCACAAAATGTTACATGTTCTAAGGCACAATTGAGTTTTTCAATTGGAGAGAAAAGTGCTTCCCCTGCTGGGGGTTTAGGAGAGGCGGCTGGGTCTAGGAAAAGCTGAGAAAACACATATGGACAAGTAAAAATAACGAGATGGTGGTTTTAAATCATGATAGACTATTTTTCATGGCTCAAGTAGACATTGCCAAATTTAGACTTAAATTGAAGAAAGTAGGGAAAACCACTAGACCATTCAGGTATGACCTAAATCAAATCCCTAACGATTGTACAGTGGAAGTGAGAAAGATTTAAGGGACTAGATCTGATAGACAGAGTGCCTGAAGAACTATGAACAGAGGTTCATGACTTTGTACAGGAGACAGGGATCAAGATCATCCCCAAGAAAAAGAAAGGCAAAAAAGCAAAATGTCTGTCTGAGGAGACCTTACAAATAGCTTTGAAAAGAAGAGAAGCCCAATGCAAAGGAGGAAAGAAAAGATATACCCATTTGAATGCAGAGTTCCAAAGAATAGCAAGGACAGATAAGAAAGCCTTCCTCAGAGATCAGTGCAAAGAAATAGAGGAAAACAATAGAATGGGAAAGACTAGAGATCTCTTCAAAAAAATTAGAGATACCAAGGGAACATTTCATGCAAAGATGGGCTCAATAAAGGACAGAAATGGTATGGACCTAACAGAAGCAGAAGATACTAAGAAGAGGTGGCAAGAATACACAGAAGAACTGTACAAAAAAGATCTTCATGACCCAGATAATCACGATGGTGTGATCACTCACCTAGAGCCAGACATCCTGGAATGTGAAGTCAAATGCGCCTTAGAAAGCATTACTACGAACAAAGCTAGTGGAGGTGATGGAATTCCAGTTGAGCTATTTCAAATCCTGAAAGATGATGCTGTGAAAGTGCTGCACTAATATGCCAGCAAATTTGGAAACCTCAGCAGTGGCCACAGGACTGGAAAAGGTCAGTTTTCATTCCAATCCCAAAGAAAGGCAATGCCAAAGAATGCTCAAACTACCGCACAATTGCACTCATCTCACACGCTAGTAAAGTAATGCTAAAAATTCTCCAAGTCAGGCTTCATCAACACGTGAACCATGAACTTCCAGATGTTCAAGCTGGTTTTAGAAAAGGCAGAGGAACCAGAGATCAAATTGCCAACATCTGCTGGATCATGGAAAAAGCAAGAGAATTCCAGAAAAACATCTATTTCTGCTTTATTGACTATGCCAAAGCCTTTGACTGTGTGGATCACAATAAACTGTGGAAAATTCTGCAAGAGATGGGAATACCAGACCACCTGACCTGCCTCTTGAGAAACCTGTATGCAGGTCAGGAAGCAACAGTTAGAACTGTATATGGAACAGTAGACTGGTTCCAAAAGGAAAAGGAGTACATCAAGGCTGTATATTGTCACCCTACTTATTTAACTTCTATGCAGAGTGCATCATGAGAAATGCTGGGCTGGAAGAAGCACAAGCTGGAATCAAGATTGCCAGGAGAAATATCAGTAACCTCAGATATGCAGATGGCACCACCCTTATGGCAGAAAGCGAAGAACTAAAGAGCCTCTTGATGAAAGTGAAAGTGGAGAGTGGAAAAGTTGGCTTAAAACTCAACATTCAGAAAATTAAGGTCGTGGCAATTGGTCCCATCACTTCATGGGAAATAGATGGGGAAACAGTGGAAACAGTGGCAGACTTTATTTTCTTGGGCTCCAAAATCACTGTAGATGGTGACTGCAGCCATGAAGTAAAAAGACGCTTACTCCTTGGAAGAAAAGTTATGACCAACCTAATATGATAGCCTATTAAAAAGCAGAGATATTACTTTGCCATCAAAGGTCCAACTAGTCAAGGCAATGGTTTTCCCAGTGGTCATGTATGGATGTGAGTTGATGCTTTTGAACTGTGGTGTTGGAGAAGACTCTTGAGAGTCCCTTGGACTGCAAGGAGATCCAACCAGTCCATCCTAAAGGAAATCAGTCCTGAATATTCATTGGAAGGACTGATGCTGAAGCTGAAGCTGCAATACTTTGGCCAACTGATGTGAAGAACTGACTCATTTGAAAAGATCCTGATACTGGTAAATATTGAAGGCAAGAGGAGAAGGGAACGACAGAGGATGAGATGGTTAGATGGCATCACCCACTCAATGGACATGAGTTTGAGTAAACTCTGGGAGTTGGTGATGGACAGGGTGGCCTGACATGCTGCTGTCCATGGGGTTCAAAGAGTCGGACAAGACTGAGCGACTGAACTGACTGACTGACTGAAGTAGACTATGCTTGTGGTAATGTCTACATCTGCCCCATGGACTGAGTGAACCTTTGTCCATTTGATGTTTTTAGGGAAAGAAGAAAGCATTTTATGCAGGATGAGATTCAGAGTCAGAGATAATACCTAACTTGAATATTTAAAGAGATGTATTATCAATTCGTTCCATAACTGCTGAAAAAAAAATGTACCTGTTATGTCAGTGTATGCTTATAAGAGGGCTTCCCATATGGCGCTAGTGGTTAAGACCTCGCCTACCAATGCAAGAAATGTAAGAGATGAGGGTTCAATT
The DNA here is from genome assembly GCF_027580195.1 of Bos mutus. Classification (NCBI taxonomy): domain Eukaryota; kingdom Metazoa; phylum Chordata; class Mammalia; order Artiodactyla; family Bovidae; genus Bos; species Bos mutus. The sequence goes on along the minus strand of NC_091632.1, from coordinate 50,566,379 downwards.
TCTGGGTCAGGAAGATCCCATGGAGGAGGGCATGGCAACCCACTCCAGTATTCTTGCCTGGAGAATCCCATGGACAGAGGAGCCGGGTGGGCCACAGTCCATAGGTTCACAAAGAGTCAGACACGACTGAAGTGAATTAGCAGGCACTCATGCTTATAAGAATAGATGTCTGGAATATAGTCACTTAAAAGCTTGTGATGGCCATATTTGGGTAGTGAGATTTCGGGCTTAAAGTTTCTTCCTTGATTTTTATATATTGTTTGATGTTTTCCAAATAGCCAAGTATTATTTTTATAAAGTGCAAAAGATGATTTTAATGAAATGCCATTAGAGTTTGCATGTGATCATTTCATTAGGGAAATGAAGCTGACTAATTTTTAAATTTGTTTAATTAGTTTTTGAACTTTGATAATGTTTTCAACCATCTACAGATACTCTTGTACAAACTTCTAAAAATTAAACTCTATAAAGAAAATTCTTCTTTTATGACTTGGGAATGTTATAATTTTGAAGATAATCTGTGGATTTACAAGAGTCCCTCTTTTGTCTTTACGTCTTTGCTATTCAATCTTCACCTCTTTACCAATTGTCATAAATAAGTTCAACAGAGTTACCAGGATATCTGAAAATGGTATGTGTTTTGTAAAAATTTTTCTTAAGATCTCAGAGATAAGAGATGGCCAAACAGTAGTTTTTTTTTTTTTATAATCTTGTTTATTTTTGGCTGTGTTGGGTCTTCGTTGCTGTGCAGGCTTCTCTCTAGTTGAGGTGAGCAGGGGCCAGTCTCTAGCTGTAGTGTGCAGCTTCCTCATTGAGGTGGCTTCTCTTGTGGTGGATCATAGGCTCTAAAGCACAGACTCAGTAGTTGTAGTGTATGGGCTTAGTATCTCTGTGGAATGTGGGATCTTCCCAGATCAGGGATGGAAGCTGTGTCTTCTGCATTGGCAGGTGGATTCTTTACCACTGAGCCACTAGGGAAGCCCCAAATAGTAGTTTTTAATCTACTTAAAAATTATCTTGAAATAACTTTTGTAGTAGAGTCCATATAATAGTGTGGACTCAGGAAAACCATTTAAAGTACATCTCAGGTGCAGTATAGTTTGACGACACTGCTTTAATAAATTACTGTCCTGGTTTGACATCCATTAAGCTACTCCTTGTAATAAGTAGAGGAAAATCAAACAGGAATTCTTCACCATCTCCCAGAGTTTGCTCAACTCTGAGTGATGCCATCTAACCATCTCATCCTCTATTGCCCGCTTCTCCTCCTGCCATCAATCTTTCCCAGCATCAGGGTCTTTTCCAGTGAGTTAGCTCTTTGCATCAGGTGGCCAAAGTATTGGAGCTTCAGCTTCAGCATCAGTCCTTCCAATGAATATTCAGGGTTGATTTCCTTTAGGATAGACTGGTTTGATCTCCTTGCAGTCCAAGGGACTCTCAAGAGTTTCTCCAGCACCACAATTCAAAAGCATCAATTCTTCAGCACTCAGCCTTCTTTATAGTCCAACTCTCACGTCCATATATGACTACTGGAAAAACCACAGCTTTGACTATACAGACCTTGATCTGCAAACGGATGTCTCTGCTTTTAATAAGCTGTCTAGGTTTGTTATAGCTTTCCTTCCAAGGAGGAAACATCTTTTAACTTCATGGCTGCGGTCACCGTCTGCAGTGATTTTGGAGTCCAAGAAAATAAAATCTGTCATTACTTCCACTTTTTTCCCTTCTATTTGCCATGAAGTGATGGCACCAGGTGCCATGATCTTAGTTTTTTGAATGTTGAGTTTTAAGCCAGCTTTTTCACTCTCCTTTTTCACTTTCATCAAAAGGCTCTTTAATTCTTCTTCACTTTCTGCCATAAGGGTGGTTTCATCTGTATATCTGAGGTTATTTTTATTTCTCCCAGCAGTCGTGATTCCAGCTTGTGCTTCATCCAGCCAGGCATTTCTCATGATGTACTCTGCATGTAAGTTAAATAAACAGGGTCACAATATATGGCCTTGACTTACTCCTTTCCCAATTTTGAACCAGTCCATTGTTCCATGTTCGATTCTTGACCTGCAAACAGTTTTCTCAGGAGACATGTAGACTGGTCTGGTATTTGCCTTTCATCAAGAGTATCATTTGTAAATTTCTGGAATACAGCCTGGTGATTTGATACATGTATAATTGAAAATGATTGTCACAATAGGATTAGTTAATATTATCTTAATAAAACTGGAAAAAGCAATACAGGATATAGGAATACATTAAAAAATTTTTATTTGTATTGTGGTATAGTTGATTTAAAATGTTATGTTACTTTTAGGTGTCCAGTTATTCATACACATATTTCTATTCTTTTGTAGTTTCTTTCCCCATTTATTATAGTATATTGAGGAGTCCTCTGTGCTGTACAGTAGGTCCTTGTTGATTATCTGTTTTATGATAATAGTGTATTTTATATTAATCTCAAACTCCTCATTACCACTCCCTTCCATGTTCCCCTTGGTAATCACAAATATATTTTCTAAGTCTGTGAGTCTGTTTCTTTTTGTAATTAAGTTCATTTGTATCATGTTTTTAGATTCCACATATAAATAATGTCATATGATATTTGTCTTTCTGTGTATGATTTATTTCACTTAATATGATAGTTTCCAAGTCTATCATGTTGGAAATGGCATTATTTCATTCTTTTTTATGGCTAAGTTATAATCCATTGTATGTAATCCAGATCTTCTTTATCCATCCTGCTATTAATGGACATTTATTTTGCTTGCATGCCTTGGTTACTATGGATAGTGCTGAAGTGAACATTGAGGTGCACGTTATCTTTTCAAATTATATTTTTCTTTAAATGTATGCCTAGAAGTGTGATTGGTGGATTATATGGTAGTGCTATTTTTAATTTTTTAAGAAACCTCCAAGCTCTTCTCCACAGTGGCTATACCAATTTAGATTCCCACCAACAGTGTAGGAGGGTTCCCTTTTCTCCACACTGTCCCCAGCATTTATTGTTTGTAGATTGTGATGATGGGCACTCTGACCAGTGTGAAGTGATACCTCATTGTAGTTTTGATTTGCACTTCTTTAATGATTAATGCACTCAATCTCCCATGCTAGTAAGGTCATGTTTAAAATCTTACATGCTAGGCTTCAGCATTATATGAACCAAGAAATTCCATATGTCCAAGCTGGATTTAGAAAAGGAAGAGGAAAAAGAGATCAAATTGCCAACATTTGCTGGATCACAGAGAAAGCTAGGCAATTCCAGAAAAAAACATCTACCTCTGTTTCATCTATTATGCCAAAGCCTGTGGCCGTGTATATCATAATATACTGTGGAAAGCTCTTAAAGAGGTGGGAGTACCGGAGTACCAGACCATCTTTCCTGTCTCCTGAGAAACCTGTATGCGGGTCAAGAAGCAACAGTTAGAACCCTGTGTGGAACAACTGATTGGTCCAAGATTGAGAAAGGAGTACGACAAGGCTGACTGATGTCACTGTGTTTGTTTAATCTATACGCTGAACACATCATGAGAAATGCCGGGCTGGATGAGTTACAAGTTGGAATCAAGATGGTTGGGAGAAACACCAGCAACCATATCATTATCATATGCTAATGATACCACTCTAATGGCAGAAAGCAAAGAGGAACTAAAAATCCTCTTGATGTGGGTGAAGTAGGAAAGTGAAAGAGCGGGCTTAAAACTAACTATTAAAAAACTAAGATCATGGCATCCAGCCCCATTACTTCATGGCAAATAGAGGGGGAAACAGTGGAAGTAGTGACAGATTTCCTCCTCTTGGGCTTTAAAATCACTGCACGTGGTGACTGCAGCCATGAAATCAAAAGATATTTGCTTTTTGGCAGGAAAGCTATGATAAACCTAGATAGTGTATTAAAAAGCAGAGACATTGCTCTGCCGACAGAAGTCCATATAGTCAAGGCTATGGTCTTTGTTGTCATGTACAGCTCTGAGAGCTGGGCCGTAAAGAAGTCGGAGCACCAAAGAATTGATGCCTTCGAACTATGGTGCTGGAGAAGACTCCTGGGGGTCCCTTGAACAGCAAGATCCAACCAGTCAATCTTAAGAGAAGTCAACCCTGAATGCTCATTGGAGGGACTGATGCTGAAGTTGAAGCTGCAGTATTTTGGTCATCTAATGCAAAGAGCTGACTCATTGGAATGTCCCTGATGGTGGGAAAGATTGCGGGCAGAAGGAGAAGAGGGCAACAGAGCATGAGATGGCTGGATGACATCACCGATGCAATGGACATGAACTTGGGCAAACTTTGGGAGATGGTGAGGGACAGAGAGGCCTGGCATGCTGTAGTTCATGGGGTCACAAAGTATTGGACATGACTGGGGGACTGAACAACAACAACAGTAATTAGTGAGGTTGAGCATCTTTTTCATGTGATTTTTGGCTAAGTGTATGTTTTCTTTCTAGAAATGTCTATTTTGATCTTCTGCCCATTAAAAAATTTTTTTTATATTGAGCTGCATGTGATGTTTGTATATTTTGGAGGTTAGTCTCAGGTCAGTCACATCATTTGCAAATACATTTTGTCAATTGTTCTTTCATTTTGTTTATAGTCCCTGTGCTGTGCAAAGTCTTTTAGGTTTAATTAGGTTCCATTTATTAATTTTTGTTTTTATTTTCATTGCTCTTTGAGGTAGATCTGAAAAGATGTTTTCTGTGATTTATGTCAGCAGTATTCTGACATACATAGAGAATACAGCAGTATTCTCTAAGAGTTTTGTAGTATCTGGTCTTACATTTAGGTTTTTTTCTGTGTATGGTGTTAAAGAATGTTCTAATTACATTCATTTACATGTAGCTGTCCAGTTTTCACAGTACTACTTATTGAAGTGACTGTATTTTCTCCTTGTATATTCTTGCTTTTTTTTTCCATAGGTTAATTGACCATAGATGTATTGCTTTATTTCTGGCTTTATATCTTGTTTCATTGATCTGTATTTCTGTCTTTGTGCCCATACCATACTGTTCTGATTGCTTTTGCTTTCAAATATATCCTGAAGTTGGGGAACCTGATGCCACCAGCTCCATTATTCTTTCTCAAGGTTCCTTTGGTTATTTAGGGTCTTTAGTGTTTTCCTACAAACTGAAATTTTTTTGTTCTCATTCTCTGAAAAAATGCATTGGTAATTTGACTGAGATTGCATAGAATCTGTAGATTGCCTTGGGTAGTGTAATCATTTCGATAATATTGTTTGTGCCAATCCAAGAACATGGTGTATCTTTTCATCTTTTTCTGTATTTTTGGTTTCTTTCATCAGTGTCTGAGAATTTTCAGAACACAGGTCTTTTGCCTCCTTAGGTGAGTGTATTCCTGGAATTTTATTTTCTTTGATGTGATGGTAAATGAGATTATTTCCTTAATTTCTCTTTTAGATCTTTTATTGTTAGTGTATAGAAATGCAGCAGATTTCTGTATATTGATTTTGTATTCTGCAACTTTACTGAATTCATTGATGAGCTCTAATAGTTTTCTGGTAGCATATTTAGGATTTTCTATGTGTAGTATCATGTCATCTGTAAATAATGACAGTTTTATTTTTCCAATTTGAGCTCTTTTTTTTCTTCACTGATTGCCATAGTTAGGACTTTAAAAACTATGTTGAATAAAAGTGGCAAGAGTAAAAATTATTGTCTTGTTCCTGTTCTTAGAGGAAATGCTTGAGACTTTTCACTGTTGAGTATGATGTTAGCTGTGGTTTTGTCACATATGGCTTTTAGTATGTTGTGGTATGTTTCTTCTATATCTACTTTCTGGAGAGTTTTTACTCATAAATGAGTGGTGAATTTTGTCAAAATCTTTTTATGCATCTGTTGAGATGATCATATAGTTTTTACTCTTTAATTTATTAATTAAGTGTATCACACTGATTAATTTGCAAATATTGAAAAATCCTTGCATCCCTGGGGTAAATCCCACTGGATCATAGTATATGAGCCTTTTAATGCTTTGTTGGATTTATTTTGCTAGTATTTTTGTGCCTATGTTCATCAGTGATATTGGACTTTGAGTTTTATTTTTTTTAGTGGTATGTTCTCTAGTTATGGTATCAGGGTGATGATGGCCTCATAGAATGAGCTTGGAGTGTTCCTTCCTCTGCAGTTTTCTGGAATAGTTTAAAAAGGATGAGTTGCACTCATCTCACACACTAGCAAAATAATGCCAGACTTCAACAGTATGTGAACCATGAACTTTCAGATGTTCAAGCTGGATTTAGAAAAGGCAGAAGAACCAGAGATCAAATTGCCAACATCCACTGGATCATCAAAAAAGCAAGAGAATTCCAGAAAAACAGCTACTTCTGCTTTATTGACTACACCAAAGCCTTTGACTGTGTGAATCACAACAAACTATAGAAAATTATTCAAGAGATGGGAATGCCAGACCACCTGATCTGTCTCTTGAGATATCTGTATGCCGGTCAAGAAGCAATAGTAAGAACTGGACATGGAACAACAGACTGGTTCCAAATCTTGAAAGGATTACATCAAGGCAGTATATTGTCACCCTGCTTATTTAACTTCTATGCAGAGTACATCATGAGAAATGCCAGGCTGGATGAAGCACAAGCTGGAATCAAGATTGCCGGGAGAAATATCAATAACCTCAGATATGCAGATGACACCACCCTTATGGCAGAAAGCGAAGAAGAACTAGAGAGCCTCTTGATCAAAGTGAAAGAGGAGAGTGAAAAAGTTGGCTTAAAACTCAATATTCAGAAAACTAAGATTATGGCATCTGGTCCCATCATTTCATGGCAAATAGATGGGGAAACAATGGAAACAGTGTCAGACTTTATTTTTGGGGGCTCCAAAATCACTGCAGATGGTGACTGCAGCCATGAAATTAAAAGACACTTGCTCCTTGGAAGAAAAGCTATGACCAACCTAACAGCATGTTAAAAAGCAGAAACATTACTTTGCTAACAAAGGTCCCTCTATGGTTTTTCCAGTGGTCATGTATGGATGTGAGAGTTGGACTATAAAGAAAGTTGAGCGCTGAAGAATTGATGCTTTTGAACTGTGGTGTTGGAGAAGACTCTTGAGAGTTCCTTGGGCTGCATGGAGATCCAACCAGTCCATCCTAAAGGAAATCAGTCCTGAATATTCACTGGTAGGACTGATGCTGAATCTGAAGCTACAATACTTTGGCCACCTGATGCAAAGAACTGACTCATTGGAAAAGACCCTGATGCTGGGAAAGATTGAAGGCAGAAGGATAAGTGGACAACAGAGGATGAGATGGTTGGATGGCATCACTGACTCGATGGACAGGAGTTTGAGTAAACTCTGGGAGTTGGTGATGGACAGGGAAGTCTGGCGTGCTGCATTCCATGGGGTCGCAAAGAGTTGGACATGACTGAGTGACTGAACTGAACTGAAAAAGAGTAGGTGTTAAATCTATACATTGTTTATAGAATTTGCCCCTGAACCATCTGGTCCTGAACTTTTCCTTCTTTGAAGTTTTAAAATCACACTTTCTGTTTCTGTATTTGTGACTGATTTGTTCATATTTTTATTTCTTCCTGCTTCTGTTTTGAGAGATTGTACCTGTCCACGAATTTTTCCATTTCTTCTAGGTTGTCCACTTTATTGGCACATAGGTGCTTGTAGTAGTCTCTTATGATCCTTTGTATTTATATGGTATCAGTTGTAATTTTTTCTTTTTCATTTCTAATTTTATTGATTTGAGCCCTTTCCCTTTTCTTCTCCATGAGTCTTCCTAAAGGTTACCAATTTCATCTCTTCAAAGGTCCAGTTTTTACTTTCATTGATCTTTTCTATTATTTTCTTATTCTCTATGCTGTTTATTTCTGCTCTGATCTTTATGACTCTTTCCTTCTACTAACTTTCTGTTTTGTTTGTTCTTTTTTCTCTAGTTTGTTTAAGGTGTAAGGTTAGATTGTTTATGTGAGGTATTTCATGTTTCTTGAGGTAAGCTTGTATTACTAAAAACTTCCCTTTTAGAACTTCCTTTGCTGTGTCCAAAAGGCTTTGGATTGCTTTTTTTTTTTTTACATTTTAATTTTTCTTTAAATATTTTTTTATTTCCTCTTTGATTTCTTTAGTGATCCATTGGCTGTTTAGTAGCATATTGTTTAGCCTCCACCTGTTCATTGTTTTTTTTTTGTAGTTGATTTCTAATCTCATAGTGCTGTGCTCCAAAAAGATGCTTGGTATGATTTCAGTTTTTATAAATTTACCTCTGCTTGTTTTGTGGCCCAGCCCATGATATGTCCTAAAGAATGTCCCATGTGCACTTGAAAAGAATATGTATTCTTCTGCATTTGGATAGAATGTTTTGTAGATATCAATTAAGTACATTGGATGTAATATGTCTTTAAGGCCTGCATTTTCTTATTGATTTTCTGTCTGGATGATCTGTCCTTTGATGTAAGTGGAGTGTTAAAGTCTGCCACTATTATTGTGTTGCCATCAATTTCTCCTTCTTTGGCTGTTAGCATTTGCTTCATATATTCAGGAACTCTTATTTTGTGTACATTTATTGTTGGAGAAGGTAAGGGCTACCCACTCTGGTATTCTGGCCTGGAGAATTCCATGGACTGTATAGTCCATGGGGTCGCAAAGAGTTGGACATGACTGAGCGACTTTCACTCACATTGTTGTTCAGTCGCTCAGTTGTGTCCAATTCTTTGCGACCCCATGGACTGCAGCATGCCATGCTTCCCTGTCCTTCACCGTCTCCCAGAGCTTGCTCAAACTCATGTCTATTGAGTCGGTGATGCCATCCAACTGTCTCGTCCTCTGTCATCCCCTTCTCCTGTTTTCAGTTTTTCCCAGCATCCGGGTCTTTTCTAATAAGTCTACTTTTCACATCAGATGGCTCAAGTATTGGAGTTTCAGCTTAAGCATCAGTCCTTCTAATGAATATAATGAATATTCAAGGTTGATTTCCTTTAGGGTTGACTGGTTTGATCTCTGCATTCCAAGGGACTCTCAAGAGTCTTCTCTAACACCACAGTTCAAAAGCATCAATTCTTCAGCGCTCAGCCTGTCTATGGTCCAACCCCTACATCTATACATGACTACTGGAAAAACCAGTAGTTTTCTGGGTGCATATATATTGATAATGGTATATATTTTTATTGGATAGATCCCTTCATCTTAATGTAAAGTCCTTCTTTGTTTTGATAGTATTTAAAGTCTGTATTGTCTGATATGAATATTGCTATTCCAGCTTTCTTTTAATTTCTATTTGTATGGTATAGTTTTGCCATACCCTCACTTTCAGTCAGTATGTGTGTCTTGAAGTGGGTCTCTTGTAGACAGCATATATTTGGGTCTTGTTTTTGTGTATGTTCAGCCAGTCTATGCCTTTTGCATGATGCATTTAGTCCACTTACATTCAGTGTAATTGTTGATATATATCTTCCTATTGTTATTTTGTTGTTTTGGTTTACTTTCAACAGGTTTTTTTTTTTCTTTCCTTTTTTGTATTCGCATGTGATTTGGTGACTAAATTTATATATATATATATATATTTTTATGTGTATGAGTCCTTACCTTTACTATATATTTGCTTTTACCAGTGAAGTTTCACATTTTGGAATCTTCTTGTTTCTGACAGTGGTGTTTTCTTTTCCACATAGAGAAGTTCCTTTAGCATTTGTTGTGAAACTGGTTTGATGATGTTGAATCTCTTATCTTTTGCTTGTCTGTAAAGCTTTAGAATTCTCCATCAAATCTGAATGAGAGCCTTCCTATGTACTGTACAGTATGTCCCCTATATACAAACCTTCAAATTGTGAGCTTTCAAAGATGCAAACTGGCATTCTGTCCATGCCAGTCATGAATGACATTGCAGTTTTCCCTTCATTTCCTATAACTGATGTTTCTTTAGCTGTACAATCTTCTAACTCCTCACCTTTTTCAGTCAGTAACCCTGACTGCTTATTCACATGATGCCAGCCCCTGTATGACACCTGTTTTACTGTTCAGTTCAGTTCAGTCGCTCAGTCGTGTCTGACTCTTTGGGACCCTATGAACCGCAGCATACCAGGCCTCCCTGTTTCCATCACCAATTCCCGGAATCCACCCAAACCCATATCCATTGAGTCGTTGATGCCATCCAACCGTCTCATCCTCTGTTGTCCCCTTCTCCTACTGCCCCCAATCTCTCCCAGCATCAGGGTCTTTTCCAATGAGTCAGCTCTTTGCATCAGGTGGCCAAAGTATTGGAGTTTCAGCTTCAGCATCAGTCCTTCCAAAGAACACTCAGGACTGATCTCCTTTAGGATGGACTGGTTAGATCTCCTTGCAGTCCAAGGGACTCTCAAGAGTCTTCTCCAACACCGTAGTTCAAAAGCATCAATATTTCGGCACTCAGCTTTCTTTATAGTCCAACTCTCACATCCATACATGACCACTAGAAAAACCATAGCCTTGACTAGATGGACCGTTGTTGGCAAAGTAATGTCTCTGCTTTTTAATATGCTGTCTAGGTTGGTCATAACTTTTCTTCCAAGTAGTAAGCATCTTTTAATTTCATGGCTGCAGTCACCATCTGCAGTGATTTTGGAGCCCAGAAAAATAAAGTCAGCCACTGTTTCCACTGTTTCCCCATCTATTTCCCATGAGGTGATGGGACCAGATGCCATGATCTTCGTTTTCTGAATGTTGAGTTTTAAGCCAACATTTTTACTCTCCTCTTTCACTTTCTTCAAGAGGCTTTTTAGTTCCTCTTCACTTCCTGCCGTAAGCGTGGTGTCATCTGCATATCTGAGGTTATTAATATTTCTTCAGCAATCTTGATTCCAGCTTGTGCTTCCTCCAGCCAAGGGTTTCTCATGATGTACTCTGCATATAAGTTAAATAAGCAGGGTGACAATATACAGCCTTGACGTACTCCTTTTCCTATTTGAAAACAGTCTGTTGTTCCATGTCGAGTTCTAACTATTGCTTCATGACCTTCATACAGATTTCTCAAGAAGCAGGTCAGACTGTCTGGTATTCCCATCTTTTTCAGAATTTTCCACAGTTCATTATGATCCACACAGTCAAAGGCTTTGGCGTAGTCAATAAAGCAGAAATAGATGTTTTTCTGGAACTCTCTTGCTTTTTCCATGATCAAGCAGATGTTGGCAATTTGATCTCTGGTTCCTCTGCCTTTTCTAAAACCAGCTTGAACATCTGGAAGTTCACGGTTCACGTATTGCTGAAGCCTGGCTTGGAGAATTTTGAGCATTACTTTACTAGCGTGTGAGATGAGTGCAATTGTGTGGTAATTTGAGCATTCTTTGGCATTGCCTTTCTTAGGGACTGGAATGAAAACTGACCTTTTCCAGTCCTGTGGCCACTGCTGAGTTTTCCAAATTTGCTGGCATATTGAGTGCAGCACTTTCACAGCATCATCTTTCAGGATTTGAAATAGCTCAACTGGAATTCCATCACCTCCACTAGCTTTGTTCGTAGTGATGCTTCCTAAGGCCCACTTGACTTCACATTCCAGGATGTCTGGCTCTAGGTGAGTGATCACACCATCATGATTATCTGGTTCATGAAGATCTTTTTTGTACAGTTCTTCTGTGTATTCTTGCCACCTCTTCTTAATATCTTCTGCTTCTGTTAGGTAGGTCCCTACCATTTCTGTCCTTTATTGAGCCCATCTTTGCATGAATTGTTTCCCTGGTATCTCTAATTTTCTTGAAGAGATTTCTAGTCTTTCCCATTTCATTGTTTTCCTCTATTTCTTTGCATTGATCGCTGAGGAAGGCTTTCTTATCTCTCCTTGCTATTCTTTGGCACTCTGCATTCAAATGGGTGTATCTTTTCTTTTTGCTTTTGGCTTCTTTTCTTTTCACAGCTATTTGTAAGGCCTCCTCAGACAGCCATTTTGCTTTTTTGCATTTCTTTTTCTTTGGGATGGTCTTGATTCCTGTCTCCTGTACAATGTCATGAATCTCCATCCATAGTTCATCAGGCACTCTATCATATCTAGACCCTTAAATCTATTTCTCACTTCCATTGTATAGTCATAAGGGATTTGATTTAGATCATACATGAATGGTCTAGTTATTTTCTCCACTTTCTTCAATTTCAGTCCTAATTTGACAATAAGAAGTTCATGATCTAAGCCACAGTCAGCTCCTGGTCTTGTTTTTGCTGACTGTATAGAGCTTCTCCATCTTTGGCTGTAAAAAATATTTTACTGTACTTCTGTACTTTTCAAGGTACTGAGATTAAAAATGTTTTCTTTTTTTTGGTGCTTGTTTGTTTTTTATGTATTATTTGTGTGGGAACTGTTATAAGCCTTCTACAGTGCAGTACTATATAGCCAATTGTGTTAGTTGAGTACCCAGGCTAACTTTATTGAACATACAAAGAAATTGAACTTATGACTGTGCTTTTAGAGCAGAACTCGTTTGTATGTTGTGGACTTACTGTAATCTTGATTGCAGGATTTTCCTTTCATCACTTTAAATATATCCTGCCACTCACTTCTGACCTGTATAGTTTCTGTGAAATAATCACATTATAACCTTATAGGGATTCCCTTGTTTGTCATTTATTGCTTTTCTCTTGTTGCCCTCAGTATTTTCTCTTTGTCTTTAATTTTTGTCAGTTTTGTTATATGTGTTTTGGCGTGTTTCTCATTAGGTTTTTCCTGTATGGGACTCTGCAATTCATGAACTTGAGTGATTATTTCTTTTCTCATATTCAGGAACTTTTAAACTCTTATCTCTTCATATATTTTCTCAGGCCCTTTCTGTCTCTGTTTTCCTTCTAGGACCCTAATTATGCTGATGGTAGTGCATTTAATATTGTCCCAAGGGTCTCTTAAATTGTAAATGGATTGCTTTTTAATTTTATTGTCTAATAGTTTGCTGATAAAATGTTGAAATATAATTAAATTTTGTATATTGACTCTAATTCCTGTAATTTTGATAAATTCACTTTGAGTTCTAGTAGTTTTTGTGGAGGGGTTAGATTCCTTTGACTATTTTATACATACAATCATGTCAACTATAAAAAAGACTTTTTTCTTTTTAATTTTTATACTTTTATTTTTTTCTTACATTGTTGTACTAGAAAGAGCTTCCAATATATTGTTGAATAGCTGAGGAGACAGTGGATATCTTGTTCTTGAACTAAGAAGCAGTCAGTATTTCACCATTAAGTATGACATTTACTATTGTCTCTTCATATATGCCCATTATCAGGTTGATGGAATTCCTTTCTCTTCCTTGTGTTTTAAGAGTTTTTTCTTTCATGAATGGGTATGACATTTTGTCAAAAATGTTCTTACATCAGTTGAAATTTTTTTTCTTTGACATTTTTAATGGGATGAATTATAACCATTGATTCCATAATGTAAAACCAACTTTAATCCTGTCATAAGCTCCACATATTAATAACATTTATCCTTTTCATATAATGATGAATTTGATTTGTTGATATTTTATTGAGGACTTTGTATATTTATTCATGTAAGGTATATGCTGTGAAAGTGCTGTACTCAATATGCCAGCAAATTTGGAAAACTCAGCAGTGGCCACAGGACTGGAAAAGGTCAGTTTTCATTCCAGTCCCTAAGAAAGGCCATGCCAAAGAATGCTCAAACTACCGCACAATTGCACTCATCTCACACGCTAGTAAAGTAATGCTAAAAATTCTCCAAGCCAGGCTTCATCAACACATGAACAGTGAACTTCCAGATGTTCAAGCTGGTTTTAGAAAAGGCAGGGGAACCAGAGATCAAATTGCCAACGTCTGCTGGATCATGGAAAAAGCAAGAGAATTCCAGAAAAACATCTATTTCTACTTTATTGACTATGCCAAAGCCTTTGACTGTTTGGATCACAGCAATCTGTGGAAAATTCTGAAAGAGCTGGAAATACCACACCACCTGGCCTGACCTGCCTCTTGAGAAATCTGTATGCAGGTCAGGAAGCAACAGTTAGAACTGGACATGGACACAGAACAACAAACCGGTTCCAAATAGGAAAAGGAGTACGTCAAGGCTGTATATTGTCACCCTGCTTATTTAACTTATATGCAGAGTACATCATGAGAAACCCTTGGCTGGAGGAAGCACAAGCTGGAATCAAGATTGCTGGGTGAAATATCAGTAACCTCAGATATGCAGATGATACCACCCTTATGGCAGAAAGTGAAGAACTAAAGAGCCTCTTGATGAAAGTGAAAGAGGAGAGTGAAAAAGTTGGCTTAAAGGTCCACATTCGGAGAATTAAGATCATGGCATCTGGTCCCATCACTTCATGGCAAATAGATGGGGAAACAGTGGAAACAGTGGCTGACTTTATTTTTCTGGCCTCCAAAATTACTGCAGATGGTGACTGCAGCCATGAAGTAAAAAGACACTTACTCCGTGGAAGAAAAGTTATGACTGACCTAGACAGCATATTAAAAAGCAGAGACATCACTTTGCCAACAAAGGTCCATCTAGTCAAGGCTATGGTTTTTCCAGTAGTCATGTATAGATGTGAGAGTTGGACTATAAATAAAGCTGAATGCCGAAGAATTGATGCTTTTGAATTATGGTGTTGGAGAAGTCTTGAGAGTCCCTGGGACTGCAAGGAGATCCAACCAGTCCATCCTAAAGGAGATCAGTCTTGAGTGTTCATTGGAAGGACTGATGTTGAAGCCGAAACTCCAATACTTTGGCCACTTGATGCGAAGAGCTGACTCATTGGAAAAGACCCTGATGCTAGGAAAGATTGAAGGCAGTAGGAGAAGGGGCCAACATAGGAAGAGATGGTTGGATGGCATCACTGACTCAGTGGACATGAGTTGGGGTAAACTCTGGGAGTTGGTGATGGATAGGGAGGCCTGGTGTGCTGTGGTCCATGTGGTCAGAAAGAGTTGGACACAACTGAGCAACTGAACTGATTGGTCTATAATTTGCTTTTCTTATAATGTTTTCATAAGGTTATCATAACAGGGTTTTGCCATCCTCATTAAACTGCTTAAAAAGTGTTTCTTTGTATTTTCTCAAAGAGTTTGTGTAACTGCTATATGAGTTTTGACCTTAAACCTTTGGTAGAATTTGTGAGTAAAGCTGTCTGATTTGGGATTTTCTTTGTTAAAAAGCTTTTTAAAAAAATTAAAAATATATATATATATTTGATTGTTCTGAGTCTTCATTGCTGTGTTCAGGCTTTCTCTTGTTGCAGCGAGCAGGGGTTAGTCTTTGTTGCAGTGCATGGGCTTCAAACTGTGGTGGTTTTTCTCCTTGCAGAGCAAGGGCTCTAGATGTATTGTGGTTTGCAGGGGCTCTAGAGCACAGGTTCAGCAGTTGTGGTGTATGAACGTAATTCCTCTATGGCATGTGAGATCTTCCCAGACCAGGGATCAAACCTGTGTCCTCTGCATTGGCAGGCAGATTGTTTTCCACTGTACATCAGGGAAGTCCTGTTAAAAAGTCTTTATCAATTCAGTTTTGAAAATGGATACAAAGCTCTTTGAATATTTCTGTTTCTTCTTGTGCTAATTTTGCTAAGATGTGCTTTTCTAGAAATTCTTCCACTAGCTCTAAGTTGTTGAAATTACAGGCATAAAATCATTAATGTTTTTGTCTTCTTGGAAATTTGAATCCCTTTTCATTATGTAATATGCCTCTCTAGTGAGTAGTAGTAGTGAGTGATATTTCTCTTCTGACATCTACTTTAATATTAGTAAAGCTATTTCAGTTTTCTTTTGAGTTGTGTCTGAATGGAATATCTTTTTCTCATTCTTTTGCTTTTAATCTATGCCTTTATATTTAAAGTGGTATTCTTAATAGGCAATATATAGTTGGGTCTTGATTTTTGTCTAATCTAAAACTAACAGCCTATCTTTGAATTAGTATGGCTTACATTTAATCTGATTATTGATATGGTTGAATTAAAATCTACCATATAACCAGCAATTTCCTTTTATAAATCTATTATTATTATTATTAATCTTATTTGCTTGGCATTTTGGGCTTCCCTGGTGGCTCAGATGGTAAAGAATGTGCCTGCAATGTGGGCGACCTGGATATGATAAAGGGTTGGGAAGATCTCTGGAGAAGGGAATGGCTCAGTATTCTGGCCTGGAGAATTCCATGGACAGAGGAGCCTGGTGGGTTAGTCCATGGGGTCAGAAAGAGTAGGACACAACTGAGCAACTTTCACTTTTCACTTGATTTTCAGTGCTGTGTTAGTTTCAGGTAAATAGCAGAGTGCTTCAGATTTTATATTTTATATATATATATATATATATATATATATATCAGTTCAGTTCAGTCGCTCAGTCGTGTCCGACTCTTTGCGACCCCATGAATCACAGCACGCCAGGCCTCCCTGTCTATCACCAACTCCCACAGTTCACTCAAACTCATGTCCATCAAGTTGGTGATGCCATCCAGCCATCTCATCCTCTCTCTTCCCCTTCTCCTCCTGCCCCCAATCCCTCCCAGCATCAGGGTCTGTTCCAATGAGTCAACTCTTCACATGAGGTGACCAATGTTTTGGAGTTTCAGCTTCAGGATCAGTCCTTCCAGTGAACACCCAGGACTGATCTCCTTTAAGATGGACTGGTTTGACCTCCTTGCAGTCCAAGGGACTCTTATATATATGTGTGTGTGTGTGTGTGTGTGTGTGTATATATATATATATATATTCTTTTAAGGATTCTTTTCATTTATAGGTTATTGCAAGATATTGAGTATAGTTCCTTGTGCTATATAGTAGGTCCTTGTTGGTTATCTATCTTATACATCAGTTCAGTCGCTCAGTCATGTCCCACTCTTTGCGACCCCATGAACCGCAGCATGTCAGGCCTCCCTGTCCATCTAGTAGTGTATATATTTTAATCCCAAACTCCTAATTTCTCTCTCTCCCTTTTTTTCTTTGGTAACTCTAAGTTTGTTTTCTGTGTCTGTGAGTCTTTTTCTGTCTTCAAATAAGTTCATTTGTATAATTGTTTAATATTCCATATCTAAGTAATATCATATATCTTTCTCTATCTGACGTACTTCACTTAGTATGAAAATCTCTAGGCCCATCCATGGCATTATTTTATTTTTTTATAGCTGAGTAGCATTGGTGTATAGGTATCACATTGTGTTATCCATTCCTTATATTGTTGAATATTTAAGTTGTTTGCAAGTCTTGGCTATTGTAAATAGTGCTGTAGTAAATATTGGGGTGCATATATCTTTTCAAATTAGAGTTTTTTCTTTTCTAGATTTATACCAAGGAGTAGGGTACTGGATCATGTGGTAAGTCTGTTTTTGGCTTTTTTAAGGAACCTCCATTCTGCTTTCCATAGTGGCTATACCAGTTCACATTCCCACCAGTGGTGTAGGGGGGGTGGTCCTTTTTCTCTTCACCCTCTCCCACATTTAATGTTTGTAGACTTTTTGATGGTGGCCATTTTGATTGATGTGATGTAATACCTCACTGTAGTTTTGATTTGAATTTCCCTACTAATTAGTGATATTGAACATCTTTTCATGTGCTTGTTGCCCATTTATATGACTTCTCTGGAGAAATATCTGTTTAGATCTTCTGCCCATTTCTTGATTGGTTTGTTAGTAATGTTAATTCTTGAATATTTTAGAAATATGGCAAAAAAATCTCTGCTGCCATACTCAATTTTATTATAGTTGGATTGTGAGTGAGTGCTCATGCTCAGTCATGTCTGACTCTTTGCAACCCTGTGGACTGTAGCCTGCCAGGATCCTCTGTCCACAGAATTTTCCAGGCAACAATACTGGAGTGGGTTGCCATTTCCTCTTCCAGGGGATCTTCCTGACCCAAGGATCAAACCCCATGTCTGTTGTCTTGGCAGGCAGATTCTTTACCACTGAGCTGCCTGGGAAGCCCCCATAGTTGGGTTATTGCTTACCATTTTTCCACTTTTTCCTTTCCTTTCTGGTTTATACAATCAGATTTGACCCAGCACTTGTCTGTATAGTTAAATCACTTTCTAAAAAGGAAACAGTGCTTGATGTACATTTTCCTTATCTTGTTCTTCTTGGGAAATGCTACATAATACACCAAAATAGGTAAAGCAGAAGCTTTTGGAAGGCAGAAAAGATTTATTCTTTGTAGCATTTAATAGGGCATAGATTTTTTCCCCTGAAATTTATATGTGTTAATCATAAGATGGAGTTTTTTTTTTTTTTAAATACTAGAATTATTTTGAGCCCTTGGTCTATGGAAAATTTTCTTCCTAAAGCTTTTCTGCTCAGCACTATTGTCAATTTTTAACCTATGTCAAGTTCAAATTCAGACCGAAATCATATTGGTTTTTTAATGATTGTAACTTGGGCATGATAATAATGCTGGGACCTTTCACCTGAGTTTTCCTTGTCCTATATTATTCATATTCTCTCAAATCTAAACAAGCTCAGCACAAATCTGACAGATTATGGCTTAGTTGCAGATAAAGTGCAGTTTAATAAGATATGTCTTCCTTATCTGTAACCAATGTGTTAACTAGAAATAGGAAATCAATAAGTTAACACTGTTCTCTCTGTGTGATGGATGTGCAGAAGTCCTTGTTTTGGGTCAAATGACAAGGTGTTAGCAAGAGATATTAGCATCTGTGGGAGATTTAAGTGGGTCATTTGGTGTCTGTAAATTTGTTTCATGACTAACTCTACACACTGAGGAAAAATAAAAACCTTGAGCTGTGAAATTGCGTATTACATAATATAATATCCTGAATACATTTCACTTTGTATTAGTTTCCAGATTAAAAAAAAAAAACAGATGACTGCTTCCTTTTTGGTGTTTAAATATGTGCATTCATGCGCTAGCTTGTTTGCTTTGTGCTGATCATGAATTCAGCTATGTTCCTATTAATAAAACATCAGGGATATAGAATATATATATCAGGGACATTTGTTACCTTGGGGTATTCTGCCTGCTTCTCCTCTTCCTCTTCTCCACAGCATCTCAGTGGGAAGCAAATCACGGTACTTGGCTTCATGTTAATAAATCTGGAAGATCTCAGAAGTTCCTTGCACTGCCTTATCTTCACTCAAAGGCAGACACAACATCCAGAGTTGACTAATCAGACCCTTTTCCATATACTTAAAATCATGAGTGACATATAAGCTGGAATACTTTGTGACTGAAGGTAGGAGATAAGCCAGCTTACGGGTGGCTTAAGCAACAAATATATGATCTCATATAACAAGAGCTCTGGAGGGAAATATTTGGTAGAGTGAGGAGTCATCAGCTCAGAAACATCATTGAGGACTCCCTGCTTCTCTTCAGTGTTTCTCAGAGGGCTGAGTTTTTTTCATTCTTAAGTATATCATCTCATGGTCCCAAACTGTGGATGTTATATATTCACATAGGCACACAGAAGATTTAAAAACAGAATATGAGGGGTTGTCAGTAAGCTGGAAAACACACAGAGTCACATAAACACACTTTCTCTCAAAAAACAAACATTTCCTAGGGTACTTCAAGAGACTTCCTCCTCTGTTTCATTTCCCTATGGCTAGTTAAGGGAAACCGGGAAGATGGCCACTTGGCAGTCTCAGCCGCTATCCTAGGAAGCTGGTTTCAGTCTGCAGGGAAGAATGGAAAGGGGGAATGGGCCTTTCCCCAGACAAAAACAAAAATCCCAGAATCAGAATGAAGAACCAAGCAGTAGATATTGCTGGAGCTTATAAATCCATTCCATTGGACACATCACCATAGAAATTTTATAGAGCTGCCTGATGTCTGTCTGTTCCAAATTTTGATCTTTTACATACCCAGATTTTAAAAATATTTCCCATTTTGCTTATGTTAGGCAATTTGCTCTTTACCAAAAGAACCCTAACTGATTCAAAGAATACTAAGTTGGAAGCCAGATTAATCTGGGTTCTGACTTCAGTTCTGCCATTCAGTGTTTGTGTGATCTGGAATTAATTGCACAACCTCTCTGAACTTCAGCTTTTCATCTATGGAATTGGATTGTTTAATGGCTTTGCATGCTATTGTCATTAACGGCTATGATTTTGTACAATCTATTATTATATTCAATTATAGGCCTTCACTCTGCTTGAATATTCCCAGAATAATTGCATAAATTTGTCTTTTTCCTGCTACATCAAAAAAACAGAGAGCTTATTAGTATCATGATAAATAAATTAAAATAAGTTAGATTTAAAAAATCTGAGAGGCTTCTGAAGGCCATATTGTATACCTAAAATGTTAGAAATTTAGTACCCTGGAAATAAAATGAAACTTGAAGTTGATATTCCATGAAGTTTTTTTTTTTTTCTTTCTTCTACTTTTGCTATTTCTTTGCAGTAAACCAGCAGATGTCAGCTAAACACCTACAAGGTGTTAACACTACATCAGTTACTGAGGATGTAGTGAAGTGTGGTGTATATGTTTGGATTAAGTTTGGCAATAGGTAACAGAGACCCAGAGACACAACAACTTAAGTCAGGGAACAGTGTATGTCTTTCTCATGGAAAGCCCAGAAGCAGGTGACCAGAGTTGCATGTAGAGATGCAGGCTCTTCTCTTATTGTTGCTTTGCCATATATGGTACCCCATTCCCAAGATCACCACATGGTCAGGATGGCTGCTGCTGATCTGCCGGTCAGGTTGGAGACTGGCTAGCAAGAAAGAGAAAAGCGTAAAAAAGGAAAATGTGTACACTGGCTGTTTTGGAGGGAAGATTTCTGGAAGCTGTCTCATGAAGTCCTGCTCACTCATCACAGCATACTCATGCTGCTACATCTAACTGCTGGGAGGTTGGGAGATCCAGTCTTTAGTGTCTTTTTTGTTTTTGTTTTTGGTGTTGTTGTGCTTACTAAAAACTTAGGGACTCTCTTTCTTTGAAAGGAGAAGGTGAATATTGATGAACAACTAGCAGATTTTCCTATACATGGTTATTCAGTTTCTCAAGATGTGTATATAAGAATGTAGTTAAAATGCAATATGAGAAAAACAATGATGGACCTCCAATTTTAGAGTTTTGGAAGCACATAAGAGGAGCTCTGTGTGTGTGTATGTGCACGCATACACTGTACACATGCATTTCACAGTGGAAGGTAGGGCAGGTGGAGAGAAATCAAAAGAGATTTCTAGGATAAGAATGTATAAACTAGATATGAGATATAAATGAAAATTTAAGCAAGAAACATCATAGGATTGCAGGGTGCTACCAAAAGTTCAGTGCTAAGGAAACAAACACTCTGAGTTGTGGGTGATAGGAAATGATGTTAATTAGCAGGTAGATATGGTGTCCTGAAAATCTTTTCATACCATCACATGACTTCTGTAGAAAGGTTATAATATTTTACTTTATAAAAACCAGTGGTCTACAAAACTTATTTATGTATACTGGCAGCAAGCAATTTAACAATGAAAAAAGCACAGTTTCATTCATAATAGCATTAAAAACTCAAGTCACTTAGGAATATATGTAACAAAAGAAGTGCAAGGTGTGGACATTGAAAATTACAAAACATGGATGAGAGAACTACATGTTCATGGATTAGAAGACTTAATATAGTCAAGACGGTGATTCTCTAGTTGATCTATACAACACAGTTGCTAAATCCCCACTGGCTTTTGATTTTTCTAGAAACTGATGAGCTAGTTTT
This sequence comes from Bos mutus, assembly GCF_027580195.1. Classification (NCBI taxonomy): domain Eukaryota; kingdom Metazoa; phylum Chordata; class Mammalia; order Artiodactyla; family Bovidae; genus Bos; species Bos mutus. The sequence continues at coordinate 50,544,786 of NC_091632.1, read as the reverse complement.
AAAACTTAAATGGAAATGTAAAAGACTCAGAATATCCAAAGCAATTTTGAAACAAAAAAGTAGACTACTCAACTCAAAAACTTATTATGATCTTACATTAATTAAACAGTGTGGTATTGGCTCAAGAATACACATATAGATCAGTGGAACAGAATAATGAGATCCAAAATAAATCCTATATTTATGGTCAACTAATTTTTCAACAACGATGTCAGGATGATTAAAAGGGAATAAGAACAGCTTTTATAGTACTGGGACAATTAGGTAACCACATGCAAAGTGGTGAGTTTAGATCCTTACCTTCTATCATACACACAACTTAAAATAGATCATTGACCTAAATATAAGCTCTAAAATTATAAAAATTCTAAAAGAAAACATAGTAGAAATTTTTTGTGACCATGAATTAGTTAACAGGTTCTTAGACATGACACCAAAAGTGTGATCGTGAAAGAGAAATTGATAAACTGAATTTTGTCAGAATTAAACCTTTTGTTGTTCAAAAGACACCATCAATAAACTGAAAAGACAAGCCTCAGCCTGAGAGAAAATATTTGCAAGTTATTTATTTGATAAAAATATGTGCTGTAGAATATATAGAAAACTCTTACAATTCAGTAATAAGATAATTTATTTAAAAATTGGAAAAAAGCTGAGTAGCTGTTTCATCAAAGAAGATGTATTAATAACCATTAGGCGCTTAAAAGATGCTCAGTATCTTTTGTCATTAGGGAATTTCAAATTAAAACCACAATGGAGTACCACTTCTCATCCAACAGAAAATGTATGTTATCAAAGACAATTACCAGTGTTGGTAAGGATGCAGAGAAAATGAAACTCTCATGCATTACTGGTGGGAATATCAAATAATTCAACCACTTTGGAAAACAGTTTGGAATTTTCTTGAAAAGTTAAATATGAACTTATAATACAGTGCAACAATTTTATATTTATCTATTTATCTAAGGGAATTGAAAATATAAGTCCACACAATAATATGGACCCACATGTTCATAGCAGAACTATTCATAGTAGCCAAAAATGCACACAATCCAAATATCCATCAAACGGTGAATGACTGAAAAATGAGTAAAAGCATACAGTAGCATATTTATAGCCTTTAAAAGAAAAAAACTACCTACACAAATTATAATGTGTAGGAACCTCCAGAAAGAAGCCAGTCTTAACAGGTTACATTTATGTGAAATGCCCAGTACATGCAATTCTATAGAGAAAAAAAGCAGATAGTGGTTTCCTAGGGATAGGTTGGAAGCAGGCTTTACTGTATATGAACAGAAACTCTTTTCAGTTCAGTTCAGTCGCTCAGTCGTGTCTGACTCTTTGTGACCCCATGGACTGCAGCACACCAGGCTTCCCTGTCCATCACCAACTCCCAGAGCTTACTCAAACTCATGTCCATCGAGTCAGTGATGCCATCCAACCAACTCATCCTCTGTCATCCCCTTCTCTTTCTGCCTTCAATCTTTCCCAGCATCATGGTCTTTTCCAATGGATCAGTTCTTTGCATTAGGTGGCCAAAGTTTTGAAGTTTCAGCTTCAGCATCAGTCCTTCCAATAAATATTCAGGACTGATTTCCTTTAGGATAGACTGGTTGGATCCCCTTGCAGTCCAAGGGACTCTCAAGAGTCTTCTCCAACACTACAGTTCAAAAGCATTAATTCTTAGGCACTCAGCTTTCCTTATAGTTCAACGCACACATCCATACATGACTACTGGAAAAACCATAGCTTTGACTGGATGGACATTTGTTGGCAAAGTAATGTCTCTGCTTTTTAATATGCTGTCTAGGTTCGTCATAGCTTTTCTTCCAAGGAGCAAGTGTCTTTTAATTTCATGGCTGCAGTAACCATCTGCAGTGATTTTGGAGCCCCCCAAAATAAAGCCTGTCACTGTTTCCATTGTTTCCCCATCTATTCTCCATGACGTGATGGGACCAGATGCCATGATCTTAGTTTTCTGAATGTTGAGTTTTAAGCCAACTTTTTCACTCTCTACTTTCCCTCTCATCAAGAGGCCCTTTAGTTCTTTGCTTTCTGCCATAAGGGTGGTGTCATCTCTGTATCTGAGGTTATTGATATTTTTCCTGGCAATCTTGATTCCAGCTTGTGTGCTGCATCCATCTGGGCATTTCGCGTGATGTACTCTGCATACAAGTTAAATAAACCCAGTGACAATATGTAGCCTGGACATGCTACTTTCCGATTTGGGACCAGTTTATTGTTCCATGTCCAATTCTTAACTGTTGCTTCTTGACTTGCAAACAGATTTCTCAGGAGGCTAGTCAGGTTGTCTGGTATTCCCATCTCTTGAAGAATTTTCCACAGATTGTTGTGATCCACACAGTCAAAGGCTTTGGCATAGTCAATAAAGCAGAAATAGATGTTTTTCTGGAACTCTCTTGCTTTTTTGATGATCCAGTGGATGTTGGCAATTTTATCTCTGGTTCCTCTGCCTTTTCTAAAACCAGCTTGAACATCTGGAAGTTCACAGTTCACATATTGCTGAAGCCTGGCGTGGAGAATTTTGAACATTACTTTACTAGCGTATGAGATGAGTTCAATTGGGTGGTAGTTTGAACATTCTTTGACATTGCCTTTTGTAGGGGTTGGAATGAAAACTGACCTTTTCCAGGTCTTTTAGGAGTTATAGAAATGTTCTGAAACTGAATTGTGGTTAAAGTTGCCAAAGTTTGTAAATTTATGAAAACTCATTGAATTATGCACACAAAATGGGTGAATTTTATTTGTGTAAATTATACATCATCAATAACACTTTTGAAACAAAACACAGTGAGCGATCTGAATTAGAGTGGTCCGTGTTTGATTAGAGAGGTCCATGTTCTGGATTAGAGACACATGTCAGAAGTTCTGAGAAGACTTAATACATACATGCTCAGACACCTTCCCTCCCTGCCTCCTGCCCCAAGGTAGTCCTGATTCTGTAGGTGAGGAGTGGGCATAGGCATTTATTTTATGAAAATTTCCCCAGCTGATTTTGGCAAGCACTCTTAGATGATACTGTATGAAAGAGACACTGAAGACTTATAATCAGGAGAGACCCAGGGTGGCACTTATCTATTAATGAACAATGGAAATTTAGTGGAGAGTAGATTTTGAAGATAATTAGACTGTAAGCACAGCATGTTAGAGGAGATTATTGCACTTGTTCAGGGAAAAAATGATAAGGACCCAAGTGGAAGTAATCTAAAGCACCTGTTTCCTAATCTATAAAATGAATGTAAGAGACTCATTTTTATTAGACCATAGTTCATAGAATTGTTGTGAGGATTAAATGAGTTTGTATGTGTAATGTGTTTAGAACAGCTTCTGGCAGAGTATTATATGAGAATTTGCAATTATTATTATAATATAATTAGCAGCAGCTTGTTATTGTTGTCGTTATTTTAGTCACTCGGTAATGTCCGACTCTTTTGCGATCTCATGGATTGTAGCCCACCAGGCTCCTCTGTCAATGGGATTCTCCTGCAAGAATACTGGAATGGGTTGCCATTTTCTTTTCCAGGGAATTTTCCCAATCCAGGGACTGAACCCAGATCTCTGGCATTGGCAGGCAGATTCTTTCCCACTGAGCCACCAGGAAATTAGCAGCAGCTTAAGACATGTCTAATCATCAGAAATACAGATTCGGATAATCAGGTGAACAATGGTAATACTGACTCTATAAGAGAAGGAATGTTCAGTAGGATAAGGAATCAAGATGACCCAGGAGAGAAGTGGGGAGGCCGGGGTGGGACTGGACCCATCACCCTCTGTGACAGGGCGAACTCAAGTACGGATGTGGTGGTAGGTGTGATTGCAGGTGGGGAGGAGACGGGGAGCTGCGCTTGCAAACAGGCACTGGGGCTGGCATCTCGCTTGCTTGAGGAAGGAGAAAGTGGGTTTTTCGGCTGAGGGGGCATAGTTGTGGACCTGGGGAAGCCATATAGTGCCCAGGACATTCTTGTTTCCTCATCTTCTCAAATTTTACCTCTGTGCATTAGTACTCTTAGTGCTTTGTACCCTCTCCTGTTTCCTTCAGTGACCAGTCTAGGAGTCATTCCTCCTTAAATTTTCTATGCTTTTGTCTTTATCCTTAGGTGAAAATTTTTTCAAGTTGGCTTTGATGAAGCTAGGTCTGAAATGACTTCTATTTTATTACTTTGTTTGTAAAATAAATGTATGACTAGAGAGGAGGATGACATAAATGCCCCTTGAGGCCAGACAGGGAAGATTCTGCCAGTGTTTTTGCATTTTATAAAGCAAAAGAGCATCCATTTATTTATCCCTTTTGAGGATGTAAAACATAACAGGCTATTTGATGAAAATTAATGTTACCCTCTTTAGTTCTAATGAAAATTCCTTTGTTAGCATAATATCTTAATAGATATCAAGTGTCTTGCTTTTAATGATTTTCCAGAACACCGGTGGTAGGATCACATTTGCTTTGCTCTTACTCTGGAAGACAGCTGGGGATGAGAACAAGTAGCCTGATGAAGTGACTGTAGTACAGACCAAGACCTATGGCTTTGACGAGTTATTTGACATCTTATGGAAATAATAAGATGTGATTTAATTTCATAAATATTGAAGTAATTGAAGGAAGAGAGAGAAATAAATTCTCCCTGAATATAAAAAAGTGAAAATGAGCAGGGATATATAATACTTGTATAATGAGCCAGTTTATCCAGTCTGGTTGGAGAACAGTGCATTCTAGTTTTTTATGATTCTGGTAGTTTTCTGCCCAAACCTAAGGACAACTAATTTTCAAGGACTCACAATCAAAGAAGCCATATTTGACCCTATGGCTTTATTGTGCTGTGTGCAATCAGTCGCTCGGTTGTGTCCAACTCTTTGTGACCCCTTGGTCTGTAGCCTATCAGGCTCCTCTATCCATAGAGTTTTCCAGGCAAGAATACTGGATCAGGGTGCCGTTTTCTCCTCCAGAGGATCTTCTCAACCCAGGGATCGAACTCCCACCTCTTGTGCCTCCTAATTCTTTCACTGCAGCATCTGGGAAGCCCTGTGACTTTATTAAACATAAGTTACCTATACTTAATGATTCAGAAGATGCTCTCAGGCATTGTACAGGCTTTGGGGTCAATATTATTACTCTCTAAGAATACTGAACTATGAAAATAAAAGATGGACCATGATTAAGGGCTCTGTGGTGCAGAAAAATGAGTCTGTGTGGCCCCAAATTGTTGTGTTTTCTTACTACATTGACACACATCAAATAGGAATTTCCAAGAATGATAAGGCAAGGACTTCAGGTAGAAAGCAGTCTGATGTTAGAGAGACACAATATAGTACAGTAAAAAGAACCTTGAATATGGATGTTGGAGGTTATTAGTTTTATGAACTGATGAAGATTGGTCATCTTGTAGCCAAAATTCTGAATGTTGGGCAGCAACCCTTAACACTTACCTGTAGAAGTTACCTGTTTTCTGTTATAGATCCACAACAATATGTTTTTGGAACAGTCTGTTCTTTTGGTTTCAAGACAGGAGGCCAAGCCCATTGCTATTCTGCTCGTTTTGTATCTTTATGTTCATGAAAGTGAAAGTGAAAGTCACTCAGTCGTGTCTGACTCTTTGCGACTCCATGGACTGTATAGTTCATGGAATTCTCCAGGCCAGAATACTGGAGTGGGTAGTCTTTCCCTTCTCCAGGGACTCTTCCCAACCCAGGGATCAAACCCAGGTCTCCCACATTGCAGGTGGATTCTTGACTAGCTGAGTCACAGGGAATCCCCTTTATGTTCATAGATAAGTTTTATGAATGTCCCCAGGATTTGAAGATGGTAGTTGGCAAAATTATTTTTAAATGATTCTGATTACTGACCCCTGAGTTATCCTTCACTTTCTCCTTTATGGTATGGCAGGGTTCCCAGACCCCTGATAGATTGATAAAATACATGTTTCCTTGAGGGAAAAAGGAGTTGGCCCAATCTACCATTTGTAAAAGCTCTTTAAATATCTTACTCAACTTCTTTGGTACAACCCCATTTCTGTCTTTTCACATATTAATATTTAGAGTAATTCAATTAGCTTTGGAAGGGAGTTTCAGAGAGCGTTCAGCTAGTTCACAGCTGCAAACAGATGGCATCTAATGGCGGAGGGTGTCTCATCTCTGAAGAAGGGCAAGTACAAGTGGAAGCTACAGGCGTGAGGACTCTCAACTAGACGAGAGCTTGTGTCCGCCAAGAACTCAAAGACCAGAGAAGAGGTTTAGACATTTCACTACTGTGGAAAGTTTCCCATCATCTACTTCTGAAGTTAATTTTCTCAAAAATGTTTTGGCTGCAATGTGCTTGACTGTAGCTACAGTGTATTAGGATACTGCCTCCGAAACAGGGCCTGAACTACCAGTCCGTTGACCATCTCTTCTGACTTTATCAGAAAGGTGCGACAGGTGAAGCAAACGGAAATGGAATACGTTCTAATCACCAAGAATGGTATTTTCCAAACACAGTGTTAAAAAAAACCTTACTAAGTAACTAGTGTTTTCTTTTTTTAAAACAAATTTAGGTCAAATTTTATTTAGACCCGATTTTACCTAAAAAATTTTGCAAAAATACTATGGAAATCTTGTATACCCCTCTCACAGCTTCTCTTAATATCAGCACCTTATATATTGTCTTAGTGGAATGATCAAAACCAGAGAATTAACATTAGTACAGCTCTATTAGTTACAGATCTCATTCAAATCACTATGTTTTTTCTGCTGTTGTCCTTTCTCTGTATTCTTCCAGTTTTCAATATATAAGGACACTGAAACATAAGGAAGATTTTTAAGGACATAATCAGCTTGGATCGGATTCTAAATCATGTGTTGTTTTTTTTTTTTTTTTTAAAGCTGTATCATGTTTGGTCTAATGGGACTTCCCAGGTGGCTCAGTGGTAAAGAATCTGCCTTCCAATGCAGGAGATATGGGTTCTATCCCTGGGTCAGGAAGATCTCATGGAGGGGGAAATGATAATCCACTCCAGTATTCTTGCCTAGAAAATTCCATGGACAGAGGAGACTGGTGAGTTACAGCCCATGGGGTCACAAAGAGTCAAAAATGATTGAGCACGCATGCAAGCTTGGTCTAATATTTTGGAAAGAATGCTAGTAGAAATCTAAATTCCTTTCCTGGATCCGCCTTTAACTGTGTATCTTGATCCAAGTCATTTTTCTCTGGGTCTCAGTGTCCTCAATTGAATGTCAGATGATCATTTTATTGTTATGATTTTATCATTCTATTTATTTTTCTATGATCTAGTTAACTTAATCTTACTGTGCCTTAGATTTTTCATCTGTTTAATGGGCTCAATACTCATACTAACCCTTATAGGGAAAACAAAAACCAAAACATTTGTTTTAGTCATTTATTTTTGGATAACAAACAAACCCGCTAAGCCTGATGGCTCTAATTTATATTTACACTATTTCATTATGCTTATGGTTTCTGAGAGTCAGGAATTTAGATAGTGGGGTGTGTGTGTGTGTGTGTTTTTTCCCCTGCTCCATGATGTCTAGGAACTCAGCTGGAAGGACTCAGATGGTTGGGGGAATCCCTTCTTAAACAGCTCCTCTATTCTCTTTTTGACCTCTTGGCCAGAATGGATGGAAGACTGGGCTCACCTGGGACTAGTCTGGAGCATCAGTGTGCAGCCTTTCTAGTGTGGCAGTCAGTCTTGGAGTGGTCAGACTCTTCCATGGTTGTGGCTTCTCCAGAGTACGTGTCCCAGGAGAACCAGGCAGAAGCTCCATGGCCTTCCTGACCCAGTCTGAAAAGTCACTCAGGATCACTTCTACTACATTGTGTTGGCTACTAACAAGTTATAAGGCAGCCCAGATTCAAGGGGAGGTAAATTAGACATCACTTTTTTTTTTTTTTAGGATAATTACTTTACAATGTTGTGGTTGTCTCAGCTGTACATCAGCACAAATCAGCGATAGTGTATGTATGTGTGTGTGTATATATGTATGTATGTATGTGTGTGTGTGTGTGTGTGTGTGTGTATCTTGAGCTTTCCTCGCCTTCCCCATTCCACCCCTCTAGGTCATCACAGAGCTACAAGCTGGGCTCTCTGTGTTGTACAGCAGCTTCCCGTTAGCCATCTGTTTTGTATATGACCGTGTATATATGTCAATGCTGCTTTCTCAATTTGTCCCACCCTCTTCTTCCCCCACTGTGTCCACCAGACCATTCTCTACATCTGCATCTCCATTTCTTCTCTGTAAATAGGTTCATCAATACTATTTTTCTAGATTCCATATATATGTATTAATATATGATATTTGTTCTTCTCTTTGGATGTCACCTCCTAATGGAGAAATGACAAGATCTCATTGGAGAAGAATATGTGGGCTGAGAGATATGGTGGGGAACATCTTTGGAAAAACGTAGTATGCCACCACTATAAATAAAGTAATGATAATAAAGAGTTCTAAGCTACATAGAAGTGCCCTCAGGGTACCTGGTTAATCAAATCACTATTGCTTGTTAAAATTCTGTGCATCTTTAATTTGAAAAATGTCTTTTTTCGACCCTGAAATCTGGCCTTTTGCATAACGAAGCCAAATAAAACTCTTGAGCTTTAGGCTTCATACCAATTACCTGCTATCTGACCTTACCTTTTCCCTCTATGAGCAATTTTGCCACCGAGTTTATTTTACCCATAGGTGGATTTCATCATATTCCAGTGCATTCTTAGCCATTGTCACTTGCTGGTTGAGCAACCTGAGCAGTATCTCTCATCTCTATGAGTCCCTTATCTGAAGTGTGAGGAGTTCAGGATATACAGTTCCTATATTCCCCTACACCTCTTCTCTCGTGTATGTGTGCACATGGATGTATTCCAATACATGGGCTTTATTTTGCTATTCTAGATCCCAGCTTAGAAAACTTTTTCCCAGCTGAATAAGTGAATTTTAACAACTTTAGACTTACTCACCAGAGCTGAGCTTTGTATTGTCAGTTCACAGTCATTATTGCATCAGATCCCAGATTGCCTTCTAAAAGCGAAAGTGACATGTGTTCTTATACGTTGGAATGTCATGAATGGTCATGACAATTTTTGGTGATGTCATCTGGGCAAGTAAAACCCATTTTGTATTACCGTATTTTTTTTTTTTTTACCTTTTGATACTTCAGAATTTAAAAAATCAAACAAGACAAAGCAAAAACCTCATGCAGAATAAATTGTTAAAGAGTTTTGAAAAATAATGATTTGTAAATCCATCTGAGGGTAAAATAAACTTGGTGGCAAAAATTGCTCATAGAGGGAAAAGGTAAGGTCAGATAGCAGGTAATTGGTATGAACTCTAAAGCTCAAAACAGAGTTTTATTTGGCTTCATTATGCAAAAGGCCAGATTTCAGGGTCGAAAAAAGACATTTTTCAAATTAAAGATGCACAGAATTTTAACAAGCAACAGTGATTTGATTAACCAGGTACCCTGAGGGCACTTCTACTTAGCTTAGAGGGCACTTCTACCAGGCTTCCCTTGTAGCTCGGTCGGTAAAGAATCTGCCTGCAGTGCAGGAGACCCGAGTTCTATGCCTGGTTGGAGAAGATCCCCTGGAGAAGGAAACGGCAAATCACTCCTTTATCCTTGCCTGGAAAATCCCGTAGGCAGAGGAGCCTGGCAGGCTGCAGACCAGGGGTCGCAAAGAGTTAGGCACGACTGAGGGACTAACACACATACCTGTCGGGGTGATGATGACTTTCTCTGATCAATTCCTTTTTATCCTTCATCATTCAGCTGAAATGTCACCTGGAGGTAATCTGTCAATTTTCCCAATTTTATAAATTCCTACTCTTATTTATTTCTTTTATAACATTTGCCACAAACGTTATATAATTGAAAAATTATTGTGTAATGGATATTATATTGTTAATTATTTTTTACCTTCACTTTAGTATAAGCCTCATGATGATCTTACTCATTATATTTCCCACTGCCTGGTCATTAATAGGTGCTCAGCAAAGTTTCACTGTATATAGAAATGTAGAATAGGAAATACCCTGAATCCTGTATATTGAGATAGTGTGCATGCTTGTGTGCATGCTCAGTCATGTCTGACTCTTTGCAACACTATAGACTGTAGCCCACCAGATTTCTCTGTCCATGGGATTTCCCAAACAAGAATAGTGGAGTAGGTTGCCATTCTCTCCTCCAGGGATCTTCCTGACCCAGGGATTGAACCTGCGTCTCCTACATTGGCAGGCCAATTCTTGACCACTGAACCATCCGGGAAGTCCCATATTGAGATAGAGAGATCATCTAATCATTTTACCCACCAGACTCTGAGACTTGCCTTATCCTGAACATGACTGGAGCAAGTACCCACAGAAAAGGATGCTAGCCTTCCTTGAGCTCCTTCAAGGGTACGTGCAGACTATGATGGTAGCCAGCTTATTGTTTCATACATTTTAGAAGTATTTAATATTTAATAAAGCATTTTATTTGTGTTCCTCACCTAGAGGATAAAATAGATTTTCTCATTCTCTCTTTCTTTTCTCAGAGAGTGTCTTTATTTGGCTAATGCAGTTATCTTCTTTTATAGATGTGAGTTAGGGAATTTTAAGGGACGTGGGGTGCTCTCACCTCCAGCATTCTTGGTGTGAGGTGTAGCCGCTGAACTGCCCTTGTGGATGAAACAGTACCCTCTTGATGATGTGCGTTTCTCTTGGCTCCAAGCCCAAGTTTCAAGTAGTGTTGCAGATATCAGCACTCTTGAAGAGGTTTCAAATGTTTAGTCCAATAGATCAATTTTTCCTTACTCTTAGCACTACTAAATGGCACTCTTTTCTCAGTGGCAGCAAAAAAGGCAACTTAACATGGAAACTGCAATTGGGAAGTTGGCATACAGCTCCTGTTTATATCTCGCTCAGGCTGGACTGTTATCACTGTTGATTTCTGTACCTCACAAGTCAGAAATAACTGAGCTCAAGAAAGTATTCATACTTTTACCCTCTCTGTCAACATGAACTTTAAGATGCTAAATAAGTCATATGCTCAAAGAGAAGCTTGGTGGAAATATCATAGTCACTCAAAGGTCTTGTAATATCTCTTTAAAAGGCACATTAAACATTTCATTTTCAAAGCCTGCTCATTCATTCATTTAGCCAGTCTGTGTGCCAGGTGCTGGGATACAGCAGTCAACATGAAAAGAATCCTCCCTGACTTCAGTGTACTACTGCATTCTATAAGGGAGGAAGCTGAGCATAGAATTTGAAGATTCATTAAAGTTCTTATGGTATCAGCAATGAAGTGTATGATGCATTAAGCCAGTATATTTACTATATATGTCTTTTTTGGAAAAATTGCATGAATTAGATCATAAGCCTAATTCTTTCACTTTTCCCTGAATTATAGGAACCTGTCTAAAATGTACTTTTCCTGAATTACACATTTTCCTCAGTTCTCCACTATGCTCTGAGTGCAGAACCACAAACAACTTTTTTTTTTGGTCTAGGTCATTTCCAAATCAAAATTTTGTTGAAGACATTCTATGTGGCATTCACTCTGCTATACACGGTGGGGGAACCAAAACTGTAGTTTGGGCCTGTTTAGAAACTCAAGTGAAAGAGGAGAGTGAAAAAGTTGGCTTAAAGCTCAACATTCAGAAAACGAAGATCATGGCATCTGGTCCCATCACTTCATGGGAAATAGATGTGGAAACAGTGTCAGACGTAATTTTGGGGGGCTCCAAAATCACTGCAGATGGTGGCTGCAGCCATGAAATTAAAAGATGCTTACTCCTTGGAAGGAAAGTTATGACCAACCTAGATAGCATATTCAAAAGCAGAGACATTACTTTGCCAACAAAGGTCCATGTAGTCAAGGCTGTGGTTTTTCCAGTGGTCATGTATGGATGTGAGAGTTGGACTGTGAAGAAATCTGAGCACTGAAGAATTGATGCTTTTGAACTGTGGTGTTGGAGAAGACTCTTGAGAGTCCCTTGGACTGCAAGGAGATCCAACCAGTCCATCCTAAAGGAGATCAGTCCTGGGTGTTCTTTGGAAGGAATGATGCTAAAGCTCAAACTCCAATACTTTGACCACCTGATGTGAAGAGTTGACTCATTGGAAAAGACTCTGATGCTGGGAGGGATTGAGGGTAGGAGGAGAAGGAGACAACAGAGGATGAGATGGCTGGATGGCATCACCAACTCAATGGACATGAGTTTGGGTGAACTCTGGGAGTTGGTGATGGACAGGGAGGCCTGGCGTGCTGCAATTCATGTTGTCACAAAGAGTTGGACACGACTGAGTGACTGAACTGAACTGAACTGAGAAACTCTTGCTGTGGAGAAGGTGAGACAAGGCACAAATTCAAGAAAATAAATGGAATGATCACCCTTGGTAGCTGCTAAAGAGAGACATTGGCCTCCATTCTCTCTCAGGAAATATTTTATCCACTGATGTATTTGGTGGTGTTTATATTAAATATTGGAGAAGGCAATGGCAACCCACTCCAGTACTCTTGCCTGGAGAATCCCAGGGACGGGGGAGCCTGGTGGGCTGCTGTCTATGGGGTCGCACAGAGTTGGACACGACTGAAGCAACTTAGCAGCAGCAGCAGCATATTAAATATAATGAACATTTCACAGTTAGCCTCCTGTTAAGTTTTCATCAAGCAACACCTGCCATATTATTGTCATGAATTTTTTCTAATTTTAGTAATGGGAAAAGAGAGACCATATTCTACTGACATTGGAATCAATACACTATATAAATAGAAAGTGTGTATTTTATTCACTAGTTATAGGACAAGACATTTCATAAAACATCTTTTCCTGGAAACCTATGGTATGTAAAGATAGAATCTTAGAAATATACTTGGCTTTAACTATCTTCTTCTTCCTTTCCAGTGCCAAAAAACAATTTTAGTATCTACTTGAACATTGCAATGGATGGGACCTCGCAAATGTGATAATAGAAACAAAATTACCTAGTATTTTATATGCTTTTTACAAAACATGTTTTCTCATTAAATTACCCCAGCAACCTTGCTTGTTATTTTTAGAACAGCACTAATTATTGGAAAGTCTTCTTTATATCAACTACAACTTCCTTTTCTTGCAAAATCTAACTTATGATCCTGATTTAAATCTCTGGAGATAAGCAGAATCTGCTTATTTTATTTGGATAAGCATAATAACCTCTTTTAGATGACAACTTTCACAATATTTGAAGGTATTACCAATGTTCTCTTGTTCCAGTCATTTTTTCTCTCCACTCATCAAGTTAATTTTGCCTTTTTTTGTGTCAAACTCTTACATATTATTTTAACCTCTCCCATGTGGAAATTGGTTACAGAGTCTCCAACAACCTGAGCACCCCTCTCTGGACACAAATTTGCTATCATCTTTAAACAGAGGTGCTGGGTCTAGAACATAGATACCTGACTGTATGTTGCCCAGTGAGATTCTTACTTATGTTAATCAAGACATTTTATTCAGGTGGATGGGGGGTGTCATAGCCTAGAGTTCAGAGTGTGGACTGTGAAATCAACAAGACCATTGGTTTAAACTATGGCTATCTGACTGTGGCTATAAGCTCTTGAGCAGTTTACCTAGTCTTCTCTGTTTGAGCTTTGGTTTTCTCAGCTAAAACATGCAAAGCATACTATTTACAAAGCAGTTTTGTTGTGAGATATGTGTATAACCTTCTTGTTACTATTAATAACAACAATAATAATATAGCTCAAAAACTTTGATATGAGGCAGGCACATTATGCTGTTCTTTTGTATTATGCTTTTCACCCACAGACTCTTGGTTTCTCTTACACGTTACTTTTCAAATCTGGTCTCTGTCATCTTGTGGACCATTTATTCTCCAACTTATCACCTGGGGAGCATTTAGAAATTCTGGTGTGCAGGCTGTACTTCAGAAACCAATTAAATTATACTTTCTGGGAGTAAAGACCAAGCACCAGTATTTTTAAAGGCTTTTTTTTTCATACACAGCTAATTTTGAAAGCCATCGCTGTAAAATGTAGCTTCAATATGATCTAATTAAACATCTACCATGTTATTCCTATTAAATACACACATGTTAGTAGTTGAGCACTGTGAAAGTCCATTTCCCATTTACTCCATGTCCAGTATGGATGTTTCTAGTTGTCAGGAGGACTTCTGATGCACAAATTAGAACTCCTTCCATTTTGTCTCTGTTGGTTTTGTTGTTGTTGTTTACTTTCTAAGTTGTGTCTGACTCTTTTGTGACCCCATGAACTGTAGCCCACCAGGCTTCTCTGTCCATTGAATTTTCTAGGCAATAATACTGGAGTGAGTTGCCATTTCCTTTTCCAGGGGATCTTCCCGACCCAGGGAATGAACTTCCATCTCCTGCGTGCGTCTCTGCCTTACAGGCTGATTCTTTACTACTGAGCCACCAGGTCTAATTCTTTCGAGTTCTTCATAAAAAGTTATTGTCTTGATCAGGGCTCTCCAGAGACACCAATAAGTAGGATATGAACACACACGTATACACACACACATATAGTACATATTCATGTATGTATTTATATGCATAGTATACATAAATACAACTATGTGCTGCGCTTAGTCACTCAGTTGTGTCTGACTTTTTGCAACCCATGGACTGTAGCCACTAGGCTCCTCTGTTCATGAGGCTTCTCCAGGCAAGAATACTGGTTTGGGTTACCAGTTCCTCCTCCAACTGGGTTGCCATTTCCTCCTTCAAACTACAACTATATATATATATATATATATATATATATATATATGTATACATATATATATATTTATTTATTAAAGGATTTGTTTTAAGGAATTTGCTTACACAGTAGTGAAGGCTGTCAAATCTAAAATCTGCAGGTTGGGTGGCTAGTAGGCTGAAGACCCTGAGAGGAGCTGTTGCCATAGTGCAAATCCAAAGTCCCTCTATTGCAGAATTCTCCTCTGCTCAGAGGATATCACCTTTTTGTTCTAGTCAGACCTTCAACTGATTGATGAAGCCCACCACATTATGGAGGGCAATCTGCTTTATTCAGATGGAACTAAATATGAATTTATTTCTAAAACATCTTCACAAAAATATCCAGAATACTGTTTGACCATCTGTCTTGGCACCCAGTGGTTCAGCCATGTTATGCCTGAAAGTTTTCGTTAACCATCTGTTCATATTACACTGGCTAGAATTCAGTCACATCACTACAATCAAGGACGAGAAAAGTTGGAAAATATGGTTTAGGTGTCTGCTCAAGAAGAGAAGAAATAGGTGAACATCTAGGCTGTATAACGCCTTCCCTGATAGCTTAGTTGGTAAAGAATCCACTTGCAATGCAAGAGACCCCGGTTTGATTCCTGGAGAATGGATAGGCTACCCACCCCAGTATTCTTGGGCTTCCCTGATGGCTCAGCTGATAAAGAATCCACCTGCAATGCAGGAGACCTAGGTTCGATCCCTGGGTTGGGAAGATCCCCTGGAGAAGGGAAAGGCTACCCACTCCAGTATTCTGGCCTGAAGAATTCCATGGGCTGTATAGTCTATGGGGTCACAAAGAGTTGGACACGACTGAGCGACTTTCACTTTCAGGCTGTATAAGCCACATCTACATTAAAAAAAAAACAGAGAAATAAATATTAGCTCTTATTAACTAATAGAGAGTTGTGTTACTGTTTCTTCTTTAACTGAAGTGAAGAACCTTATTTTTGTCTCCCTCTGTTTTTTAAGTTTTTCATTTCTTCTTTTTATTTCATTAGAATCTAAATCATTAGTATACTTGTAGAGTATCAACAATATTAATAATATTAACAGTTACACTGCCACTACAGGAAGAGTCTCCCTGCCCTAAGATTAAAATGATCTTTATAAGAACCCAATAAGGTTCATAAAACTATAACACCCCATCTAATTTGAAATCTGTCTCCCGGTATCTTCTCTCCCTTATTTGAGGAATTTTCTACGTTTCCCACTATAAAAAAAGGAAAGAAGAAAAGGGAGAATGAGAGAGAAGAAAAATAATTTTCTCATAGGAATAGACTACATTCAAAAGTTCTTAATCCTGAATACACATTAGAAATACCTGTGGAATTTAAAGTATATTCTGTGTCGGCCCTGTCTCTAGACATTTTGGCATTGCCTTTCTTTGGGATTGGAATGAAAACTGACCTTTTCCAGTCCTGTGGCCACTGCTGTGTTTTCCAAATTTGCTGGCATATTGAGTGCAGCACTTTCACAGCAGCATCTTTCAGGATTTGGAATAGCTCAATTCGAATTCCATCACTTCCACTAGCTTTGTTCGTAGTGATGCTTTCTAAGGCCCACTTGACTTCACATTCCAGGATGTCTGGCTCTAGGTCAGTGATCACACCATCGTGATTATCTGGGTCATGAGGATCTTTTTTGTGCAGTTCTTCTGTGTATTCTTGCCATCTCTTCTTAATATCTTCTGCTTCTGTTAGGTCTATACCATTTCTGTCCTTTATCGAGCTCATCTTTGCATGAAATGTTCCTTTGGTATCTCTGATTTTCTTGAAGAGATCCCTAGTCTTTCCCATTCTGTTGTTTTCCTCTATTTCTTTGCATTGATCACTGAAGGAGGCTTTCTTATCTCTTCTTGCTATTCTTGGGAACTCTGCATTCAGATGTTTATATCTTTCCTTTTCTCCTTTGCTTTTCGCTTCTCTTCTTTTCACAGCTATTTGGCTCCAAAATCACTACAGATGGTGACTGCAGCCATGAAATTAAAAAATGCTTGCTCCTTGGAAGGAAAGTTATGACCAACCTAGATAGCATATTCAAAAGCAGAGACATTACTTTGCCAACAAAGGTCCAGCTAGTCAAGGCTATGGTTTTTCCTGTGGTCATGTATGGATGTGAGAGTTGGACTGTGAAGAAGGCTGAGCGCTGAAGAATTGATGCTTTTGAACTGTGGTGTTGGAGAAGACTCTTGAGAGTCCCTTGGACTGTAAGGAGATCCAACCAGTCCATTCTGAAGGAGATCAACCCTGGGATTTCTTTGGAAGGAATGATGCTAAAGCTGAAACTCCAATACTCTGGCCACCTCATGCAAAGAGTTGACTCATTGGAAAAGACTCTGATGCTGGGAGGGATTGGGGGCAGGAGGAGAAGGGGACGACAGAGGATGAGATGGCTGGATGGCATCACTGACTCAATGGACCATGAGTCTGAGTGAACTCCAGGAGTTGGTGATGGACAGGGAGGCCTGGCGTGCTGCGATTCATGGGGTCTCAAAGAATCGTACACGACTGAGTGACTGATCTGATCTGATCTAGACATTTTAACTTAATTTGTCTGCAGTACAGCTCAGGCATTGATATTTTTAAAGAGATTCCTAGGCAAATGTGACCAGAGTTAAGAACTCAAAATTACTTTTATTGGCAGGGTTAAACTCTAAAATTGCAAAATTGAATATTTATTTAAATACTAAATACTGTAAAGTTATATATATATATATATATATATAATATTTTTTTCAAATATGTAACATAACCAAATGAAGCAGACCATAATAGCAATCAGGTGGAAAATTTATATGACAGAGTGTGAAAGTAGAAATGTACTTCTTATTTGCAGATCAGGTTGGTCAGTCAGTCAGTGCAGTCACTCAGTCGTGGCCAACTCTTTGCAACCCCACGGACTGCAGCACGCCAGGCTTCCCTGTCCATCACCAACTCCCGGAGCTTGCTCAAAGTTACGTCCATTGAGTCGGTGATGGCATCCAACCATCTCAACCTCTGTTGTCCCCTTCTCCTCCTTCCTTCAATCTTTCCCAGCATTAGGGTCTTTTCCAAGGAGTCAGTTCTTCATATCAGGTGGCCAAAGTATTGGAGTTTCAGCTTCAGCATCAGTCCTTCCAATGAGTAATCAGGACTGATATCCTTTACGGTAGACTGGTTGGATTTCCTTGCAATCCAAGGGACTCTCAATAGTCTTCTCCAACACCACAGTTCAAAAGTATCAATTCTCGGACACTCAGCTTTCCTTATAGTCTAACTCTCACATCCATACATGACTACTGGAAAAACCATAGCTTTGACTGGACAGACCTTTGTCAGCAAAGTAAAGTCTCTTCTTTTTAATATGCTGTCTAGATTCATCATAGCTTTTCTTCCAAGGAGCAAGTGTCTTTTAATTTCATGGCTGCAGTCACCATCTGCAGTGATTTTGGAGCCCCCAAAAATAAAGTCTGTCACTGTTTCCATTGTTTCCCCATCTTTTTGCAATGAAGTGATGGGACTGGATGCCATGGTCTTCGTTTTCTGAATGTTGAGTTTTAAGCCAGCTTTTTCAGTCTTCTCTTTCACTTTCATCAAGAGGCTCTTTAGTTCTTCTTTGCTTTCTGCCATAAGGGTGGTGTCATCTCTGTATCTGAAGTTATTCATAATTCTCTCAGCAATCTTGACCAGCTTGTGCTTCATCCAGCCTGGCATTTTGCATAATGTACTCTGCATATAAGTTAAATAAGCAGGGTGACAATATATAGCCTTGACATACTCCTGTCCTGATTTGGAACCAGTTTATTGTTCCATGTCCAGTTCTAACTGTTGCTTCTTGACCTGCATACAGATTTCTCAGGAGGCAGGTAAAGTGGCCTGGTATTCCCATTTCTTGAAGAATTTTCCACAGTTTTTTGTGATCCACACAATCAAAGGCTTTGGCATAGTCAATAAGGTGGAAGTAGATGTTTTTCTGGGCCTCTCTTGCTTTTTTGATGATCCAGTGGATGTTGGCAATTTGATCTCTGGTTCCTTTGCCTTTTCTAAATCCAGATTGAACATCTGGAAGTTCACGGTTCATGTACTGTTGAAGCCAGGCTTGGAGAATTTTGAGCATTACTTTGCTAGTATGTGAAATGAGTGCAGTTGTGTGGTAGTCTGAACATTCTTTGGCATTGCCTTTCTTTGGGATTGGAATGAAAACCTTTCCAGTCCTTTTCCAGTCCTGTGGCCACTGCTGAGTTTTCCAATTTGCTGGCATATTGAGTGCAGAGCTTTAACAGCTTCATCATTTAGGATTTGAAATAGCTCAACTGAAATTCCATCACCTCCACTAACTTTCTTCATAGTGCTGCTTCCTAATGCCCACTTGAGTTCACATTCCAGGATGTCTAGCTCTAGGTGAGTGATTGCACCACCATGGTTAATTGGGTCATTAAGATCTTTTTTGTATAGTTCTTCTGTGTATTCTTGTATCAGGTTAGAGATTAGGAAATATTCTTCGTATGGAATTTAAAGATTGCCTTTGTGTGGAACTTGTGATATCACATACATCAGATAAAAAAATGTGCATTGTCATATGAATGGCAATTTAGAATGCAGATGATGTTTATGGGGAAGCCCAAAGCAAACTACCACTTCTTCTATTGGAATGATCATTCCAACCCTTGGCTTTGAGATTTAGTTAAGCCAAGAGTGAAAAAAATTAAGGAATGAATGAAGAAATTTTGTACACATTTTAAAAAGTTTTTATCACCTTTTAATACAGGAATATAATATGAATTAAGATATGCATGTAGTGGGCAAAGAGTAAACAAAATATCTTTTTCTCTTTGACCTTCGTTTGTCTTCCTTGTACTGTTTTCCTGGAAACATATAAAGATGGCTTGGGTCAACTTTGTTACCAGGCTTCATTGTAAAACTGACCCCTGTTTGGTATTGATTGGTCCTGTAAGAGTCGGACATGACTGAATTACTTCCCTTTCACTTTTCACTTTCATGCATTGGAGAATGAAATAGCAACCCACTCCAGTGTTCTTGCCTGGAGAATCCCAGGGATGGGGGAGCCTGGTGGGCTGCCGTCTATGGGGTCACACAGAGTCCGACACGACTGAAGTGACTTAGCAGCAGCAGCAGCAGCAGTACCTGGACTGAGAGACCTATAAATGCCTGATAGGAAGGCTTAATTTTGGTCCCAGACTGTGACTTGAGTAATCAACATGTCCCTTTTGGGGGTCCTGAAACCTAGGACTGTGGAGTTACTTTAAAAAGATATGAGGCATGTATTTTCTGAACCAGGATGCTCCTCACACCTACCAGATGTGAGCTTCGTAACTCTTGACAACCGGGTGAGCTACTACAAGGACTTCCCAGAAAGAGGAACACCTGGTGCTTTCATCTGCTGGCAAGATATATCTGTAGCATTAGGGGTTCTTAAAGTGTGGCTCTCCAGTTTACCATCATGATTATCTCCAGGGAACTTACTGTAAGTTCAAATTCTGGGACCTTATCTCAGGACTACTCAATCAGAAACCCAGGTGAAAGAGGAGAGGTGGGGAACAGCAGTCTGTGTCTTAACAGTCCCTTGAGGTGATTCCAGTGCATACTCAAGATTGAACACCATTGTTCCAAGTGAGCTTGACACGAAGTGTGCCCTGTGGTAGTCTTATGCTGGGTGTTCAATTGAACCTATGATGGTGATCGTCTCTGGTGGGTATTGTGCATTAACTATACTCGAAAGTGTGTCAGGGAAATGCACTTGTTTTTCCCAGTGGTTAGAAGTGGTTTTAGTGTTTACTGAGGATTTAGTTTGACATATATTTTATGGACCATAACATGAAATAATGTTCCTATTTGTGGTGAAACTTACTGAGTCCGTTTTACCTATTAAATTCCATTTCCCATAAAGCAAAAGTTCTCACCTGGACAGATGGTAGTGAAGGAGGGTAAAAGAAGATATTTGAGACTCTAATGCAAGAAGCACATTGTGTCCATCCTATTAGAGTTAACAGAATTTGAGGGTGAAGAAGAGTGTAATTCAAGGACATGTAACACACTCACACACATACATACGTGGGCTTTCCTGGTGGCTCAGATGGTAAAGAATCTGCCTGCAATGTGGGAGATCCCCGGGGCGGAGGCGGTGGGGGGGCGTGGTGGGGGGGTGGTGTTCAATGCCTGGGTCAGGAAGATCCCCTGAAGAAAGAAATGGCAACCCACTCCAGTATTCTTGCCTGGGGAATCCCATGGACAAAGGAGCCACACACACTCTCACACTTACATACACAGACACACTAATTACCCTCCCTTTTCCCCTTTGACCTTTCTTTCCTTCTTCCTTTTTCCTTCCACCCTCCCTCCCTCTTTCCTTATTCTTCATTTTTTTCTTTTGTCTCCAATTATTTAATTCTCATAAAAATATTTCTTTTGTTAGTGCCTCAAAATTGGAAAGAGATATACCAGTTACATGGTTAGCCTTGTTCGAGTTTTAGAACTTTTAAAGTTTATTAAAAGCCATTTGAAAGCTTAGCCTATAGTAGAGAATTCTTTATTACCATTTTCAGTATTGTCCTCTTGTGTCAAGTTGAGATAATCCTGAGTGGCTTATGTGAAATGGCTCTGGTTTGAGAAAAATGTAATTAGTCTAGGCTTAACACATTATAGTTAAGTGAATAATTGGTGGCAATTGTGTGATTGCAAAGTCCTTTTAGTTTAATTGGAACCTTGATTTTTGCCAGTGAACCACTTGGAAAGGTAAAAGGAAAATTTTTTAAAGTAAATTTTAAAGGTTTTTGTTAGTACAGTGGATTTTTAGTCTTAATGGGGCTCTTTTACTGAATACAGTATGGTTTTTCTTGAAGGGGAGTTTTGTCAGTGGAGTAAATTGGCATGATAGGGTTGTAATACAAATCTGCCTATGGAACCCTTGCTGCCATATTATATGGTGACAGTATTCATAGTTTTAAGTGACTCTAACTATATTAGCCTACTCTGGCTGCCATGACAAAATAGCCCAGATTGGGTAGCTTAAACAACATGCATTGATTTTTCTCACGGTTCTGAAGGCTAATAGTCCATCATCTACTAGTTCTGAAGGCTAAGTCCATTATCAAGGTTCCAGCAGATTTGGTTTCTGGTGAGGACTCACTTCCTGGCTTGTAGACTGCCACCTTCTCCTTGTGACCTCACATGGCTTCTCCTCAGGGTGCTCGTGGGGTTGGATGAGTAGGAGAAGGAGAAAGAACTTTCTGATGGCTCTTCTTTTACCTTATTTAACCTTAATTACTTCTTTAGAGGCCCCATTTCCAAATATAGTTGCACTAGGGGTTTAAGGCTTTAACACATACATTTTGGAATGACACAAACATTCAGTCTGTAACACCAGCTTAATTGAAAATGTCTTGAGGGCAATTAAAGTGGTCAAATAAGTGAAATTTCAGATCCGTTTATCAAAGTTGCTGGATGCAGGCTTAAATGAATTTGTTGGGACTCTTTTCTATATCTCTTAGCTTTGATTTTTATTCTCAGCTCGACTCTCAACAAGAGATGGCAAATGATCACTACCAGATTCCAAGTTTATGTTCTGTCATCTAACTCAGTGAAAGAAAGCTTCACGTTACCAACTGTTCTGTTCAGATTCCCATGATGGTATCTTTTTAAACATATTTGAGCCACAGACTCATTCCTGAATCAATTATATTGATCAGGAAGCCAGTTGGTCAGACCCAGGTTATGTGGCCAGATCAAGGATTGGGGCAGACATGTCCAAAAACTTGGACCAAGAATAAAGAAGAGGGTTTCCCTGCTGACTCAGTGGTGGAGAGTCTGCCTGCCAATGCAGGAGACAGGAGTTTAACCCCTCATCCAGGAGGATCCCACATGCTGCGGGGCAGCTAGGCTCTTCTGCCACAACTGTTGAGCCTCTGCTCTAGAGCCCAGAAGCTGCCAACTATTGAGCTCATGTGCTACAATTACGAAGCCCATATGCCCTAGAGCTGGTGTTCCACAACAATAGAAGCCACCAGAATGAAAAGCTCGTGCATTGTGGCTACAGAGTAGCATCCGCTCATTCCAACTAGAGAAAAACCTGTGCAGCAACCAAGACCCAGCACAGACATAAATAAATAAAATTACTTAAAAAAGAAGAATTTATACAAAGGAAACTCTTTATGCTGTTGACAAAAGGGAAGCCCGTTCTTGGCATGCCGAAATGATACCTGCACCATAACTTCCTAAGCAGAGTGGACTTTCCTCCAGAAAACTGCTTATCTCTTCCTACAAATCTGGCTGGTATTGATAGGATTCTGTCTTACTTGGTATGTATTTTTTCTAACGTTGAGCTGGATTTAGAGTGACTTCCTGAACACTGTTTGAAGGTTTAAGTATAGAAAGTCATAGTCAAACATGTTTTAAATCTTTAGAATTAAACTGTCCATGGTTTTTTCTCTTCTTTTTAAAGAAGAAATGTACATAGTTATCTATCCTTACAAATAGATGAGCTGAAAGATGAGATACTTCAATAATGCCAATTCTTGGAGTATACTTTTTTCTGTTGGGAATTTAAAGACATTATTCTCCCCACTCATATGAGATACGAAAGGCATTGGATGTCTACCAGCTGGAGCTACTGAGCCTGCACGCTCTAGAGCCCATGCTTTGCAGCAACAGAAGCCTGTTCACTGCAATGATGACCCAGGGCAGCCACAATTTAAAAAGATAATTAAAAAACTTAAAAAAAAAAAGCTAAACTCTGGGGGAAAATTTTAAAAACCCTCACGTCACTGGGAAGTAATCAAAAGCAGACAGAAGTTAGAATACATCTGAAACAAGTCCTTAAGCTCTGATTGTATAAGAACAGTGTATCTTGCTCCAAGACATGTTTCTCCTTCTTAAAAGGAACCTTCTGACTAATTTTGTTATCTTAAGATGTATGTTGTGGGAGTGGGTCTGGTAAGACCTTTCTAGAGTTCTAATCTTGTTAATTTAAGATGTATGGGAATGCAAGGGATTTCTGTGTGTTGATTTTATATCCTGCAACTTTACTATAGTCATTGATTATTTCTAGTAATTTTCTGGTGGAATCTTTAGGGTTTTCTATGTAGAGGATCATGTCATCTGCAAATAGGGAGAGTTTTACTTCTTCTTTTCCAATTTGGATTCCTTTTATTTCTTTTTCTGCTCTGATTGCTGTGGCCAGAACTTCCAAAACTATGTTGAATAGTAATGGTGAAAGTGGGCACCCTTGTCTTGTTCCTGACTTTAGAGGAAATGCTTTCAATTTTTTACCATTGAGGATAATGTTTGCTGTGGGTTTGTCATATATAGCTTTTATTATGTTGAGGTATGTTCCTTCTATTCCTGCTTTCTGGAGAGTTCTTATCATAAATGGATGTTGAATTTTGTCAAAGGCTTTCTCTGCATCTATTGAGATAATCATATGGTTTTTATTTTTCAATTTGTTAATGTGGTGTATTACATTGATTGATTTGCAGATATTGAAGAATCCTTGCATACCTGGGATAAAGCCCACTTGATCATGGTGTATGATCTTTTTAATGTGTTGTTGGATTCTGATTGCTAGAATTTTGTTAAGGATTTTTGCATCTATGTTCATCAGTGATACTGGCCTGTAGTTTTCTTTTTTGTGGGATCTTTGTCAGGTTTTGGTATTATGGTGATGGTGGCCTCATAGAATGAGTTTGGAAGTTTACCTTCCTCTGCAATTTTGGAAGAGTTTCAGCAGGATAGGTGTCAGCTCTTCTCTAAATTTTTGGTAGAATTCAGCTGTGAAACCGTCTGGACCGGGCTTTTGTTTGCTGGAAGATTTTTGATTACAGTTTCAATTTCCATGCTTGTGATGGGTCTGTTAAGATTTTCTATTTCTTCCTGGTCCAGTTTTGGAAAGTTGTACTTTTCTAAGAATTTGTCCATTTCTTCCACGTTGTCCATTTTATTGGCATATAATTGTTGATAGTAGTCTCTTATGATCCTTTGTATTTCTGTGTTGTCTGTTGTGATCTCTCCATTTTCGTTTCTAATTTTGTTGATTTGATTTTTCTCCCTTTGTTTCTTGATGAGTCTGGCTAATGGTTTGTCCCTTGCATTCCTATACACTAATAATGAGAAAACAGAGAGAGAAATTAAGGAAACAATTCCATTCACCATTGCAATGGAAAGAATAAAATACTTAGGAATATATCTACCTAAAGAAACTAAAGACCTATATATAGAAAACTATAAAACACTGGTGAAAGAAATCAAAGAGGACACTAATAGATGGAGAAATATACCATGTTCATGGATTGGAAGAATCAATATAGTGAAAATGAGTATACTACCCAAAGCAATTTATAGATTCAACGCAATCCCTATCAAGCTACCAACAGTATTCTTCACAGAGCTAGAACAAATAATTTCACTATTTGTATGGAAAAACAAAAAACCTCGAATAGCCAAAGCGATCTTGAGAAAGAAGAATGGAACTGGAGGAATCAACCTACCTGACTTCAGGCTCTACTACAAAGCCACAGTTATCAAGACAGTATGGTACTGGCACAAAGACAGAAATATAGATTAATGGAATAAAATAGAAAGCCCAGAGATAAATCCACGCACATATGGACACCTTATCTTTGACAAAGGAGGCAAGAATATACAATGGACTAAAGACAATCTCTTTAACAAGTGGTGCTGGGAAATCTGGTCAACCACTTGTAAAAGAATGAAACTAGACCACTTTCTAACACCATACACAAAAATAAACTCAAAATGGATTAAAGATCTAAACGTAAGACCAGAAACTATAAAACTCCTAGAGGAGAACATAGGCAAAACACTCTCTGACATATATCACAGCAGGATCCTCTATGACCCACCTCCCAGAATATTGGAAATAAAAGCAAAAATAAACAAATGGGACCTAATTAACCTTAAAAGCTTCTGCACATCAAAGGAAACTATGAGCAAGGTGAAAAGACAGCCTTCAGAATGGGAGAAAATAATAGCAAATGAAGCAACTGACAAACAACTAATCTCAAAAATATACAAGCAACTCCTACAGCTCAACTCCAGAAAATAAATGACCCAATCAAAAAATGGGCCAAAGAACTAAATAGACATTTCTCCAAAGAAGACATACAGATGGCTAACAAACACATGAAAAGATGCTCAACATCACTCATTATCAGAGAAATGCAAATCAAAACCACTATGAGGTACCATTTCACACCAGTCAGAATGGCTGCGATCCAAAAGTCTACAAATAATAAATGCTGGAGAGGGTGTGGAGAAAAGGGAACCCTCTTACACTGTTGGTGGGAATGCAAACTAGTACAGCCACTATGGAGAACAGTGTGGAGATTCCTTAAAAACTGGAAATAGAACTGCCTTATGATCCAGCAATCCCACTGCTGGGCATACACACTGAGGAAACCAGAAGGGAAAGAGACATGTGTACCCCAATGTTCATCGCAGCACTGTTTATAATAGCCAGGACATGGAAGCAACCTAGATGTCCATCAGCAGATGAATGGATAAGAAAGCAGTGGTACATATACACAATGGAGTATTACTCAGCCATTAAAAAGAATACATTTGAATCAGTTCTAATGAGGTGGATGAAACTGGAGCCTATTATACAGAGTGAAGTAAGCCAGAAGGAAAAACATAAATACAGTATACTAACGCATATATATGGAATTTAGAAAGATGGTAACAATAACCTGGTGTACGAGACAGCAAAAGAGACGCTGATGTATAGAACAGTCTTATGGACTCTGTGGGAGAGGGAGAGGGTGGGAAGATTTGGGAGAATGACATTGAAACATGTAAAATATCATGTAAGAAACGAGTTGCCAGTCCAGGTTCGATGCGCGATACTGGATGCTTGGGGCTGGTGCACTGGGACGACCCAGAGGGATGGTGTGGGGAGGGAGGAGGGAGGAGGGTTCAGGATGGGGAACACATGTATGCCTGTGGCAGATTCATTTTGATATTTGGCAAAACTAATACAATTATGTAAAGTTAAAAAAAAAAAAAAAGATGTATGTTGTGGGAGTGGGTCTGTTAAAAGTATATAAGGCCTTGATAAGACTATGGGGGGGGCACTCTCCACCCCCCTTCTGATGTCTGTGTCAGAAGCTTTCTCTGTTCTTTTGTCTGTAATAAAATTTCTGCCACACACGCTGAAGAAGAAGAATCTCTAAGAATCTTAGCCAATGTATGTAAAGAAAACCATACATAGGTGCATCTACTGAAGTCCTGAGATTAAAATAAAATCTTAAGTTCAACCAGAGGAAAAAAGAAACATTACATCTTGGATAAACATGATGAGAGTTTAAAAATTTTTAAAGACATGTCATTGGAAATAGTTGAGGCCAGACAAAATGGAATGATATCTTTCAAGTATTGGGGGAAAAATTGTTGATCTAGAAATCTGTACTAAACAACATCATATCTAAAAAAAATAGAAGCACAATAAAGACATGTGTGTGTGCTCAGTCACTAAGTTGTGTCTAACTCTTTGTGACCCCATGGACTATTGCCTGCCAGGCCCCTCTGTCCATGGGATTTCCCAGGCAAGAATACTGCAGTGGGTTGCCAATTCCTTCTCCAGGGGATCTTCCCAACCCAGAAATTAAACTGTGTCTCCTGCATTGGCAGGTGGATTCTTTACCACTGAGTCACCTGGGAAGCCCACAATAAAGACATTTTCAGATAAATAACAACTGAATTTGTGGCTGATATGTCTGCAATTCTAGATATGGTAAAACAGAGTATTCAGGCTAAAGTATTCAGTATTCAGGAAACTTAGAAATACAGGGGAAAAAAAGCAAAGGACATTTTTTGATATGCAGATAAATATAATTAATGTTTTAGTTTCTAAAATTATTTGAAGTCAACTGAATGTTTATACCTAAACTAATGACAGTGTATTTATGGGGTTAATAACATGGGTTTTCTCCTTGGGATAAAAGCTATGACCAACCTAGACAGCATATTAAAAAGCAGAGACATTACTTTGCCGACAAAGGTCTGTTTAGTCAAAGCTATGGGTTTTCCAGTAGTCATGTATGGGTGTGAATTGGACCATAAAGAAAGCTGAGCGCCAAAGAATTGGTGCTTTTGAACTGTGGTGTTGGAGAAGATTCCTGAGAGTCCCTTGGACTGCAAGAAGACCCAACCAGTCAATCCTAAAGGAACTCGTCCTGAATATTCATTGGAAAGACTGATGTTGAAGCTGAAACTCCAATACTTTGGCCACCTGATATGAAGAACTGACTCCTTGGAAAAGACCCTGATGCTGGGAAAGATTGAAGGCAGGAGGAGAAGGGGATGACAGAGGATGAGATGGTTGGATGGTATCACTGACTCAATGGACATGAGTTTGAGCAAGCTCTGGGAGTTGGCGATGGACATGGAAGCCTGGCATGCTGCAGTCCATGGGGTTGCAAATAGTCGGACATGACTGAGCGACTGAACTGACTGCCTGACTGAACATGGGTGAGTGTACTTTGCCTGCATACATGTTTAGTCACTTAGCTGTGTCCAACTCTTTGCGACTCTATGTACTTTAAACAATAGCAAAAGAATTGCAAAGTCTGTAATAGAATTATACTTACATTATGTATAAGTGGTTTAATATTAATATTGTTAGCTTATTATAGTAATTTATTAATATTATTAATATTCAAGGTAAACTGTGGTAAGAGTTCATGTCCTAATCTTTATGGTGGCAATTAAAAGACTGCTATAAAGAGGAGTACCGAAAAATTCAGTAATGATGTTGAGTGTGACTCTGAGGAGGGAGGTGGGTGTTGACTAATGTTTTTGTTTGCTTGTTTGTTTTTCCAGTAATGTTTATACAGAATTCAAGGGGTTTTTCTTCTTTCCATTCCTATGGCTAAGTTTCACTTCCTGTCATATATGGTCCAGTTTCACATGAGTTATGACAACCTAAGATAGATAACTTGATTTGCATTCAGGATTCATTCTGATTTGTATGAGATGGGCACAAAGTAATAATTGGAGCAGAGATATTTCAGTGCTTTGCCACCTCAAGTGAGATTTATGATTGGTAATGAAAGCCCATATCTGATACCCAAGGACATGCTTGTAAACAAGACATTACCTAGCAATAAGTCCTTATCCTTCAGGAGCAGTTTAATAGATAAATAATGCATTCCAAATGCTTTCCAAGTCAGCAGCATCAAAGCACAGTCCACAGTATGTGGCTGGAGGTTATTCTCAGGTGTATTTCACCAGGAAGCTGAAAATAATTGAGGGTAAATAGAAAAAGGGAAAAAAAACCACACACTTGGATTAATATAAGGTTTGACCCATTTTCTCAGTAACTGATACCAGGAACTTTGGGGAAATGTGAGAGAGTTCCCAAATAAATGGAGCTCAGACCAAGGAGCAATAGAAGGATGTGTTGATTCTGGAAGCAATATTTATAACCTGGGATACAAAGCTGTTCCTACAAGATCTCTTTATTTTCCTGGGCAAGTCATTCATTAGACAGAATGCAGAGTGTACCGCTGATGAGCTGGGGACCTTGGAAAAGTCACCAAAATTCTGGAGGCCTCAGTGTCTTCAACTGAAATGAGAAGGTGGGACTGACTGATATCCAAGGTCCCTAGGGTTCTGATTCAGTGCTGCAGTCCAGTACAACTGAGGGCCTTTCCTGCTCAGACAACCAGGAACTTCCTCCTCAAAGCCCACCTCTTTCTCTTTCTCCCCCAGATTCAGCTTGTATCGTCACTGGCAGGACTGGCTACATAATTTGTGAGGTCTAGTGCAAAATGAAAATGCAAGGCCCCTTGTTCAGATACTAATTAGATTTCAGGTTGGAGAGAGCAGAGCATGTCTTAGAAGCACAGGGCCTTCTAAACATGTTGCCCTGTATGACTGCTCAGGCTACATGTCTGTGAAGCCATCTCTGCTTATTGTGCTCTGAAGATGAAAGCTTAGCAGTGACACACATTATCCCAAAAGACAAATATGCAAGTATTACATTTTGATGTTAGAGTATCTATAAACTATAAACTGTCTCCTCATAGTATAAATCTGATAGGGTTAATTATAATTTTTATTGACTGAATTAATTTAATTACTGGTAATGATATTGATTTTCTAATAGATTTTATTTTTTAGAGCAATTTTAGATAGTGAAATAGAATGGAAGGTATGTGTGTGTGTGAGTGTGACTCACCCACCTCACCACACACACATAGCCTCCTTTTTTTTTTTTTTATCAATATCACTCACCAGAGTGCTACATTTGTCACAAATTGTTGAGCCTACAGTGACATATCATTGTTACCCAAAGTCCATCGTGTACATTAGGGCTCACCCTTAGTCTTGTATATTTTATGGGATTAGGAAAATTTAAAATGACTTGTACTCATCATTACAGTATCATATACAGTAGTTTCACTGACCTGAAAATCCTTCATTCATGGTTCACATATTTGTCCTTCCCTTCCCCTTAACCCCTGGCTACTACTGATCTTTCTACTCTCTCATAGTTTTGCCTTTTCCAGAAGGTCATATAGTTGAATCATACAGTATGTAACTTTTCAGACTGGCTTTTTTTACTTAGTAATATGCATTTAATTTCCTCCAGGTTTTTTTGTGATTTGATAGTTCATTTCTTTTTAGTGCTGAATAATACTCGGTTGTCTGAATGTACCACAGTTTATCCATTCACCTACTGAAGGGCATCTTGGTTGCTTCCAAGCTTTGACAGATATGAATAAAGCTGCTGTAGACATTGGAGAAGACAATGGCAAACCACTCCAGTACTCTTGCCTGGAAAATCCCATGGATAGAGGAGCCTGGTAGGCTGTAGTCCACGGGGTCGCTAAGAGTTGGACAGGACTGAGCGACTTCCCTTTCACTTTTCACTTTACTGCATTGGAGAAGGAAATGGCAACCCACTCCAGTGTTCTTGCCTGGAGAATCCCTGGGATGGGGGAGCCTGGTGGGCTGCCATCTATGGGGTCGCACAGAGTCGAACATGACTGAAGCGACTTAGCAGCAGCAGCAGCAGCTGTAGGCATTAGTGTATAGGTTTTGTGTATATGTAGTTTTAAATTCTTTTGTACAGTTGCTGGCTTGTGTAACAATGTAGTCAAACACTCAGTCGTGTCTGACTCTTTGCAACCCCAGGAGTATAGTCGGCCAGCCTCCTCTGTCCATGGGATTCTCCCAGCAAGGATACTGGAACAGGTTGTCATTTCCTACTCCAGGGGGTCTTCCCGACCCAAAGATTGAACCGAAATCTCCTGCTTCTCCTGCATTGGCAGGAGGATTCTTTACCACTAGTGCCACCTGGGAAGCCCGGCTTGTGTAGTAAGAGTATGTTTAATTTTGTAAGAAACTGCCAAACTGTCTTTGAAAATGGCTGTACCATTTTTCATTCTCACCAGCAATGGGTGAGAGTGCCTACTGTTCCACGTCCTCTCCAACATTAAGAGTTGTCAGTTTTCTGAACTTCGGTCATTTAAAAAGGGGCGAAGTGATAATTCATTGTTTTAATTTCTATTTCCCTGGTTACATATCATATGGAACATATGGACCATCTTTTCAAATGCTCATTTGCCATTTGCCTATATTCTTTGATGAGGTATTTGTTCAGCTCTTTGACCATTTTTACAATCAAGTTGTTTTCTTACTGTTGAGTTTTAAGAGTTGTTTGTATACTTTGGATGACAGTCCTTTATAAGATTTTTTTCCGCAAAAATATTTTCTCCCAATCTTGTCTTCTAATTCTCTTGACTCGTTTCTTGCAGAGCAGTAAATTTTAATGATGTCTAGCTTTTTCATTCTCTTGTTCATGGATTGTGCCTTTGGTCTTGTATCTAAAAAATATCATTTTCAGACTGAAAGTTGTCTAGATTTTTCTCCTATTTTATCTTCTAGGAGTTTTATGGTGATACTGGTTTTCTGCTTGTATGACTTGTCACCGTACACTGAATGCTTTTCACCTAACATCATTATATTGGGTTCTTAGAAGCCTGTGAAAAACGCAGTTGTTTTCCAGATTAAGCAACTGAGGCCATGAGACAGAACAATGATTCTGAGCCATTTCTTTTTAGTCTTGGTCCAGTTTTCTTTCTTTGAGACCATGATACCCAACTATATTACCTCCGTGAACTAAAACTTGGTGAAATACAGAGACACTTTTCATTTAGGAAGTTCAAACTGCTCTAGGTGTGGTTACTTATAAAAGATTGTTTTGGTTGTTTTGTATAAATAAAACTGATACAGCTGTGTGGTGTTGTGTGGTCAGTGGCTAGTCGTGTCTTACTCTTTGAGACTCCATGGACTGTAATGTGCCAGGCTCCTCTGTCCATGTGATTTCCCAGGTGAGAATACTGGAGTGGGTAGCCAGCCCCTTCTCCAGGGGGTCTTCCCAACCCAGAAATCCAACCCATGTCTCTTGCGTCTCCTGCATTGGCAGGCAGATTCTTTATCACTAGTGCCACCTTGGAAGCCCCCAAAACTGGTATAGCAGATGCTATTAAAAAAAACAAAAAACAAAAAACACCTTTATGACTACCAGCCATATGCAAGAATAGCCTTGGCTGCAAAGTCTTTTGTGATTTTTTTTTCTTTTGTTGCGTACAGAGGAGACTTACCTCTGCTCTGAATGCCTTGGTCCCCATGCTTTGCATTTCTTGCCACTGAGCTAGAGTAATGGGGTCTTTACTTACGAAGGTTAAGGGTTTCTAAACTTTACAATAAAGTTGCTGTTTTAAGAATGAAATGCATTGTTTAAAGATAATATTGAAACTGTTATCTACTTGATACTATACTATGCCTATCTTTCATTTTAGGGTGGGGTTGGGATAGTTAGAAGAGGATAGCCTGACGAATTAATGAGTTTAGTTCCATCACTAACTAACTCTAACACTTTGGACAAGTTACTTAATCTTCCTGTGCCACTAAAATATTGGAAAATATTGTACCAACAAAAAAGGGTTGTGCTGACTAAAAGAAATAGAAACCACATAGTTAGCTCCCTAAAATTCAGATAACAGCAGTTTATTATTTTAGAAGGAAATAAAGTGAACAGTTGTTAGAACAATGTTCTATGAGTGATTTTGTTAGCGACTTGATGACACACTCCAGGAACTAGCATGAACATTATGCAAAATGGGAATATAGTGAGATGGCAAAAATGGAATGAAAATGACAAAAACATAATTTAGGAGAAAATTTTAATAGTAAACAAACAAACAAAAAAAACAGCAAGCACACAGAAAACAAACAGCTCAATCAAAGCAAAAAATATCTGAACTAAGCTTCAGAAAAGTAAAATTACCCAAATCAGATTATGCAGGAAAATAAAAGATGCAACCTTTAATTCAATTAATTTATTTATCCAGAACATGCATTATTCTGAAAGGCAATTTAAAACTAATGTAAAATGGATTTAGGGACTGTTGAAAACAATTAAGGTCAAGGTAATGTGTGCCTAAGTTCAAATTCTTATGGTTATAAGTTTGCTTTATGTCAGTATACTCTTGAAATAACTATTTGTAGCATATTTCAAATTAGTAGATGGGAATTCTCTTAAAATAGTTACTTTGTTCAGGGGAAAGTAAGCTATAAGCTTATGAGTAAGTCATGATCCCTGCCTATGGGTAGTCAGGCATATAAAAGTCAATAAATGTTTATTGAATTTAACTGAAACACACAGAGGTGTAAGTGGAGGCCTTCTCAGAGGACTTTTGGTTTGGTAACCATAATATACTGTTAGCCTTGGATTTAATTATGCTGATGTGTTACCAAAACAGTGCCTCTAATTTATTGATAGACTCACAGCATAATGATCCTTGGCAATCACTTGGTTCTATGTCATCTTGTGTCTACAGCTTGTTAATCCTCCACAAGGTTTGATTCCCACTAGAAATCTTTTTATTGACTATTATTAAGTCTCTTCTTATTGTCCTTCACATCTAAACCTTGTTCTTTGTAATTTGAGAAACAAAGTAAACACTCTGTGGAATGTGCCTGCTATTATTTCTATGACCACTCCTTGCAGAAGTGCAGACACCAGGTGGACAGCCCAAGGCTTGAGGACCCCTGCAAGCTGTTATGTTCTTCTCTTTCTGTTAAATAACAGAAAGGTCTAAATTTACCAATCTAGTGGTTGCATAGCCTCTCTGAAAGAGAGTTAAAGAGAGACTCAATTTTTCCTACAACAGAATACTTTCAGTGCAGGCTGATGTGGGGAAACTAGAGAAGCATTATTAATTCTCTTGTTCTGGGCATTATTCTTTAACAACGCTTGGTGGTGGTGGTTTAGTTGCTAAGTTGTGTCTGGCTCTTAGATCACATTAATATTTTTGACAATTTCAATTCAATATTGATGCATTTTAAGTTATTTTGTACTTCAGTTTCTTCACTTATAGAATGGGAATGCCAGTAATTTATTACGCTTCAAGGGTTTTGTACAGAGTGAATGAATTAATGATTTTGAAATATTAGACACTTTAAATGACTAGAGCAGTGCTCAGTACATGTTAAACCCTTGATATTTGTTAGCTGCTATTATTTTATGATTTTATTATTATTCTTATTGCTGTGCTTAGTTGCTCAGTTGTGTCCAACTCTTTGCAACCCCATGGACTGTAGCCCACCAGGCTCCTCTGTCCATGGGATTCTCCAGGCAAGAATACTGGACTGAGTAGCCTATCTCTTCTCCAGAGTATCTTCTGAACCTAGGGATTGAACCCAGGTCTTCCACATTGCAGGTGGATTCTTTACCGTGTGCTCCTTATTAATGATCAGTTAAGATTCCTAAGTCTTAATCGTACTGATGTTCAATAACTTTCTTCCTATCCATTCTGGGGTTTTGTTTTATCTTTAAGGGAAAGGTTTGGATTTACTAAATAGAATCTCATTAAAGATCCGTTATGCCACATTATCTGAATCAAGATACTCTTACCCAATTCATGCTGTATTCTTCTGGACTGTGCATTATTTCGCATGTGATAAGTGTGTCATCTGTGTGCCCCAGGCTGTTAAGTCTCTGTTAAAGGTGTCAAGTTGGACAGTGACCTGCAGCAGACCACTAGAGACATTGCTCCAGGTTGACACTGATTTAGTAATCAGTTTTCTTTGGAGAGAGATGCTCAACCAGCAAAAAGTTGACCAGACTTTATTACCATTCCACCTGTACTCCATGTGCAGTAGATCCTGCATCCAGAGACTTGGTGTTGATAGAGGCCTCTGCCTTCATAGGAGCTCCACTTCTGCCTGAGTGCTCCGAGATTTTCAACTGTGGTGCTGTGATCTCTTTGGCAAGTTCTTTCACTGCCTGATAGTGCCATTAAAACAATGAAGCTCCTCTTACCTCACCTGAATATCTCTCTGTTAATTATATTTTCAAATCTCTCAGGGTTTCTTCCCTATGTTCTAGACCACCTCGGCACATTGGAAAGAACAAAACCATTGCTTGAACACAGAATTTCTGTAGTATTTTGAGCATGTTTGGGATATTGTTTCTGATTCTGGTGTGGCACTGGCTTGGGACATACAGTTGGAATAGGGAAACTATAGTATCCTATTTACCTGGAATGTTCCTCTTTGTCATGGAAAAGGAAATTGTATGGGGATATGGCTAACTGGGAAGGGCTAAGGGTTGAAATTAGACCAGTTCATTGGGATGCTCATTGTCACTGTCTTTCTTCCATCTTCAAAAAGAGAATACTGGTGTGGTTCTGGAAATGCCTCCTGATCTGTGGACATCACTGAGCGTATCACAGTAGTCTCATTCCAGTGATCATTGGTTGACTCAGACATGAACGTGAGATGTAGAGTGTGAGGCAAAGGCCAAGTGAGAAGAATTGTGTCCTAAACAAATACTAAGAATTACTACTATTTTTATTTTAGAGAGGAAAACAGAATGCAGTGATGTCCAGAGAAGGCAACGGCACCCCACTCCAGTACTCTTGCCTGGAAAATCCCATGGACGGAGGAGCCTGGTAGGCTGCGGTCCATGAGGTCGCTAAGAGTCGGACACGACTGAGCGACTTCGCTTTCACTTTTCACTTTCATGCATTGGAGAAGGAAATGGCAACCCACTCCAGTGTTCTTGGCTGGAGAATCCCAGGGATGGGGGAGCCTGGTGGGCTGCTGTCCATGGGGTCGCACAGAGTCGGACACGACTGAAGCGACTTAGCAGCAGCAGCAGCAGCAGCAATGATGTCAGAGTTTCTACTCAAAACCCCACAATACATAAAGAAGAAAGAATCAGTCTACTCTTTAATCTTGAGCACTGAGCCATTATTTTCTTTTCCTAGGGCAGCAGTTCAGTGAACCTTCCATTTGAGGAGTTTTATGGACAATTAACTGCTTCTGTTGATTGATTTAGGGGACTGAGATATAAAAATTTTGCAAAACATTTTTACTTGAACACTTCACTTGATTTTTTGGTGAGTTTGGTTACTGAACCCTTTTGAAAATGCCCATTGTAAAGCTCTTTGCCAGTACCTCTTATTTTATTACCAGCAATTATTGCAGGCTGAAATTTTCTTCTTGTTCATTTTCTTGTTTGTTCTCTGTCCAGCTCAGTGTGGGCTGCATGAAGACAATGGTATTTTCTGTCTCATATTTCAGTGTTTGGAATATGTAGTCGCTTTATAAATATTCACTGAATGAACAATCAGATTTGTAGCTATCTCTATGATATCAGTATGTAAACACATTTTTAAGTGCTTTCTCTATTCCTGGCATAGTGGTAAGCAAAATATCTCATATTTGATTCTTACTTTTTAAAGGATAAAAGCAGAGAAGGAAGGAAGGTAGGTAGGAGGAGAGAGAGAAGGAGGGGGAGGAACAGATGGAAGGAAGGGAATGAGGGAATAAAGGAGGGGAAGGGAAGGAAAAAGAAAAAAGGAAAGAAGGAGGGAAGAAAGGAACAAATATCACAGTTCTGGAGGCTGGGGAATGTGCAAGATCAAGATGCCAGCCAACTTGTTTCCTGGTCTTGCAAACAGTTCTCTTCCTGGTTTGCAAATAGCTGCCTTCACCCTCTGTTCTCACCTTGTCTTTCCTTAAAGTGTGCATGTGGCGATCTCTGTCTCTCTCACTCTTCCTTTTCTTATAAGTACACTAATCCCATAATAGGGGCCTCATCCTTTTGACCTTTGTTGTCATCGTTCAGTCACTTAGTCTTGTCTGACTCTTTGTGACCCTATGGACTGCAGCAACCCAGGCCTCCCTGTCCTTCACTATCTCCTGGAGTTTGCTCAAACTCATGTCCATTGAGTTCAACCATCTCATCCTCGTTCACCGTCTTCTCCTCCTGTCCTCAATCTTTCCCAGCATCAGGATCTTTTCTATTCAGTCAGCTCTTCGCATTAGGTGGCTAAAGTACTGGAGCTTCAGCATCAGTCCCTTCCATGAATATTCAGAGTTGCTTTCCTTTAGGATTGATTGGTTAGATCTCCTTGTTGTCCAAGAGACTCTCAATAGTCTTCTCCAGCACCACAGTTTGAAGGGATCAATTTCTTGGTGCTCAGCTTTCTTTATGGTCCAACTCTTACATCTATACATGACTACTGGAAGAACCACAGCTTTGACTATACAGACCTTTGTTGGCAAAGTGATATCTCTGCTTTTTAGTACGCTGTCAATTTTGTCATAGATTTTCTTCCAAGGAGCAAGTGTCTTTTAATTTCGTGTCTGTAGTCACTGTCTGCAGTGATTTTGGAGTCCAAGAAAATAAAATCTGTCACTGTTTCCTCTTTTTTCCCATCTATTTTGACCTTCAGTTCAGTCACTCAGTCGTGTCCAACTCTTTGCGACCCCATGAATTGCAGCACGCCAGGCCTCCCTGTCCATCACCAACTCCCGGAGTTCACTCAAACTCACGTCCATCGAGTTGGTGATGCCATCCAGCCATCTCATCCTCTGTCGTCCCCTTCTCCTCCTGCCCCCAATCCCTCCCAGCATCAGAGTCTTTTCCAATGAGTCAACTCTTCGCATGAGGTGGCCAAAGTACTGGAGTTTCAGCTTTAGCATCATTCCTTCCAAAGAAATCCCAGGGCTGATCTCCTTCAGAATGGACTGGTTGGATCTCCCTGAAGTCCAAGGGACTCTCAAGAGTCTTCTCCAAACACCAATACAGTATACTAACGCATATATATGGAATTTATAAAGATGGTAACAATAACCCTGTGTACGAGACAGCAAAAGAGACACTGATGTATAGATCAGTCTTATGGACTCTGTGGGAGAGGGAGAGGGTGGGGAGATCTGGGAGAATAGCATTGAAACATGTATAATATCATGTATGAAACGAGTCACCAGTCCAGGTTCAATGCACGATACTGGATGCTTGGGGCTGGTGCACTGGGACGACCCAGAGGGAGGGTATGGGGAGGGACGAGGGAGGAGGGTTCAGGATGGGGAACACAGGTATACCTGTGGTGGATTCATTTCGATATTTGGCAAAACTAATACAATATCGTAAAGTTTAAAAATAAAAAAAATTTTAAAAAAAGCATCAATTCTTCGGTGCTCAGCTTTCTTCACAGTCCAACTCTCACATCCATACATGACCACTGGAAAAACCATAGCCTTGACTAGATGGACCTTTGTTGGCAAAGTAATGTCTCTGCTTTTGAATATGCTATCTAGGTTGGTCATAACTTTCCTTCCAAGGACTAAGCGTCTTTTAATTTCATGGCTGCAGTCACCATTTGCAGTGATTTTGGAGCCCCCAAAAATAAAGTCTGACACTGTTTCCACTGTTTCCCCATCTATTTCCCATGAAGTGATGGGACCAGATGTCATGATCTTCGTTTTCTGAATGTTGAGCTTTAAGCCAACTTTTTCACTCTCCACTTTCACTTTCATCAAGAGGCTTTTTAGTTCCTCTTCTGCTTTAAGGGTGGTGTCATCTGCATATCTGAGGTTATTGATATTTCTCCCGGCAATCTTGATTCCAGCTTGTGCTTCTTCCAGCCCAGCGTTTCTCATGATGTACTCTGCATAGAAGTTATTAAGCAGGGTGACCATATACAGCCTTGACATACTCCTTTTCCTATTTGGAACCAATCTGCTATTCCACGTCCAGTTCTAACTATTGCTTCCTGACCTGCATACACCTTAATTACCTCTCAAAAGTTTATTTCTAAGTACTATCGTATTGGGGGTTATAACTTCAGTACAAATTCCACCCCCAAATTGGGGGTGGAAGATGCATTCAGTTCACAAAGGAAGGAAAAAAGAAAGAGAATATGAATGAAGGAAGAAAGGAGGTAATTTAAGATAGCATGAAGCATTATGGAAAAAAAAATTAGGTTGAATCATGTAATGTGACTGGAGAATTGTTAAATTTGGTGGTCACATGGCCTGTTCAAAGAGGTGATATTTATTTAAGATTGACATGTGTAGGTGAGCAAGAAGAGAATTCCAGGCAGAGTGGTAGGTAGTCCAATGTTCTGAGGAGGAAATAGCTCAGTGTATTTGAAGAACTGGAGGTCAATGGGGTAAGCATGGTAAGTGAAAAGATGGTGACAAGGAATAACGTTAGTCACACTGGTGGGAGTTCCATAAAACATAGATATGTAAATCATGGTTAATAAGTTCTAATTTATGCAGAGAGTATGGGAAGCCACACTCTCTGCATAAATTAGAACTTCTCCCTTGGACTGCAAGGAGATCCAACCAGTCCATTCTGAGGGAGATCAGCCCTGGGATTTCTTTGGAAGAAATGATGCTAAAGCTGAAACTCCAGTACTTTGGCCACCTCATGCAAAGAGTTGACTCATTGGAAAAGACTCTGATGCTGGGAGGGATTCGGGGCAGGAGGAGAAGGGGACGGCAGAGGATGAGATGGCTGGATGGCATCACTGACTCGATGGACGTGAGTCTCAGTGAACTCCGGGAGTTGGTGATGGACAGGGAGGCCTGGCGTGCTGCGATTCATGGGGTTGCAGAGTCGGACACGACTGAGCGACTGATCTGATCTGATCTGATGGGAAGCCAATGAGAAGTTTTTAGAAGAGTGAAACCCTCTGATTAGATTTTTCGAAGTTCACTCTTTACATCATGAGACAAATGGATCATAACACAGTAAGAATGGCAACAGGAGACTTGAAAAGGTATTGTATAAGTTCTTGACATAATAATGATAAGTGGGACCAGGTTGGTTATAATAAGGATGGGGAGATGTATTTTGGAGTCAACTAAATTTGATAGTAGATTAGATGGGGCTTAAATGCAAAAAAAGGGACATTACTGCTTAGTTTTGGCTTGAGCAATGAGCTTCACAGCTGTGAGAAAAGTCTAGTGTCTTGAAAATTTCCTCCACAGTTCTTTTCACCCAAACTGTGAATTATCAAAACCCATTACCTCTTGTTATCATTACTGGTACCTTATAATCCTTTTTTTGGGCTTCTCTGGTGTCGCCTGCCAAGCAGGAGATGTGCATTCGATCTCTGGGTTGGAAAGATCCTCTGGAGAAGGAAATGGCAACCCACTCCAATATTCTTACCTGGAGGATTTCATGGACAGTGGAGCTTTGTGGGCTACAGTCCATAGATTGCAAAGGAGTCAGACACGACTTGGCAACTGAAAAACAACAATCCTTTTTAGGAGTTTCTTCAAAATTAGAGTCAGGAAGTGTTCAAGATAATGAATTTCCATTTTTCTCCATTAGCTAATTATTTAATGAATTAGCAAAAAAAAGTTCAAAAATAATGATTAACATGAATGTAGGGGTCTATCTGTGGATTCTGTTGCTGATCCTTGAATTTAAGACTATAGATAGAATATTAATAAATAATTTCACTTTTGTATACCTAAATGTGTATACATACAGTATGCCTGTATATGTATGTGAATATTATTTGAAACTCAGCACTTCTGAGAGCAAGATGTTTAAATATGAATTTTTAGTATAAAACATTTAAAAGCCCTCAAGTGGAACATTTTATTATTGATACTATTTAAATATATTTTCTGTTTTACAGCTTATGTATTGTTACTCTGTGAAAAGCCAATTTAAAACATTAATGATATTTCCTCCATTAACATTTCTTTTAATATATTCGCTATTTTTTTTTTTTTTGTAGCAGATGGGAAGAAGAAAAAAAAGTAAAAAGGCAATTAAGACAATGGTCTCTTCTCTTTTGTTGATACATCCACTAACTTTTAAAGAGAGCTCCCTAAATTGGATTCTTTCATTTTTAAATATTTCTGTTCTAAATTGGCAGACACCATAATTGTTAGCTTTTTAGAGAGAAAGAAGGAGTGCTCTAGTTACCTTGATTTTATTTTTTTGCCTAATGAATGTCTCCCTTATTCACCAAGAAAACTGTACAGTACCCACATCACATTCATGATGTGTGCTGTGTGTTTTAAGACTTTGCACATCACACCTGTCCCCACCCCTCCCCATGGACTATAGGATAAAGAGCATTCTGGAACTTCAGAGGCAATCACAATGCTTGACCTTTTCTTCTTCAGAGTTCTCTTTCTGTGGGATCCTTTCCATTTTAACCAGTTATTCTCTTCTGTTATTTGTTAACCCTGATTCTTGAGCTCCCTTCTTTGTGCGGTTTCTAAGAATATTTTACCCCATATCATTCTATCCCTCCCCCTTCACACATGTCTAAGTTCTTCCATGTTTTTAAGGTTCATTCTTTCTGATCCTTGCAAACATTTTATCTGTTTTCTGTCCCTATATTTTATCTTTTCCAGAATATTTTATACAATATTTTATACATTGTCTTTTCCAGAATATTCTATACCTTTTATACAGAGTAATATTGCATGAAGTCTTTTGAATCTAGCTTATTACACTTAATATAACATTTTAGATTCAACTATGGCATTGCCAGGTATTAGTGCTCTATTTTTATTGCCAAGTCATAGTTCATTTCATGGATGCATCATTGTTTATTTAACCACGAGATTATTAAAGGTATTTGGGTTGAAATTATGAATAAATCTTCTATGAACTTCATAAATAGGTTTTTGAGTTGAGCATAAAAATTTGAAGGGTAGGTAGAAATGGCTTAATATCTGCTTTGTAACATTTTTATTATCCTTTCAGTATTTGTTAAGGTTTATAGTGATGGGCATTTTGTATCCCCAATGTTGACGATTTGTATCTTCTCTCTTTTACTCTTTATCAAACTGGCTAAATATTTGTCAATAGTTTAGTTTATTTTTCATGAACGAATGTTTGATTTTATCTATATTTCTGTTTTTAGTTCCACTGGTTTCTTTTCATGACTGTCATTTTCTTTCTTCTGTTTATTTTGGCTTTAGTTTGCTCTTATTTCCCTAACTTTTAATATGGAAAATTATTCTTTTTAAATTTTAGTGTTTAATGCTATGGATTTTTCTCTAAGCAGTCTTGAATGCATCCCATCATGTTTGATATAATGTGTTTTCATTTTCATTCAATTAAAAATCTTTTCTGTTTTCCATTGTGACTTTTTTTTTGGTTCATGGCTATTTAGAGGCATGTTTTTAAATTTCAAAACATCTGGGGATTTTCCAGTTTCTTTTTGTTGTTAAGTTCAAGTTTAATTCTATTATAATGAGAATTTGTAAGATTTTAATTTTTATGATTTCTTAAGTTTTGTTTCATGGCTGAGATTATGGTTCAACTTCGTGGATGTCCCAATGCACTTTAAAAGAATGTGTGTATTCTACTGTTGGAATGAATATTCTATAAATATCAATTGGTGCCATGGTTGAAGTCGCCTGTTTTTTCACCTTTTCTGTCTGTTCTATTGATTACATAAAGTCTTGAAATATTGAACTATAGTTGTGAATTTGTTTCTTTCAGTTCTATCAGTTTTTGCTTCATGAATTTTGAAGCTCTGTTTTTATGTGATCATGGAAATTTCATATTAAAATAGGATGAAGTAGTCCAGGTTTGATGCACGATACTGGATGCTTGGGGCTGGTGCACTGGGACGACCCAGAGGGAGGGTATGGGGAGGGAGGAGGGAGGAGGGTTCAGGATGGGGAACACAGGTATACCTGTGGCGGATTCATTTTGATATTTGGCAAAACTAATACAATATTGTAAAGTTTAAAAATAAAATAAAATTTTAAAAAAAAGATAAAAATAGGATGAAGAAGTAGAATCAATTGTTGTTCAATCAATCAGTCCTATCTGATTCTTTGCGACCCCATGGATTGCAGCATGCCAGGCATCCCTGTCCTTCACCATCTCACAGAAGTTGCTCAAACTCATGTCCATTGAGTCGGTGATGCTATCCAATCATTTTATCCTCTGTCATCCCTTTCTCCTCCTGCCTTCAATCTTTCTTTCCCACCATCAGGGTCTTTTCTAATGAGTCAGCTCTTCACATCAGGTGGCCAAAGTATTGGAGCTTCAGCTTCAGCATCAGTCCTTCCAATGAGTGTTAAGGGTTGATTTCGTTTAGGATTAACTGGTTTGACCTCCTTGCTGTCCAAGGGACCCTCAAGAGTCTTCTCCAACACCACAGTTAAAAAGCATCAATTCTTTGGTGCTCAGCTTTTTTTTGCTGTCCAGCTCTCACATCCTTACATGACAACTGGAAAAAACATAGCTTTGATTATATGGACCTTTGTTGACAAATTAATGTCTCTGGTTTTTAATATGCTGTCTAGGTTCATCATAGCTTTTCTTCCAAGGAGCAAGTGTCTTTGAATTTCATGGCTGTAGTTACCATCTGCAGTAATTTTGGAACCAAGAAAATAAAGTCTCTCACTATTTCTATTGTTTCCCCATCTTTTTGCCATGAAGTGGAAACAAT
This sequence comes from Bos mutus, assembly GCF_027580195.1. Lineage (NCBI taxonomy): Eukaryota > Metazoa > Chordata > Mammalia > Artiodactyla > Bovidae > Bos > Bos mutus. The sequence continues at coordinate 50,501,276 of NC_091632.1, read as the reverse complement.
GGAATTGTTTATTTCTCTTTAAGAAATTACTTTAAAAGAAGAATCATGTTCATGCATAAATCATGTAGGCACAGTTTTTGTTGTTGTTGTTCTGTTCTTTAGATTACATGGTGGTTCTCAGACTTTAGGTTAAAAATCCTACATGATTGTAAATCCACATCCATGTGTACTTCATGGATAACTTCAGAAATGTAAAAGGATACATTTAACTTTCTTTGATTTTTCTTTATGTACTTACTTGAGAGCCCAATCTCCTATAAAAATGCACCTCTACAATATTTTTTCTCCTTTTTTCTATATTCAGTTCAGTTCAGTCACTCAGTCATGTCTGACTCTTTGCGACCCCCTGAATTGCAGCACGCCAGGCATCCCTGTCCATCACCAACTCCCAGAGTTCACTCAAACTCATGTCCATTGAGTTGGTGATGCCATCCAGTCATCTCATCCTCTGTCGTCCCCTTCTCCTCCTGCCCCCAATCCCTCCCAGCATCAGAATCTTTTCCAATGAGTCAACTCTTCGCATGAGGTGGCCAAAGTACTGGAGTTTCAGCTTTAGCATCAGTCCTTCCAATGAACACCCAGGACTGATCTTTAGGATGGACTGGTTGGATCTCCTTGCAGTCTAAGGGACTCTTAAGAGTCTTCTCCAACACCACAGTTCAAAAGCATCAATTCTTCGGTGCTCAGCTTTCTTCACAGTCCAACTCTCACATCCATACATGACCACTGGAAAAATCATAGTGATAGTGATAGTGAAATCGTTCAGTCACGTCCGACTCTTTGGGACCACATGGACAGTAGCCAACCAGGCTCCTCTGTCCATGGGATTTTCCAGGCAAGAATACTGGAGTGGGTTGCCATTAAATGGACCTTTGTTGGCAAAGTAATGTCTGTGCTTTTGAATATGCTACCTAGGTTATGAAAATGTTCAAATTAAAGGTTAATTTCTCCTTAGTAGATTAATCTGAACTTCCACATCTTTTCAATTATGTCTGTATCATGGCACTTGAAAATATATTATATCTGATAGCTGCCTTCCAAGAATAACTTAGCCATCTGTTTATCCATTGCGTGTCATAGCAACCTGACATGTGCTTAGGTCAATAGGAGTTGTTTTTAAAATAAATAGGTATAAAAATAGCTATAAAAATGAATATATTCTGTCATCTTCAACAAAGCAACTAGGTAATTTAATTTCTTTCTGGGCTCCTGACATCACAGTAATTGTGGGCTCATGATCCTTAGTAGAATGTGGTGGTTGGTGGTGGTTTAGTTGCTAAGTCATGTCCAACTCTTGGATTGTAGCCCACTAAGGCTATTCTATCCATGAAATTCTCCAGGCAAGAATACTGGAGTGAGTTGCCATTCATTCTCCAGGGGATCTTCCCACCCAGAAATTGAACCTTGTCTCCTCTGTCTCCTACATTGGCAGGTGGATTCTTGACCACTGAGACACCTGGAAAGTCCTTTAGTAGAATACTTCACCCAATGCATTTTAAATGTTTTTACTCAATGCATTTCTTGATTAACAAACCAGAACTGCTTATGTTAGATATTAAGTGACTTTACTTTTTTATTAATAATATAACCCTCTTTTTGTCTGTTGATTGATGCAAAGTTGCCTCATCCTTACTTGTAATACTCAGAGGTGAATTGCACTCCATTTCCCACCCTCTTCTGCTGTGTCCGTCTGGCTTCTACTAAGTAACAATCACTTCTTCTAGCTATCTGGTGTCTTTTTCCTGACAGTGATGCCACAGATGTTTTTTGGTCTGAAGATGCCTAAGGGGTGTCAGGTTCTCTGATGTCATTCTTGTGCCAAGGCCATACAGAAGTAGGGAGAACGCTCCTCTCTCATTACTCCTCCATTTTTTCCACATGGTTCCCATGGGGTTCGCAAATGTTTTTCTATATATAACCTCTCTTTCCCAATCTCTTACTAGAATTCAGACAGGAATATATGGGAAGACCAGGCTGGATGACAAATCTGAACTCGTAAAATTAGTCGTCTTCTTTACAAATTATCTTTGCACTTGACCCAACTTGACTTCTTCCTGAGAGTGAATTATTTCCTTAGGAAAAATTTCAGTACCATCTATAGATAGACTGTTTATAGGCCTGACCCATCTATCTACCACACACACATAGATTACTTTTTTCCAGTTGTCATCACAGTTGTGATAAATGAAGGATGATTTATTGTGCTTTGAATATCTACAAGGCCTATTTAGCCATTTGCAACAGGATAAGCCAGACGAGAAAGGTTCTATTCCTGTCTGGTGAGGTAGAGCAGACTGTGGCTGAGGTGAACCTTTTTCAAGTGCTGACAGTAGAAATCAAGTACCAAAGATAGACACACACTCAAATCACACTGCAGTCATTGTTGCAAAGAAATAATTATTGATAGAGATTTCTAGAAAAGGTAGTGTAATAGGCACATGTGTGAAGTCCAAGGACTGAGAGCTAAGACATAGTCAACTTGTATATCTAAGCAGGAAGGCAAGTCATATTTGGGTGGTCTCTAATAGGGAGAAGGACCAGCCCTCAGACTTAGTTGTGAATCTGGGCTTCAGGGTTTAATGAGTACATGGCAGTTGTAAATTTCACAGACAAATGTGGAGGAAGGTGCAGTGGTTTCCCTGCTGCTACACATGCGTAACCTCTCCCACTATGACATCCCACACTAGAGAGGTTGTCAATAGTGAGATAACCTGGAGTAACAGGCAAGTTTGGCCTTGGAGTACAAAATGAAGCAGGGCAAATGCTAATGGAGTTTTGCCCAGAGAATGCATTGGTCATAGCAAACACCCTCTTCCCACAATGCAAGAGACGACTTCTCATCCAAGAAATGGACATCACCAGATGCTCAATACCAAAATCAGATTGATTACATTCTTTGCAGCTGAAGATGGAGAAGCTTCAGACAGTCAGCAAAAATAAGACCAGGAGCTGACTGTGGCTCATATCATGAACTCCTTATTGCAAAATTCAGACTTAAATTGAAGAAAGTAGGGAAAACCACTAGGCCATCCAGGTATGACCTAAATCAAATCCCTTACAATTACGCAGTGGAAGTGACAAATAGATTCAAGGGATTAGATCTGACCGAGAGAGTGCACGAAGAACTATGGATGGAGGCTTATAACATTTTACAGGAGGCAGTAATCAAAATCATCCCCAGGAAAAAGAAATGCAAAAAGACAAAATGATTGTCTGAGAAGGTGTTAAAAATAGCTGAGAAGAGAAGAGAAGTGAAAGACAAAGGAGAAAAGGAAAGATATACCCACCTGAACGCAGAGTTCCAAATAATAGCAAGGAGAGATAAGAAAGCCTTCCTAAGTGATCAGTGCAAAGAAACTGAGGAAGACAAAAAAAATGGGAAAGACTAGAGATCTCTTCAAGAAAATTAGAAATATCAAGGGAATATTTCATGTAAAGATTGGCACAGTAAAGGACAGAAATGGTATGGACCTAACAGAAGCAAAAGCTATTAAGAAGAGGTGGGAAGAATACACAGAAGAAATATACAAAAAATATCTTCATAACCCAGATAACCACAATGGTGTAATCACTTACCTAGAGCCAGACATTCTGGAGTGCAAGGTCAAGTGGGCCTTAGGAAGTATCACTATGAACAAAGCTAGTGGAGCTGATGGAGTTCCAGCTGAGCTATTTCAAATCCTAAAAGATGATTCTGTTAAAGTACTGACTCAATATGCCAGCAAATTTGGAAAACTCAGCAGTGGCCGCAGGACTGGAAAAGCCCAATTTTCATTACAGTCCCAACAAAAGACAGTGCCAAAGAATGTTCAAACTACTACACAGTTGCACTCATTTCACATGCTAGCAATGCAATTCTCCAAGCTAGACTTTAACAGTACACAAACTGAGAACTTCCACATGTTAAAGCTGGATTTAAAAAAGGCAGAGCAACCAGAGATCTCATTGCCACCATCCTTTGAATCCTAGAAAAAGCAAGAGAATTCTAGAAAAACAGCTACTTCTGCTTCATTGACTATGCTAAAGTCTTTGACTGTGTGGATCTCAACAAACTGGAAAATTCTTAAAGAGATGAAAATACCAGACCACCTTACCTGCCTCCTGAGAAATATCTATGCAGGTCAAGAAGCACAGTTAGAACCAGACATGGAACAACAGACTGGTTCCAAATTGGAAAAGGAGTATGTCAAGGCTATATATTGTCACCCTGCTTACTAATGCAGAGTACATCATGGAAATGCCAGAATGTTTAAAGCACAAGCTGGAATCAAGATTGCTGGGAGAAATATCAATAACCTCAGAAATGTAGATGACACCACGCTTACGGCAGAAAGTGAAGAAGAACTAAAGAGCCTCTTGATAAAAGTGAAAGAGAAGAGAGAAAAAGTTGGCTTAAAACTCAGTATTGAAAAAATGAATATCAAGGCATCTGGTCCCATCACTTCATGGCGAATAGATGGGAAAACAATGGAAGCAGTGACAGACTTTATTTTCTTGGGCTCCAAAATCACTGCAGATGGTGACTGCAGCCATAAAATTAAAAGACGCTTGCTCCTTGGAAGAAAAGCTATTGACATCTTATTACAAAGCAGAGACATTACTTTGCTGACAAAGGTCTGTCTAGTCAAAGCTATGCTTTTTCCATTAGTTAGATATGGATGTAAGAATTGGACAATAAAGAAGGCCGAGCACCATAGAATTGGTGCTTTTGAACTGCAGTGTTGGAGAGAACTCTTGAGAGTCCCTTGGACTGCAAGATCCAGCCAGTGAATCCTAAAGGAAACCAGTCCCAAATATTCATTGGAAGGACTGATTCTGAATCTGAAGCTCCAATACTTTGGTCACCTGATCCGAAGAACTTACTCATTAGAAAAGATCCTGATGCTGGGAAAGATTGAAGGCAGAAGGAGAAGGGGACGAAAGAGAATGAAATAGTTGGATGGCATCACTGACTCAATGGATACGAGTTTCCGCAAGCTCTGGGAGGTGATGAAGAACAGGGAAGCCTGGTGTGTTGCAGTCCATGTTGTCGCAAAGAGTTGGATACGACTGAGTGACTGAAGTGTCTGAGTGACTGAACAACAGTAATAACTAGAGTGGTGCATTTATTACAGCTGATAAACCTACACTGACATAGCATTATCACCCAAAGTCTATAGTTTACATTAGAGTTCACTCTTGTTATTGTACATTAAATGAGTTTGGACAGATGTATAATAACATGTATCTGATTGGGGGAAGGAGGAGAAGGGGATGACAGAGGATAAGATGGCTGGATGGCATCACTGACTCGATGGACGTGAGTCTGAGTGAACTCCGGGAGTTGGTGATGGACATGGAGGCCTGGCGTGCTGCGATTCATGGGGTCGCACAGAGTCAGACACGACTGAATGACTGAACTGAACTGAACTGAACCACTCTAGCATCATGCAGAATAATTTCATGACCTGAAAAATTCTCTGTATTCTTCCTATTCTTCCCTCTACTCTCTAGCCTCTGAAAACCACTGATCTTTTTACTGTTTCCATGGTTTTATCTTTTCCAGATTGTCATAGAATTGGAATCATATGGTATGTATCCTTTTCAGATTGGCTACTTTCACTTAGTTACAAGCATTTTAGATTCCAGTGGTACTGTTCTTCCTGGTTTATAGATAAGAACATAACAGTGAAAGCTGTGTGACTTGCCTAGGATCACACAGAAGAAGTTTAAGTGGCTATGTGTCTGACTTCAGAGCTGGAGATAGCTCCAGACCCCCTTCCTCCTGCTGACCTTTGTTGGTAGCAAAGTCAGGAATCCCCAAGCCCCTTGACTCTTGATCTATTGCTCTTTCTATGGTGCCATTTTGTTTCTCAAATAAGGTGCTATTACAATATAAGAGAAGGGCTTCCCTGGTGGCTCAGGGGTAAAGAATCTGCAGTGCAGGAGATGCAGGAGACGTAGGTTCAATCCCCGAGTTGGGAAAATTCCCTGGAGCAAGGCATGGCAGCCCACCCCAGTATTCTTGCCTGGAGAATCCCATGGACAGAGGAGCCTGGCAGGCTGCAGTCCATATGATCATAAAGAGCTGAACATGACTGAAATGACTGAGCACACATGCATTCATAATACAAGAGAGGGGCTTCCCAGGTGGCTCAGGTAAAAGTATCAGCTTGCCAAGCAAGAGATGCAGCTTCAATTCCTGGGTCAGGAAGATCCCTTGGAAAAGGAAATGGCAACCACTCTAGTATTGCTTGGGAAATCCCACAGACAGAGGAGCCTGGCGGGCTACACTCTATGGGGTTGCAAAGAGTACGACACGACTGAGTGACTGAACCACCACCACCACCACACACATAATACAAGAGTAATTATAGGGATGGAAACCTTATTCTCTGCTTGGAAACACAGTCCCACATGCAGGCTGTGTCCTAGAGATCTGTTTCTCAGCATTACATTTCCTTATGGTTGCCATGCAACAAGAAACATGCGTCAAGGTGTGTTTCTTATATATGATGTTCTGGGACTGATAATTTTTAAGGGAGAACAAAACACACACACACACACACACACACTTTGTTATGTTCCTGTGTTTACCACACATTCAGCTAAAGATTCTTATCCACCTTATATTTGAATCACACTGAAGAATGGATGACTATTAATTATATAGGACCTCACATTTGTAATTTTTCTATTATTGCAATGTTACATTTTTATTTAACATTTCATAAAGTGAAAGACATATACCTAAATTTTAGAATTCCAAAAGGCCTGGAAATGTACTCTATATTCCTTTGTATCCCTCACAGTGCCTATTGTGGAGAAGGCAATGGCACCCCACTCCAGTACTCTTGCCTGGAAAATCCCATGGATGGAGGAGTCTGGTAGGCTGCAGTCCATGGGGTCGCTAGGAGTCGGACACGACTGAGTGACTTCACTTTCACTTTTCACTTTCATGCATTGGAGAAGGAAATGGCAACCCACTCCAGTGTTCTTGGCTGGAGAATCCCAGGGACCGGGGAGCCTGGTGGGCCGCCGTCTCTGGGGTCGCACAGAGTCAGACATGACTGAAGCGACTTAGCAGCAGCAGCAGCAGCAGTGCCTATCGAAGTGCTTCCTGTGAGTATAATTTAATATAGATTTGCCAATTAACTTGTCCCTAAAACCAAACTGTGATAATCGCACACCTTTTAGCTGAAACTCTTGGTGAATTTCTTCTGGGTGTCCACATACTGTGATATTATATTCTTCTGGAATTTGGTGGAAAATTGGCCTAAGAGGCTTTTTAGATCAATTGTGTATCAGTAGACTCTCTATAATTACTGTGAGGGAAACTGTAGGTCAGCGTTGTCCATCTGAACCTGTGTGGTAGTAAATTGTGTGCTTGTGGAGATTTATTATGCACCAATATTATGAATAATGGAAGGCTTTGGAGCTACAGGTATTTACCTGCTTACACAGGACTTTGCTCAATTGTGGCTACCTCATTTCAGTATGTCAAATGGGAGTCCTAACCATCTTTTACTTGCTCTAATTTGGTGCTGCAGTGACTCAGAATAAGTGATTGATGATTAAATTATGTATCAACTGGAGTTTTTGAGAATCTACAAAGTATTTGACATTTGTTAAATTCTAGGACTTTATCTATGAACATATCAGGCCTGTTCCCACCCTCACAGATCTAACAGTTCAGTAATAATGTATTTAGTGATGCACATGTCTTTAGGCTGAGCTACAATGTTATAGGTATCTTTAAAATTCTACACAATGAGAACTAAAGATATATAGCATAGTTTGATATATATCTTTATATATAGAGCACAGATTGATATATATCAGTCTTAGAGTAGGATCTAAAACTGATGCATGAGAGATAAATGGAAGTGATAATGAATAAAAGTTTATCTTTATTCCAAACATCTGGTGTGAGTAAATGTATTAAATTTTACCTGGATTTTCATGTCATATCAGTAAAACCTAAGATGCATTCTTTAGAAACTATATCCATAAGAAATATATTTGGCAAAATTTGATACTGCCTTACCTTATGCAGTGTATCAACCTCATTATACACGATTGACCACATCTTCCTTGAAACATATTTTTCTATTGGCTTCTGTCTGTCATATTCCTTTGGTTTTCCTCTTATTGCAGTGGTCCTTGATGGCTATTCACCCTCTATCAGCCTCCAAATACTCAACTCCCAGGCGTTGATATTGGGCACTCTTCTCATCTCTATGATTAGTCTCTCTATAAGTTATCACAGATAGTCCGACAGCTTTCAGTACAGTTCAGTTCAATCGCTCAGTCGTGTCCATCTCTTTGCAACCCCATGAATCGCAGCACGCCAGGCCTCCCTGTCCATCACCAACTCCCAGAGTTCACTCAAACTCACATCCATCGAGTCGGTGATGCCATCCAGCCATCTCATCCTCTGTCATCCCCTTTTCCTCCTTCCCCCAATCCCTCCCAGCATCAGAGTCTTTTCCAGTGAGTCAACTCTTCGCATGAGGTGGCCAAAGTACTGAAGTTTCAGCTTTAGCATCATTCCTTCCAAAGAACACCCAGGGCTGATCTCCTTTAGAATGGACTGGTTGGATCTCCTTGCAGTCCAAGGGACTCTCAAGAGTCTTATCCAACACCACAGTTCAAAAGCATCAGTTCTTTGGCGCTCAGCTTTCTTCACAGTCCCATAGCTTTAAATCCATCCAAATACTGATAATTCCCAAATTTGTATCTCTTACTCTCAATAATATCCTAGACTCTTGACTTACGTATACAACTACCTTTTTCACATCTCCATCTAATTTTTAGTAGACGTCTCAACTGTAATGCAACTAAATTGAATCTCTGGATTTCCTCCTTGTTTATTCGCTAAGTTGTGTCGGACTCTTTGCAACTCCACAGACTGCAGCATTGCCAGGCCTCCCAGTTCCTCACTATCTCCCAGAGTTTGCCCAGGTTCATGTCCGTTGCTATTCAACCATCTCATCCTCTTCTGCTCTCTTCTCCTTTTGCCTTCATCTTTCCCAGCATCTGGGTCTTTTCCAGTGAATTATTTGTTCCCATCAGGTGGCCAAAGTATTTGAGCTTCCAGCTTCAGCATTAGTTCTTCCAGTGAGTATTCAGGTTGATTTCCTTTAGGATTGACTGGTTTGATTGAAGTAAATTGAACCTCTGGATTTCCCCCTACCCTTCCCTTTTCCTCCAGTTTTCCCAGTCTCAGTAAATGCCACATCCATCTAGGTAGTTGCTTAGGCACTTAAGAATAAGACCTAGGATTTGACTTTATTCTCTTTTTCTCCTCATTCTTACCCCATTCTCACCAAGAAGTCCTGCTGGCTCGATCTCCAAAATGTGTCTTAATTCTGTTCATTCCTCTACCTCCCCACTGCCACCGTCAGTCCAAGCTAGTACTGATTTTCACCTGAACTTCTGCAGTAGCCTTGTAACTATTTTATCTCAGAATTTGCTTCCCTGCAGTCCATTTTGCACTTAGCATTCAGAGTGCATAAAGTTATTTGAATAATTTTATTTGTCCTAAAAGGACATTCCCTTGTTCAGATTTTTCCAGTGGCTTCCTATATTCACAGTAAAACCCAAATTCCTAAATATGGTCACAGATGATCTGGCCAGCATGAACCTCTCTGACCCGCTTTTCCAGTGTGTTCCCCATCCATTTTTATGCTTTAGGTTCATGGGCATTCTTTGTTTTCATTGAGAATGCCATATGCGTTCTTGTCAGAAGACCCTTAGATCTACTACTTCCCTCTGTGTCTGATGCCCTCCTCTGGCCTTTGCCTTTTTACTACTCTGGTGTCTGCTCGTTCATTGCTTCTTCAGACAGGTCTCCTTTGGCCAGCTCTATGAAGTAGCCTTTTACTCACCTTGTAATGTGATCAGATTTTATTTCTTTCATGGCCTGTTTCATTATCTCTTTACTGACTGTGACAGGCATCTTTATCCCCACACCTGAATGTAAGCTCACTGAAGACATGTGCTTTTCCATATTGTTTGTTGTTCTCTCCTAGTCAGTCAGAATACCCATCAAGCCCTCAGGAAGTACTGCTTGCATAAATCCCTTAGCTCTGTGCATAGCCTCAAAGTCCTTTTCAGTTTGGTGAGATGCTACTGTGTCAACTTGATACATCACCATTTTTAGAACTTGGAAGGCCAAGTTGCATAGGGTCCTACTCCAATACTTTGGCCACCTGATGCGAAGAGTTGACTCATTAGAAAAGACCCTAATGCTGGGAGGGATTGGGGGCAGGAAAAGAAGGGGACAACAGAGGATGAGATGGCTGGATGGCATCACCGACTCAATGGACATGAGTTTGGGTGAACTCCGGGAGTTGGTGATGGACAGGGAGGCCTGGCGTGCTGATTCATGGGGTTGCAAAGAGTTGGACACGACTGAGTGACTAAACTGAACTGAACTGATTGCTGAGCAGTTTCTCATGCCTAATCCCATTATTTCCCAGAGGAGGGAATCAGCACAACAGACTACCAGAGGATCCTGCCATGTGACTTTGCTCTCCAGGATTTCCCTCAAGATGTGAAGAGTTCAGAGTAGGGTTTATTTTTCCTTATAAGGTTAATATCATTGTTGCTGTTCAATCACTGTCATGTGTCTGACTGTTTGCAACCCTAAAGAATTGATGCTTTTGAACTGTGGTGTTGGAGAAGACTCTTGAGAGTCCCTTGGACTGCAAGGAGATCCAACCAGTACATCCTAGAGGAGATCAGTCCCGGGTGTTCATAGGAAGGACTGATGTTGAAGCTGAAGCTCCAGTACTTTGGCCACCTGATGCGAAGAGCTGACTCATTTGAAAAGACCCTGATGCTGGGAAAGATTGAGGGCAGGAGGAGAAGGGGACAACAGAGGATGAGATGGCTGGATGGCATCACCGACTCAATGGACATGGCTTTGGGTAGACTCTGGGAGTTGGTGATGGACAGGGAGGCCTGGTGTGCTGCGGTTCATCAGGTCTCAAAGAGTCAGAGACGACTGAGGGACTGAACTGGAACTGGAACTGGATGCAGCACACCAGGCTTCCCTGTCCTTCACCATCAATAATGCTATTATTGTGCTGTGCTGTGCTGTGCTAAGTCGCTTCAGTCATGTCCAATGCTTTGTGACCCCATGGATGTAGCCCACCAGGATCCTCTGTCCATGGGATTCTCCAGGCAGGAAACTAGAGTGGATTGCCATGCCCTCCTTCGGGGGATCTTCCCAACCAAGGGATTGAACCTGCATCTCTTATGTCTCCTGCATTGGCAAGTGAGTTCTTTACCACTAGCACCACAGCTTTAATTACCCCAAATGCAGCTGCATTTTACCTTTATCTAACATATAAGCTCCCAGTCCATGTTTCCTGTCTCAGTGGTTGTGTATAATTCTCAGACCTTCATTTACTACTCCTGGGTTTAGGATCCTTCAGTTCAGTCACTCAGTCATGTCCAACTCTTTGTGACCCCATGGACTGCAGCATGGCAGACTTCTCTGTCCATCACTAACTACTGGAGCCTACTCAAACTCATGTCCATCGCATTGGTGATGCCATCCAACCATCTCATCCTCTGTTGCCCCTTTCTCCTCCTGCCCTCAATCTTTCCCAGCATCAGAGTCTTTTCCAGTAAGTCAGTTCTTTGCATCAGGTGGCCAAAGTATTTGAGTTTCAGCTTCAGCATCAGTCCTCCCAATGAATATTCAGGGCTTATTTCCTTTAGGATGAACAGTTTGGATCTCCTTGCAGTCCAAGGGACTCTCAAGAGTCTTCTCCAACACCACAGTTCAAAAGCATCAATTTTGGGGCACTCAGCTTTCCTTATAGTCCAACTCACACATCCATACTTGACTATGGGAAGAACCATAGCTTTGACTAGATGGACCTTTGCTGGTAAAGTAATGTCTCTGCTTTTTAATATGCTGTCTAGATTGATGATAGCTTTTCTTCCAAGGAGCAAGCATCTTTGAATTTCATGGCTGCAGTCACCATCTGCAGTGATTTTGGAGCCCCCCAAAATAAAGTCTGTTACTGTTTCCATTGTTTTCTCATCTATTTGCCATTAAGTGATGGGACCAGATGCCATGATCTTCTTTTTTTGAATGCTGAGTTTTAAGCCAACTTTTTCACTCTCCTCTTTTGCTTTCATCAAGAGGCTCTTTAGTTCTTCACTTTCTGCCATAAACATGGTGTCATCTGTATATCTGTGGTTACTGAGGATCCTTAGCCAATTAGAAAAGTTCATCTGACTTCTAGGTAAGTAGTGTTCTCCTAGAGGGTAAAATGAGTGCTTGGAAGATATTGACTCAGAAATAAAATGCTTCAGATGAGTGTATGAACAAGTGAACAAGCTAATAACTGAGATTTTAGAAGCATCTCAGGCAGCTTTGGTCTTCCCAAAGCTCAGCTCTGAACCTGACCCTGATAGAAATCTTTCAAAGCTTTCCATTGCTGACACATCCTATCTTAGGATAATGCTCAAGGACTTTTTTCAGCCATGACTCCCCTTCACAACCGTATCTCCCATGTCCTTCCTTCCAAGGATGGCAGAATAACAAAGGGAAGCTGGGGTCTGGCTGCTGGTGTGTCTGCCTTGTCTCAGCTCTTCCTCCTCTCACATATGATCTTCTCTTGTTTAAATTTATTGAAGTTTAATCCTTTTTGCCTCCTTTGTCATGGATTCCTCCCACCACACAGCCTGACACACTTCTCTCTTTTAAATCTCATATTTCTCAGCTATTCTCTTAGATATTAGAATTACCACATTCTGGCTTTGATGCAGATGTTCACTTTCTTTCCTAGTCTGCAAGCACCTTACAGTCTTCCAGGTCTGTGAAGATCCATAAGCCTTGCACAAAAGCCTGGTCTTCCCTTTGAGAGGACCTCTTCCACACATGTGGCATCCTGGGGGGTTATTCATGGAGCAGTGAGTGAGGAAGTAATACTCAGAGAGTTACATGAGAACCCCTACAAACTGGGGAGGTGGTGACTGAAGCCTCCCTGCTGTGACATCCCATTCTTCTGCTCTCTCCTGTGTGTGTGTTCAGTCACTCAGATGTGTCTGACTCTTTGTGACCCCCATGGACTATGGCCTGCCAGGCTCCTCTGTCCATGGAATTTTTCAGGCAAGAATACAGGAGTGAGTTGCCATTTCCTACTCCAGGGGATCTTTCTGACCTGGGGATTGAACCTGTGTCTCTTGCCTCTCCTGCATTTGCAGGAGGATTCTTTACCACTGCACCACCTGGGCAGCCCCTGGTAACCATATAAAAGTAGTAATGAACCTTACATGCTGCTAATGTGTAACAGGAGACAAAGATGCCTTCTGTTTCTCAGGTATCTTTCTTTTGATATTTTCTATGAATTAGAGTCTAGAAATACATGGGAGATATTTTCCCTTTCAAATATTCTAAAAAAGAGCTCCATTAGTTTTCCAAAATTCATAGAGCTGCACAGAGTGCTTTTCTTACTGATCACCAAGTGTAGAGGAAAAGAAAGGAGTTGCCCTGGTATAAGCACTTTTCCATTTAATTTTTAAAAATAGCTCAAGATTGTAATGTGTTTTAGCTTTGGGTCCACCACTAATATGCTAGACTTCCCAAGTGGCTCAGTGTTAAAGAATCCTCCTGCCGATGCAGGTTCGATCCCTGGGTCGGGAAGATCCCTGGAGGAAGAAATGACAACCTACCCCAGTATTCTTGCCTGGAAAATTCCATGGACATGACTGAAGTGACTGAGCATGCACGCATGCATGCTAACTAGCTGGTTCCTGATAAAATGGGAATTAGTAATAGTCTCACCTGAAAGAGTTTTAAGGATTAATGAAAATACTTCATGCAAAGCACTCAGCCTAGTGTCTGGACAAGAGAATGACTGAGATATTAAAAATAAAAGTTTCCCTCGGGTGTGCCGTGCAACACTTTGAGTTTTCATTAGCATTAATAGCTCACTCTAATTCTGTGGATCTGAACCAACACACTTCTTATTGGAACAGAAGAATCAGCCTCTTACAAATTTGTACTTTGGGCGAAGTAAAGATTTACATTTCTAAAATTGCCTCTTGCTTTCTGACTCTGGTTTTAACACATAGAAATTGCTTTTGTGGACAATAATTTAAGTGGTGGAATGCTTCCATGATAGATTTTCAATTCTCTCAATGTGATACTTCAAGCAATGCTCAAAGTTAACCATTTTATTTAAAAATTGGGTTGTGTCTTATTAATTTCTTAGGATCACTAAAATTCTTGGTGAATTCCTCAGGATTAATAAAAGAGGGCTGTGAGCTCCTATTTTTCCTTACTTTCCCTTCAGCAGACCTCCAGGTGGGTGGTAAGTGAATATACGAAGTCAGTGCACTTGGAAATAAATTTGTATTTTTAAACAGCCAAACTCTCCATACACCGTGGTGTTAGGTAAACCTGACACAGAAACATGAGTAGCATTTCCGCTCTTGTCCTTCCTCCAGAGTAAGTGTGAGTAAGTGTGTTCTGAGTAAACCAGAAGAATGGGAATGTGGACTCATTTCTCAGTACTGTCTCAAGCTGCATCTCTTGCTGTAAAACTGAAGTATCATCTGGCTTGACTGGTAGGAGAGCAGAAGTGGTTGTTGGATGGATGGGTAGCTGGGAGGCAAAAATTGGTAATTATTAGATTACCATAAAAATAGCTAACTTGGAGCCATGTAACCACTTTTCTCTCAGGCAAGTCAACCATACTTTCTATATACTTTGAAATAAAAACTTCTGGCTGTTAAATTTCTAAAATATGTTGATATACATTATGATGCTTGATATTGATAACAACTCTGTGACCAAGGTAAGTCAGGCGTCTTTATGTATTTATACAGAAAAGGAAAGAAAGAGTCAGGCAGTCAAAGTATCAACATTCACTGGAAGAAGTTAACTAGAACAGAGGCTTGAGTATGAAACCCAGAGGCTGTGCTTCAAATCCTAAACCTGCCCCATGTAAATGGTGACTCTAAAGGATAGAAAACCTCTGAACCTCAGCTTATGAATCTAAAAAATGATTATAACTGACATTATGTATGATTTATTACAAGGAACCTAAGTTGGAAGCTACATTTAAGATATGAAGATGGTCTAATAATCTCTAAGGAAAAAATTAGCATTGGTTTATTTATGCTTCTCTTTCAAGGACCAAAAAGTTATGCCAGGAAAATTCTTTGGCTCCCTTTTAGTGCAAAAATGTGGTAGAAAGAAGGCCTGATTATCATGTATCCTTCAAGTTGCTTGCCTTTTTGCTCTTTAAAGGAGCATTGAGAATTTTGGGGGAAAAAAAGTGCAGTTACTGGTGGATAATCTCCACTGTTTATTGCATTCTTTATGAACTTTAGAAATAAAATTTCCTTTCCTGCTGATTTTGTTCTTTTCCACTTGACAGAAACAGATGACTCATTTCTCCAGGTTTGAGAACGGCAACGATTTAATGTTTTCAAAGTCATCAGCAAATTAACTGACATCAAAATCAAGGCTGAGTTTAGACGCAAAATCAGATTACTTTGTCCTTGGATTGTCAGTTCAAAATCTGGTGAATTCTTTCTAATGTGAGTCCAACTTACTGTTCACAAAGCATTAAACTATGCTGTGTATGTGTGTATGTGTGCATACTCAGTCGTGTCTAACTCTGCGACTCCATCAGCTCCTTTATCCATGGAATTTTCCAGGCAAGAATACTGGAGTAGTTTGCTATTTTCCTTTCCAGGGAATCTTCTTGACCCAAGGATCAAACCTGTGTCTCTTGCATCTCCTGCTTGGCAGGCAAGTTCTTTAGCAGCTGAGCCACCACTATGGATAGGACCTTAATTTTAGTCAGTAATTTATAAATGTACAGTCCAGCAAACCTATCCTATTCTTTGCCCTAGTCTTCTGTTAAGTATTGGATTTTGAGATACTGTTTTTTTTTTTTTTTCTTTACTATGAGTAAATGTAATTATTTCAAATCCTGGATTTGAAATAATATTTCAAATAAAAATATTTTTGTTTTACCATTTTATCTTTATGTTTTGCAATTTCTTTATCAAAGTCAATGTGTTCATTCCCCCAAAAGCATAGCTAGTGATGCCAGCAAAGATCATAGTATCTAGACTGCTAAAGAAGCTGTGCTTATAAAAAAAAAAAAAAATGTGCCAAAATCAGAAACAGAAGACAAAACCAACAAGTATCTTAGCAACACAGAAGTGACTGTATAAACAATAGGTTCATTAGAAAAGCAGTTTCTAAAATACACTGAGTCCTGGTAGAGAAATCCTAGTTTGGTAAAGGCTCATCTGAATATAATCAGTTAGGTTAAACTTTCTATCGCATAATTTTCCACTTGTTAAATTGTGAAGAAGATGCAGTCTTTTTTTTTTCTTTCTGGGTTGTTAATTGGGATATTTCATGAGTAGCACAAATGCTAAATTTACACAGTTTTAAAAGAAATACATTGAATAAAGAAACCTGTAGTCAATCCCTTTACGACAGATGGATTAACTTTGATTTCTTTGCACTACTGGAGTGAATGATTAAGAAGGCATTACAAAAGTGTTCTAATTAACTAATTATCTAATGAACATAGAGAAAGCTGGAGTCATTTCCATTTACTGTACCTATTTTTCTCATGGATTAGGTACAGAAATAGTCTGATTTTCAAAATATCACATGTGTTAAGATAATCTCACATTATTAACTCAATGACAGGTACTAGAAAGTGATTTAAAAACCTCTAGAACTCACTTATTATAAAACTGAGCTTTGGAGGAGTTTTGAATCATATCATAATTGTAGATTTACATTTATATTTAAAATTTCTGACATTTTATTTTGTGGAACTATTAGTCATATTAATGTTCGATAAATTTGTGTTAAATGAATGAATGAATGGATCTGTGAAAGAACATTTATAGGAGTTAAAAAAAGTCATACTTGCTAAGTCATCTCAGTTGTGTCCAACTCTTTGTGACCCTATGGACCCCACCAGGCTCCTCTGTCCATGGGATTCTCCAGACAAGAATAGTGGAGTGGGTTACCATACCCTCCTCCAGGGGATCTTTCTGACCCAGGGTTCGAACCCAAGTTTCTTATGCCTCCTGGTTTGGCAGTTGGGTTCTTTACCACTAGTGCCACCTGGGATGCCCTAAAAGAACTGAGTCACTGTCTAAGATTGTGTGGCTGTGTCTCAGTTAAATTGTCAGCAAAGTGGGACTGATATCTGATTTATGGGATTATGGCGAGAAATGAAAGAAAACCACTGATAATTATTTAAAGTAATGTGATCAGCCCTGGGATTTCTTTGGAAGGAATGATGCTAAAGCTGAAACTCCAGTACTTTGGCCACCTCATGCGAAGAGTTGACTCATTGGAAAAGACTCTGATGCTGGGAGGGATTGGGGGCAGGAGGAGAAGGGGATGATAGAGGATGAGATGGCTGGATGGCATCACTGACTCGATGGACGTGAGTCTGAGTGAACTTCGGGAGTTGGTGATGGACAGGGAAGCGTGGCATGCTGCGATTCATGGGGTCACAAAGAGTTGGACACGACTGAGTGACTGAACTGACTGACTGACTGACTGATGCTTTATTTAGTGTGGTAACATTTAATTTATCCAACATTGAGAAAATGATATGTTTGATGAATGAAATTTCTAGGCATTCAGCAATTTAGTTCACTTCAGTTGCTCAGTCATGTTCAACTCTTTGCGACCCCATGGACTGCAGCATGCCAGGCTTCCCTGTCCTTCACCAACTCCCAGAGCTTACTCAAACCCATGTCCATGGAATCGGTGATGCCACCTAACCATTTCATTCTCTGTCAACCCCTTCTTCTCTTGCATTCAATCTTTCCCAGCATTGGGGTCTTTATTAATGAGTCAATTCTTCACATAAGGTGGCCAAAGTATTGGAGCTTCAGCTTCAGCATCAGTTATTCCAGTGAATATTCAGGATTGATTTCCTTTAGGATTGACTGGTTGGTTCTCCTTGCAGTCCAAGGGACTCTCAAAAGTCTTCTCCAACACCACAATTCAAAAGCATCAGTTCTTCAGTGTTCAGCTTTCTTTATGGTCCAACTCTCACAACCATATGTGACTACTGTAAAAACCATAACTTTGACTATATGGACCTTTTTTCAGCAAAGTAATGTCTCTGGTTTTTAATATGCTGTCTAGCTTTTCTAACAAGGAGCAAGCATCTTTTAATTTCATAGCTGCAGTCACCATCTGCAGTGATTTGGGAGCCCCCAAAAATTAAGTTTCTCACTGTTTCCATTGTTTCCCTATCTTTTTGCCATGAAGTGATGGGACCAGATGCCATGATCTTCTTTTTTTGAATGTTGAGTTTTAAGCCAGCTTTTTCACTCTCCACTTTCATCAAGAGGCTCTTTAGTTCCTCTTTGCTTTCTGCCATAAGAGTGACGTCATCTGCATATCTGAGGATATTGATATTTCTCCCAGCAATCTTGATTCCAGCTTGTGCTTCATCCAGGCCAGTATTTTGAATGATGTACTCTGCATATAAGTTAAATAAGCAGGGTGACAATATACAGCCTTGACGTACTCCTTTTCCAATTTGGAACCAGTCCATTGTTCCATGTCCAGTTCTAACTGTTGCTTCTTGACCTGCATAATTTAGATAGTATTAAAAATAGCTAATTTGACAGAAAAACTCTAAAATGTGGCATGTATTTCTTTCCTTTATTGAACAGAACATAATGAACATAATTTAACCTTGCTCTAATGACTCTTTGTTATAAAGTGTGCTGCAAATTAATTATTTTTTCTTGTTTATTCAGTTTGTAGGACTGATGGCTCCTACATCAAATGGCCCCTGACTGCTTTGCTTGTCTAATTAGGTTATTCCTATCACTGGTCACTTCTAACTATCTTAAGAAGATTGACTTTATTGCTTCTAGTCTTTAGTTCTCTGTGTCTTGGATTAGGTAGGATTCATAGGAGAAAGAGGGGATCTAAACATGTTGAGTAATATATTGTTGGTTTTTAGTCACTAATTTGTTTCCAACTCTTTTGTGATCCCCTGGACTGTATTGGAGTGGCTGCCATTTCTTCCCAACCCAGGGATTGAACCCAAGTCTCCTGCATGGATAGTCAGACTGTTTAGCACTGAGCTACTGGGGAAGCCCTTTTGAGTAGTATTTGTTATTATTGTTCCGTCCCTAAGTCAGTCCAACTCTGACCCCATGGCCTGCAGCATGACAAGCTTCCCTGTCCTTCACTATCTCCCAAGTTTTCTCAAATTAATGTGCATTGAGTCAGTGATGCTATCTAACCATCTCATTCTCTGCCACCCTCTTTTTTCTTTTGCTTTCAATCTTTCCCAGCATTGGAATCTTTTCCAGTGAGTTCACTCTTTCCATCAGGTGGCCAAAGTATTGGAGCTTCAGCTTCAGCATCAGTCCTTCCAATGAATAGTAAGGGTTGATTTCCTTTAGAATTCACTGGTTTGATCTCCTTGCAGTCCAAAGGACTCTCAAGAGTCTTCTGAAGCACCGCAGTTTGAAAGCATCAATTCTTTGGTGCTCAGGGTTCTTTATGGTCCAACTCTCACATTCGTACACAACTGGTGTAAAAACCATAGCTTTGACTATGCAGACCTTTGTCGGGAGAGTGAAGTCTCTGCTTTTTAATACGCTGTCTAGGTTTGCCATAGCTTTTCTTCCAAGGAGCAAGTGTCTTTTAATTTCATGGCTGCAGTCACCATCCACAGTGATTTTGTAGCCCAAGAAAATAAAATTTGCCACTGTTTCCATTTTTTCCCCATCTATTGGCCATGAAGTGATAGACCAGATGCCCCTGTGAGTATGTATAAATAGTATAGTTTAGTACTATGGTTATGGTTATAGTCATCTGAGTTAAATGTTTTTCATGATATTCAGATTATGTAAAACCTTATTGGCAACTCTTAGAATAGTTACTTACATTCAGACTGAGGACAAGAGTTTCCTCAGTTTTGGGGTTTATTGATCCCAAGTATACATTAGCATATGTCCTGTTGGTTGGTTGCAAACTGATGCCCCATAGATAAAATCTGCCTAGTTGATAATGTTTTGTTTGTCTTGCACAGTATTTTTAAAATGTGGCAAACTTCACATGCATATTTAGATATCTGGCTTCTTGATAATGTCCTTAGCAACAGTCTGCCAGGTCTAATTAGAAGCTACCATGTTCAGATGGATCAGGGGCTTCTCAGAGTAACAGTACCCCACTGGTCATCTTACACTTGGCTTTCATTCCTTTATGTTACTTCCTTGGGCCTCCTGTAGACTCATGAGTTTTCAACCTGTCATTGTGTTATATAATAAGCATTAGCAAGCATGTGTGATGTGAAGAGATGATTAAGACAGCCCTAGGCCTCCAAGCACACACAGTCTGTTGGGAAAGACAGGCACTGAAGCAAATAATTATAATGGTAAAAGTGCCATAATGAAGATTTGCATAAAGTACTAGAGGAGTTATTACTACTTATTGCAAAGAAGCAAGAGAGAAAGAGAAAATGTATCCAAAGGTCTTTTGTTCTTTATGAGATGAAATGCCACAGATATGGGGAAGATTTTTTTTTTAATGTAGAATAATTCTTGGACAAGTGCATGATATCCACTGGGCTTGTCCTTCTCATTTTTCCCTTTTTATATGTAACTATTTTGTTTATTGAGAACATTTGATACGTGTTCCCCTTATCTTTACCACTGAAGGCAGCAATGTAAGGTTATTGATTTTGTCTTTTTCTTTCTTCATGTTGTCATGCATGTGATACAATATTTCATTTCAGATTACTGCTTTTTCAGTGTCACCAGAAACAAATGATAATAAAAAGTAATTAGGCAAAATGCTACCAACCACCACCACCAATGTGTTTTGTATTTAGCTGACCCTGTTTTTATTTTAGCTTCATCAATGATTTGTTTTACTTTTCATCAGAATCAGGTTTTTAACCTGACTGTATGAAACATGATAATTGCCTAGGTAATTATGACAGAAGTACTATTTCATGTAGGATTTAGCATAGGAACACTTGGAGAAATGTCTCCCTGTAATTTGTGATGGCATTCATATTTGTTTCTTCTTGTGATCTCTGCTCAAAGGAATTTTTGTTCCTCCCAGGAATATGCACCTCATTTTATCTGTGTGAACTGGGCTTCCCAGGTGACTCAGTGGTAAAGAACCCGCCTGCCAATGCAGAAGACAGGGATTTGATCCTTAGGTTGGGAAGATCCTCTGGAGGAGGAGATGGCAACCCATTCCAGTATTCCTCCTGAGATAATCCCATAGACAGAGGAGCTTGGTGGGTTACAGTCCATGGGATTGCAAAGAGTCTCACACAGCTAAGTGACTAAAGCGCATCTGTTTTAATTACTAGTGGAAAAGGAACGAAGCACCGGGATCAGCTAGAGAAAAAGAGGTTCTCAGGCTAAAAGTCTAAAGATTTTTGTACATGAGACTATCTTTTTTTTTTTTAATTGGATGGTAGTTGCTTTACAATGTTGTGTTGTTTTCTGCCATATAAAATGCAAATCAGCTATAAGTATACATATACATACATATATATATATATATATATATATATATATATATCCCCTCTCTGTTGAACAATATAGTAAGGTTTATCAACAAAGAATTTTCTCTAAAATGAAGGTGAGATACTAAGTGTAATATTCAGTTTAGTTCAGTCACTCAGTCATGTCCGATTCTTTACGACCACAGTGACTGCAGCATGTCAGGCCTCCCTGTCCATCACTGACTCCTGGAGTTTACTGAAACTCATGTCCACTGAGTCGGTAATGTCATCCAACCATCTCATCCTCTGTCATCCCCTTCTCCTTCTGCCTTCAATCTTTCCCAGCATCAGGGTCTTTTCCAATGACTCAGTTCTTTGCGTCAGGTGGCCAAAGTATTGTAGCTTCAGCTTCAGCATCAGTCCTTCCAATGAGTATGCAGGACTGATTTCTGTTAGGATGGACTGGTTTGATTTCCTTGCAGTCCAAGGGACTCTAAAGAGTCTTCTCCAACACAACAGTTCAAAAGCATCAATTCTTCGGTGCTCAGCTTTCTTTATAGTTCAATTCTCACATTCATACATGACTATTGGAAAAACTGTATTTTTGACTAGATGGACCTTTGTTGGCAAAGTAACATCTCTGCTTTTTAATATGCTGTCTAGATTGGTCATAGGTTTTCTTCCAAGGAGTAAGCATCTTTTAATTTCATGGCTACAGTCACCATCTGCAGTGATTTGGAAGCACCCCCAAAAATAAAGTCTGACACTGTTTCCACTGTTTCCCCATCTATATGCCATGAAGTGATGGGACCAGATACCATGATCTTTATTTTCTGAATATTGAGTTTTAAGCCAACTTTTCACTCTCCTGTTTCACTTTCATCAAAAGGCTCTTTAGTTCTTCTTCGCTTTCTGCCATAAGGGTGGTGCCATCTGCATATCTGAGGTTATTGATATTTCTCCCGGCAATCTTGATTCCAGCTTGTGCTTCATACAGCCCAGCATTTCTCATGATGTGCTCTGCATATAAGTTAAATAAGCAGGGTGACAATATACAGCCTTGACGTACTCCTTTACTGATTTGGAACCAGTCTGTTTGTTGTTCCATGTCCAGTTCTAACTGTTGCTTCTTGACTTACATACAGCTTTCTCAAGAGGCAGGTCAGGTGGTCTGGTATTCCCACCTGTTTAAGAATTTACCACGGTTTGTTGTGATCTACAGAGTCAAAGGTTTTGGCATAGTCAATAAAGCAGAAACACCACTCCTGCATCATACAGCCGCCAAGTGTAATACTAGATCCTGGAATAAAATTTTTTAAAATTGATTTTTAAAAACTTTTTAAAAAATAATTAAAAGCAGAGCAGAATTTATTAGTTTACAGTACAACTTGACAAGAGTGCTGAGATCTTGTGTCTTCTAATCAACCAAAATGCTCTCTCCAGATACAAATACATGAAAAACTAAATTAAAAATGGAACGTTCATTGTGACCATGTTGTATATAATGTTGCATATAACTGTTCCAATAATACAGTTTCAAAGTAAACCCCAGGACAGCTGAATTCCCATCTTTGAAAAGATGGGTGTTATGCAGTTATCTCCTCAAAGCTGCATTTAGCCCTGGGACTGAACGTGTTGAGGTAAATCACCTTGTTTTCAGCGAAAGGGTTGGAAAGTCACTACAGTTGCTTTCTTTAAGTACCTTCCTTTCCTGCCTTCTGATTCAGCCCCTATTCATCTCATTGACTGAATTAAGCCACAAGTGGTCCTGCTTTCCTACCCGTGGAGGTAGTCTTTCTTTAAGGAGACGTTGTATATAACTTCCGATCGTATAGAAACCCAGGACAACTGAATTCTCATCTTTTCCAAGTTCTTGGAACATAATGCTGTCATTTCCAATATACTAACTCTAGGTATCCATTCTAAACATATAATAGGCTTAATGAAGGCAATAGCTATCAAGGAACTGGAAACTATGATTTAAAAACTTGTTTCAGACTGCCTTAATTCAAGTAAGTGCTCTGCTAATTACTGGCTGTGTAGATTTCACAAAGAAATGTACAACTTTGTGTCTCAATTTTAACATCTGTAGGAATAGTTATGATTAAATGAGATGATATACACATAAAGTTAAGCAAGTTTCCTGACATTTATTGAAGTAAGTGTTAAGTTGAATGTTAGTTATTAGTATTATAGTACATGGCATTTTTAATCATGTCTTAGCACCAATCAGGTGCAGTGGGCTGACCAAGTCTTGATTTTCTTTCCTGGTGCAATGAGTTCTCTGTGTCAATGGTAGAACTTTCAGGATCCTTCTGACTGCTACTTTTGATCCATTGGTAGCTATCGTCCCTTCTCATGACATTGCATCAGACATTATATTTCAGTTATTTCAGACCTCTGTGTATACAGATACAACCTGGGAATGATGTAGTTTCTATGTTGTAACTCTTGAAGAGGGTGTTTTATTTTATGGAGATTTCTTAGTCATTCCTACAGATTATTTGGGTGTCTAACTAAATGCACAATGCATCAGCTACCATAATCCTTATGATTTCAAAACAGCAAAATGTGATAAATAGTATGAATTCCTAGCATAGTGCCTAGCTCTTGAAATAATTTGCTTGAAAGATTAACTGTAATTAATGTCTGACTAGGCATCATAACTCCAGTACTCTTGCCTGGAAAATCCCATGGAGGAGCCTGGTATGCTGCAGTCCATGGCGTCGCTAAGACTCAGACATGACTGAGCGACTTCACTTTCACTTTTCACTTTCATGCATTGGAGAATGAAATGGCAACCCACTCCAGTGTTCTTGCCTGGAGAATCCCAGGGATGGCGGAGCCTGGTGGGCTGCCATTTACGTGGTTGCAGAGTCGGACATAACTGAAGTGACTTAGCAGCAGCAGCAGCAGGCATTATAATCCCTACGGTAATTACCTTAAGTTTATTTAGTCGTATAGAAAGAAGTAATTGAGGCTTAGAGAAAAGAAGAGGGAATCCAAAAGGATTTCTTATTTTCAGCCTGTGGTCCATTTGGCCTTTTCTAAAAATCAGACAAAACCTAAGTATTATCTGAAGAATCACTCTACATGAAACACAGTGCTCAGCTGTAAAATTTGTGTTTGTTTTTTTTATTTTTTAAAATAGAAGCTGACTGGAATTCTCATTTGCAGACTAAATTGTTTATTTGCAGATAAACAATTTTACTTTAAACATACATATTTTACAGAACTTTATTTTGAAAGGTGTTTGATTTCTTAATTGACTGAACAGCACAGGCAATTGCCTTGTTTTTCTTCAAATGAGCATAAATTTTGGATATTGGGCTTCTCAGGTCTTTCTGACAGTTCTCAAATTTCTTGGCTTCTCTTTGGATCCCGTAAAAAATACAAAAGATGCCTTGTTTCTTTTTTTTTTTCTTCTTTTCACAAATTGTTCTGTGCAAATCTCCATTTTTATTTTTTGAAGAGATGAAAGTGAAAGAGGAGAGTGAAAAAGTTGGCTTAAAGCTCAACATTCAGAAAACTAAGATCATGGCATCTGGTTCCATCACTTCATGGGAAATAGATGGGGAAACAATGGAAACAGTGTCAGACTTTATTTTTTTGGACATCACTGCAGATGGTGACTGCAGCCATGAAATTAAAAGACGCTTACTCCTTGGAAGGAAAGTTATGACCAACCTAGATAGCATATTCAAAAGCAGAGACATTACTTGGCCAACAAAGGTCCGTCTCGTCAAGGCTATGGTTTTCCCAATAGTCATGTATGGATGCGAGAGTTGGACTGTGAAGAAAGCTGAGCACCAAAGAATTGAAGCTTTTGAACTGTGGTGTTGGAGAAGACTCTTGAGAGTCCCTTGGACTGCAAGGAGATCCAACCAGTCCATTCTGAAGGAGATCAGTCCTGGGTGTTCTTTGGAAGGAATGATGCTGAAGTTGAAACTCCAGTACTTTGGCCACCTCATGCGAAGAGTTGACTCATTGGAAAAGACTCTGATGCTGGGAGGGATTGGGGGCAGGAGGAGAAGGGGACAACAGAGGATAAGATGGCTGGATGGCATCACTGACTCAATGGATGTGAGTCTGAGTGAACTCCGGAGTTGGTGATGGACAGGGAGGCCTAGCGTGCTACAAGACACAACTGAGCGACTGAACTGAACTGAATCAGATTAATTACGTTGCAGTATCAACCAGTTAAAAGTATTTATTTTGTTTTCATTGTTTGTGTGTTCTCAGTAGCTCAGTCACGTCTGACTCTTTGCAAATTTACCATGAAATTTACCTTTGGCAGTTTATCTCAAGATTAGTGAGTTTGTGATAAAGTTCTTTTTTATTCCCTTTATTGATTTTCTTTTTCATATCTGGCCTGCGCTGTTTTTGTAAAACAGCATGGCTTTTTGGACATTTTTTTTTTTAGCTTTTTGCAAGTTGCTGTCATTGTTGATTATAACTTCCCTTGGAGTGATCATTTATTAGATAGTCTCATATCCCATCTCTGCTGACACTGACAATGAAATCAGGTAGCTGACCGTCAGTTGTCTATTATTTCTGTCTCCTCTTTGCCCTTGTCATGCAGTATGTCTCTGGGCTTTGCCAACTTTACCTTGGTACAAGTTTTCAGATTTTGGCATCTGCAATAACTGCCTAAGGCTAGATTCTACTTATCTTGCACTTAAAATATTTTAATGGCCTCTGCCCTGTTTCCTTGGCATTCATGGAATGAATATATATATATATATATATATATATGTATCCAGCAACGGGTTCATTTTCAAGAGCCTTCTAATAACTTTCCCTTCTCTGGGTGCTGCCCTGGCTCTCACTGACCTTTTCTTAAAGTCCCCCTCCTGTCACTGCTGCCTTTATTCTTATGTCCTGGGCTCACCCCTTCTCTTCAATGTGAGCCACACTGGCCTCCTAGGAAGACACACTGGTTTTCCTTTGAGCTCTGAACAGTTGCTGCTTCCTCAGTTTGAGACTCTGTGCTCCCTATGTCTCCTTGAGGTTCTTTCCCTCCCTACACCAGGACTCTAATAGAATTCTGTTTGCACAGACCAGAGTTAACCATCTGCCCAAAGAAGCCAGATCCATTCTTCTCTATCCTCTTACTCTTCCTTATTTTTCTCCATGGTACTCATTCAGTTCAGTTCAGTTCAGTCGCTCAGTTGTGTCCAACTCTTTGCGACCCCATGAATCACAGCACGCCAGGCCTCCCTCTCCATGACCAACCCCCAGAGTTCACTCAGACTCACGTCCATCGAGTCGGTGATGCCATCCAGCCATCTCATCCTCTGTCATCCCCTTCTCCTCCTGCCCTCAATCCCTCCCAGCATCAGAGTCTTTTCCAATGAGTCAACTCTTTGCATCAGGTGGCCAAAGTACTGGAGTTTCAGCTTTAGCATAGTATGCAAAAATATTTTATATACTTACCACTTGTTTTTTGTCCCTCTTCCCCCATTACAATATCACTCACAAAACAAGACTTTGTCGCCTTCACTGTTTATTCTGTGTCCTTATGCTGGCAAAGGTCAAAAGTCAAAGGCAAAGATTCTTACACTGACTATCTGAGAAATTATACATCTTGATAAAATTACACATTAAAAAAAACTTTTTATTTATGTATCTTTGATTTACAATCTTTTATTAGTTTCTGGTGTACAACAAAGTGATTCATATATATATATATATACACACACACACACATGTATATATACATTTTCATATTTTTCCTCTTATGCTTTCTTACAGGATATTGAATATAGTTCTCTGTACTATATATAGGACCTTGTTGTTTATCTTTTTATACATAGTAGATTATATCTGCTAATCCCAAACTCCTATATTATCTCTCTCCTACTCTTACCCCTTTGCTAATCAAGTTTGTTTTCTATGTCTGTGATTCTCTTTCTGTTTTGTAAATAAGTTCACGTGTATCATATTTTAGATTCCATATTTAAGTGATGTCATATTTGTTTTTCTCTTTCTGACTTACTTCACTTAATATGATAATCTCTAGGCCCATCCATGTTACTCCTGCTGCTGCTGCTAATTCGCTTCAGTTGTGTCTGACTCTGTGTGACCCCATGGACGGCAGCCCACCAGGCTCCCCCGTCCCTGGGATTCTCCAGGCAAGAACACTGGAGTGGGTTGCCATTTCCTTCTCCACTGCAAGTGACATTATTTCATTCTTTTTTATGACTAATATTTCATTTGATATACATCCACACATTCTTTATCCATTTTTCTGTCGATGGACATTTAGGTTGCTTCCTTGTTTGGCTATTGTAAATCGTATTGCTGTGAACACTGGGGTGCACATATCTCTTTGAATTACAGTTTCCTCTGGATATATACCCAAGAGTGGGATTGCTGGATCATATGGCAACTCTGTGTTTTGAGGAACCTCCATACTGTTTTTCATAGTGGCTGCAGCAATTTACATTCCCACCAACAGTTTATTTGGGTTCCCCTTTCTCCAAACCTTTTCCAGCATTTGCGATTTCTAGACTTTTCAATGATGGTCATTCTGACCAGTGTGAGGTGGTACACCATTGTAGTTTTGATTTACATCAAGTTAAGCATTTTAATTGTAAATAGAAGCACTTGAGAACATTTAAAATATACCCAGATAAGAATACTCTGCTTACTTTTGTGTAATAGTACTGTACCCGCTGGAATACTCTCTTCTTCCTCACTTCCAAGCCATGGATCTTCCCTTTTTCCAAGCTCAGCCTGTGGCTGGGGTCTTCTGCATTAGACCTTTCTGCTGCTCTATTTGAGGTGCCTAATAAACATCTCACACGCTAGTAAAGTAATGCTCAAAATTCTCCAAGCCAGGCTTCAGCAATATGTGAACTGTGAACTTCCTGATGTTCAAGCTGGTTTTAGAAAAGGCAGAGTAACCCCAGATCAAATTGCCAACATTCACTGGATCATCGAAAAAGCAAGAGAGTTCCAGAAAAACATCTATTTCTGCTTTATTGACTATGCCAAAGCCTTTGACTGTGTGGATCATAATAAACTGTGCAAAATTCTGAAAGAGATGGGAATACCAGACCACCTGACCTGCCTCTTGAGAAACCTATATGCAGGTCAGGAAGCCACAGTTAGAACTGGACATGGAACAACAGACTGGTTCCAAATAGGAAAAGGAGTACGTCAAGGCTGTATATTGTCACCCTGCTTATTTAACTTATATGCAGAGTATATCATGAGAAATGCTGGGCTGGAAGAAGCACAAGCTGGAATCAAGATTGCCGGGAGAAATATCAATAACCTCAGATATGCAGATGACACCACCCTTATGGCAGAAAGTGAAGAGGAACTAAAGAGCCTCTTGATGAAAGTGAAAGAGGAGAGTGAAAAAGTTGGCTTAAAGCTCAACATTCAGAAAATGAAGATCATGGCATCCGGTCCCACCACTTCATGGGAAATAGATGGGGAAACAGTGGAAACAGTGTCAGACTATTTTTTTGGGCTCCAAAATCACTGCAGATGGTGATTGCAGCCATGAAATTAAAAGACGCTTAGTCCTTGGAAGGAAAGTTATGACCAACCTAGATAGCATATTCAAAAGCAGAGACATTACTTTGCCAACAAAGGTCCATCTAGTCAAGGCTATGGTTTTTCCTGTGGTCATGTATGGATGTGAGAGTTGGACTGTGAAGAAGGCTGAGCGCTGAAGAATTGAGGCTTTTGAGCTGTGGTGTTGGAGAAAACTCTTGAGAGTCCTTTGGACTACAAGGAGATCCAACCAGTCCATTTTGAAGGAGATCAGCCCTGGGATTTCTTTGGAAGGAATGATGCTAAAGCTGAAACTCCAGTACTCTGGCCATCTCATGCGTAGAGTTGACTCATTGGAAAAGACTCTGATACTGGGAGGGATTAGGGGCAGGAGGAGAAGGGGACGACAGAGGATGAGATGGCTGGATGGCATCACTGACTCGATGGATGTGAGTTTGAGTGAATTGCAGGAGTTGGTGATGGACAGGGAGGCCTGGCATGCTGCAATTCATGGGGTCACAAAGAGTTGGACATGACTGAGCGACTGAACTGAACTGAACTGAACTGAATAAACAGTGCTTGCTTCCCTGCCCAGATTCTGGGCAAGTGGAGACACAAAGCATAGCAGTAAGACTGAGGAGACCACATTACCACCATTATTCCTGGTGAAGGCTACACTGAGAGATGGGGTTTAGGTCTGCAGGCAGATACGCTACCCAGTGCTGAGCATTCAAAGTAGATACACTGACCTGTGTGGCCATAGGTGGCACTCATCTGGGTCAGACCCCTCCTCTGCTGGGAAAAACTTACCTTAGGGGCACAGTGGAGAATATTTCCCTTAATGCATTTTTATGTATAAGGCCTTCATGAATCTCACCACTTTCCCCCCAAATGATCTCATCACATATGTATAACTTGTACAATCTCTTCTTCACCAAATCATGCAGTACCTCATTATGCACATTATAATGTCATGCTCATACCCAGAAATTATTTTTACTTTTAAAGTTGATTGAGCTGAATTGCATAACACCTGAAGGCGGTGCTTGAGTCTCAAGGTACCTGCAGGATTGCTGAGCTGTCATTGGAGTTGTTAGCACTTCTGACACGATTCTTTACAATGCTACCCCTCATTTATCAGTGTGATATATGTACCTCATTTAAACACAATCCATCTGTGGGTTTATCTATAGATCCACTATTCATTACCAGTTGATGTTTACTGAGTGACACTTAGATGGGGAATGTACTACCTAAATTACTCTGACTTCCAATCAATCAATTCATAGACCTTTATAAATAAAAACATTACACTGACTTCCAGTCCAGGCATATTTAGTAAATGACCTGATCAGCAAATATCAGTATAGTGAAGTGAAATCACTCAGTTGTGTCTGACTCTTTGCAACCCCATGGAGTGTAGCCTACCAGTCTCCTCAGTCTATGGAATTTTCCAGGCAAGAATACTGGAGTGGGTTGCCATTTCCTTCACCAAATATGAGTATAGAGACATGCAATAATACATTTATTACAGTCAGACTCAGTTAGAGTATGGAAACTAATAACCTCCAAATCTCAGTGGCTTAAAACAAAGTTTTCTTTCTTTTGTCCTCACCCATTGAAACAGTGCTGGCTACTGTGATAGGAGGAAGAAAGTGATCTCCTACCAGCAAGTGTGCAAAATCTTTGGCACATCTCTCCCACTCACACAGTGGCCAGAGCTAGCTACATAGCTCTGTTCAACACAAGGCTCCCACTCTCATACTCGTAACGTTTCCCTAGATAGTAGGGAGCCAGAAATACTTGGGAAAGGGCATTAGGGGCTATGTCAGCATTGTAGCACATGTAGCATTGTAGCATATGTAGCATATGGCTGCACTGAGTCAGAAATTAAGCAGACTGTATTGTGGCTAAAAGCATGTGGAAGATTCACCAAGCTTAATGAAAAGAGTTTCATTCAATGACAAAAAAAAAAAAAAAAATAGCAGTTACTATTAGAAATAGTTCTCAGTGTTTCTAAATAACTTAAAAGAGCCATTACTAGGGTACCGCTGCTGTATCTTCAGTGAGTAATAATTTTTCAGTAACAATGCAAAAAGATACCACTTGAGACCTATTTTTAAAGTAATATACATTGTGAGGCATTAGGACACTATTTTGTTGATACTTTGAAACTGGGAGGATTTTGTTCCAGAGTTAAATTATCAAGAAAAGTATCAGACATGTATGGCACTGGTGTCCAGCTCTACACTCTCCTTTCTCTTTAGGACTTTGACTGCCCTAAAATCCCATTTTCTTCACTCTCAGTGGAGTAGAGTCACCTTTCTTCTTCATTTTCCATTAAGTCATTCACTAAAATATCCATCAGCATCAATAAGAATACTATTTACAGGGGCACACATTAGGTAATGAAGGGAATAAGAAGCAAGTAAGTGGAATTTCTGGACTAACTTTGTTGTTTAAGTGAATGTACCATAGACATAGTTTGCAAAGATGGCTCAGTTCACACCCCAAGGTACAGTAAAAGTTTTTATAGACAATCCCATGGCATCAAGAATTGGTGTCCATTCACAACACATATAGACGTCAACATAAAAATGTATCCTTTCCTCTCAGATGAAGTTCTTTGCTATTAATTTAAGAGAAATTATACTTGATGTTTTTCTGGTTCTTCTAGCAAACGTGTAATAGTGCATCTTCTCATTGTAATAGCACAGAAGTGGAAGTGAAGTTGTCTTGTTAGATGTACCCCAAGTGTTTTGGCAGCCTGGAATCCAGACCTAAAAGGATTCCTAGTTCACTATTCCCTCTATTCACTTGATAGCTCCCATCTATGCTCCCCTTGACTGAAATGGAACTGGATGTTTCTCCTCTGGTCCTTATTACAGTCCCTTTCTGAATACCACATGCTAAGTGAACTCTTCCGTTTCCTTCTGCTGGAGTCTCTACAAATGCCTAGGCTGCTTTCATGGACATGGTCTAAGGAACTCAGGCTTTCTTTGCTCTGACACTTCAGTCAGTTCAGTCACTCAGTCGTGTCCGACTCCTTGTGACCCCATGAATTGCAGCACGCCAGGCCTCCCTCTCCATCACCAACTCCCGGAGTTGACTCAGACTCACGTCCATCGAGTCAGTGATGCCATCCAGCCATCTCATCCTCTGTCATCCCCTTCTCCTCCTGCCCCCAATCCCTCCCAACATCAGAGTCTTTTCCAATGAGTCAACTCTTCACATGAGGTGGCCAAAGTACTGGAGTTTCAGCTTTAGCATCATTCCTTCCAAAGAACACCCAGAACTGATCTCCTTCAGAATGGACTGGTTGGATCTCCTTGCAGTCCAAGGGACTCTCAAGAGTCTTCTCCAACACCACAGTTCAAAAGCATCAATTCTTCAGTGCTCAGCCTTCTTCACAGTCCAATGCTCACATCCATACATGACCACAAGAAAAACCATAGCCTTGACTAGATGGACCTTTGTTGGCAAAGTAATGTCTCTGCTTTTCAATATGCTATCTAGGTTGGTCATAACTTTCCTTCCAAGGACTAAGCGTCTTTTAATTTCATGGCTGCAGTCACCATCTGCAGTGAGTTTGGAGCCCCCCAAAAAAATAGTCTGACACTGTTTCCACTGTTTCCCCATCTATTTCCCATGAAGTGATGGGATCAGATGCCATGATCTTCGTTTTCTGAATGTTGAGTTTTAAGCCAACTTTTTCACTCTCTTCTTTCACCTTCATCAAGAGGCTTTTTAGTTCCTCTTCACTTTCTGCCATAAGCATGAGGTCATCTGCATATCTGAGGTTATTGATATTTCTCCTGGCAATCTTGATTCCAGTTTGTGCTTCTTCCAGCCGAGCGTTTCTCATGATGTACTCTGCATATAAGTTAAATAAGCAGGGTGACAATATGCAGCCTTGATGTACTCCTTTTCCTATTTGGAACCAGTCTGTTGTTCCATGTCCAGTTCTAACTGTTGCTTCCTGACCTGCATACAAATTTCTCAAGAGGCAGGTCAGGTGGTCTGGTATTCCCATCTCTTTCAGAATTTTCCACAGTTTATTGTGATCCACACAGTCAAAGGCTTTGGCATAGTCACTAAAGCAGAAATAGATGTTTTTCTGGAACTCTCTTGCTTTTTCTGTGATCTAGCGGATGATGGCAATTTGATCTCTGGTTCCTCTGCCTTTTCTAAAACCAGCTTGAACATCTGGAAGTTCACGATTCATGTATTGCTGAAGCCTGGCTTGGAGAATTTTGAGCATTACTTTACTAGTGTGTGAGATGAGTGCAATTGTGCAGTAGTTTGAGTATTCTTTGGCATTGCCTTTCTTTGGGATTGGAATGAAGACTGACCTTTTCCAGTCCTGTGGCCACTGCTGAGTTTTCCAAATTTGCTGGCATATTGAGTGCAGCACTTTCACAGCATCATCTTTCAGGATTTGAAATAGCTCAACTGGAATTGCATCACCTCCACTAGCTTTGTTCGTAGTGATGCTTTCTAAGGCCCACTTGACTTCACATTCCATGATATCTGGCTCTAGGTGAATGATCACACCATCATGATTATCTGGGTCGTGAAGACCTTTTTTGTACAGTTCTTCTGTGTATTCTTGCCGCCTCTTCTTAATATCTTCTGCTTCTGTTAGGTCCATACCATTTCTGTCCTTAATCGAGCCCATCTTTGCATGAAATGTTCCCTTGGTATCTCTAATTTTCTTGAAGAGATCTCTAGTCTTTCCCATTCTGTTGTTTTCCTCTATTTCTTTGCGTTGATCGCTGAGGAAGGCTTTCTTATCTCTTCTTGCTGTTCTTTGGAACTCTGCATTCAGATGGTTATATCTTTCCTTTTCTCCTTTGCTTTTCGCTTCTCTTCTTTTCACAGCTCTGGCACTTAGGGGGCACAAATTGTAGTACCCACTCTTCAGGACGCCTTCAGAACTAATAGCCAGCACCATCTCTCTTATAGATTTTCAGGCATCAGTCAGATAGACATCAGGCCAAGCCCTACCTGCCTTGTCTATCTGTATTATTTTATGAGTGAGGAAAAAATCAGGTGTAGTGACATGCCTTAGGCTACACATAGTGGAAGGAATGTTATCATTCAGTATTATGATTATTATTTACATTTCAACTGACCCTTAGAGTTAGGTGTACAGGGCTAAGTGCTGGGAATAAAGTATTGAGACATAGTCCATGAGAAGTTAAAATCTACATAGGAAACAAAAGGATTTTTTACTTACACTAACCAGTATTATCAGCAGAACCTATCCCTTACCGTCTGGCTAAATGACATGAAGTGAACAGAACATTTAAAACAACCACATAGTACCAGTAAAACTGTTTTGCCACTGGGCGTATCCATGTAGTTACAGCTTCTCAGTCTTAACATGTTTCTCCGAAAGCAGTATTCATTTGATGAATATTTGTTGAATAAGGAATGAATGAGAAAAAAGTAAAAAGGTAAGAAAACAGCGTATTTTTTGAGTCCCCTTATGGTATTGTGCTGCTTTCTTACAGTGTAATACTTAATCTGGATGGAATATTTAATCTGCTGAAAAAGAAAAAAAAATAGTTACTTTGTGGAGTGACTGATTCTCAGAATGCTTTAAAGATGCATTTTATTGGTACCCTGCATAGAAGTTACATGTTGAAACTGTGATTTCCTGGGGGTATTACACCTATTAGACAAAAGATTCAGATGAATCATTTATGCTTATCATTATCAAATCTTTTTTTTCTGTTTTTCTTTAATCATAAAATATGGAGAAAATAAAATTCATTGTATTTTACAGACAGAGAAGACCCAGACAGATAATGTGGCTTAATTGGTCATATAGCAGTAAATTCCCTCAAAACTGAGAAGAGAATCCTACTTCTAGGTTAGGCTCTAGGTTAAGGTTTGCTTGTTGTTTCTCAGTTGCTTAGCTGTGTCTGACTCTTTTGCGACCCCAGGAGCCTTCCAGGTTCCTCTCTGTCCATGGGATTTCCCAGGCAAGAGTACTGGAGTCGGTTGCCATTTCCTTGTCCAGGGGATCTCCCTGACCCAGGGATCAAAACCATGTCTCCCTGCATTGGCAGGCAGATTCTTTACCACTGAGCCACCTGGGAAGCCTAAGATTTGGTAACCAGTATGAACAGTAGCGGTGGTCTGATCTTGCAGCAGATTGAGATTAATTTAGATTTTACTTTTTTTTCTTTTTTCGGTATATAGGGAACAATCATACTGGATCCAAATGTGTGGAGAAGGAAAAGAACCCAGGACCGTGAATTTCTTTGCATTAATCAGTGTGTCTCCCCATTCTTATAATAATCTCTGGACCTTTCTCTGACTAGCCAGAGAGTAATTTTTTTTTTTTTTCTGGAGGTTGCCTTTGCTAGACAATGGAATCTTGTGTGTATGCGTTATTAGTTACATGTGGTATACATGTGGAGGTGGTGATTGTCAACCCAAGGGATGCTTCAGGTATGGAAGTGTGCAAGTGAAGTCATAAAACTTAGCTATCAATAAAGCAAAAAAAAAAAAAAAAGCCTTGAGAAATGCAATGAGTGCCCTGTGGGGAGAAAGAAGACAATATCTTATTTTCTTGGGAATCTTGTCCCCAAATTATTTATGTCCAGAGCTCAGCTATTGTGAAAGGTTTTCCAGATGATTCCTCTGATGCTGACAGTTTACTGAGAAGGATAAGGGAGCACTTGTGTGACTCTGCTGCTGCATCAGTAGCTTTTGGAAGTGCTCTTGGAAGAGCACATTGCCTTCCCTTCCTCAGCTTTCTCTATCTGTCATCCCCACCCCCAGCAGAGCAGAGATGTGGTTACCTCTTTATCTTCAGCCAACAGACAAAAACACCTTGCCCTTTCCAAACTGTGACTTTCCCCTTCAAAGGTCCACTTAAGGGATTAAAAAATCTTATAGCTTACATCTTCCTCAAAACAGAAATATTAGGAAATTTGCAAGGCAGGAGAGCTCTCAAAGAAAATGCAAAATTTCACTCTAATTATCACCACTAGAACTGCGAAGTACACTGCGGATAAGAACGTGGAATTATAGAATGTAAAAGCATAGCAGCGGGACCTTGAGGGCTGTCTAATCCAACTTGGAACCTAAAATGCAAAGTTCTTGTCAGAAATCCTGCTTGAGTCCTTCCAGTGGCGAAAGGGTTGGTTTATCTCAGGACAAAATGCTCCCTTTTTATAGAGCTCCAATTAATGTGAGAATGTGCCTTCAGACTCTGCCTGGAGCAAACAGGCATAGAAACCTTTTTTTTTTTTTTTTTTTAAATAAATGATACCAAAGCCTGAGGCGGGGAAGCAGGAGAAGGAAGGGAGAAAGAGCCAGCTCCTCCCGACTTACTAAGCTGTCTTTTTGGAGAGAGTAAGATGTCAAGGAAGAAAAAGAGGCAGGAGCAGTAGCAGAAGAGGAAAGATGATGGTGCGCCTCATGCTCTCCTGCAACACTGACTAGTTGAAGGGCTTCCTGCCCCGCTGGCAGCTTTGGGATTGACTGGCTAGTTGTCAGCCGTGTGCATCAGGCTTGTGGCTGCTTGGAGGATGGAAGGCTCCAAATGCCAAGTTTAGCATCCCTCTGCTTCTGTCTGGCAAATGCAGCCAGATAAACAGCACTTATTGAGGCAGGCCCAGTACAGAGCAGTGGCAGAGATGATTAGGTTTCTGCTGAGGAGGCCAGCCCTTTGAAAGCACTTGCCTGGTGGGTTAATATGCTACCGCAGTGCGCATCAGTGAAATATTACGTTTATGGCTTCCCAAGGAGGGTGGGGTATTTTGAAAGTTTACAGAGCTGCTTCTGCAGATAATCCTCTGTGCCTCAGTAAATGATAATGGGGTCTAGAAGTTCTTATTGATAAGGCCTTTTGCCAAACATCACTGTGAGACTGATAGAGGGCTCTACGGGACATATCTACTGTGCACGTTTCTGTGTGCACACATGCCCATGTGCATAGTACCTCCAGGGTGTGCACATGTGTGCAAGTGCATAAGATGGATGCATGTACAACAAAGATTTGGTTTAAAGACCAGTGGAATAAATAGCATATGCACCAGCACACAGATAGCAGTTTGAATGAGAAGTTGAGTCTTTTAACAGCATGTGCTGTGGCCTCTCTTCCAGAAGCAAGCCATCTGAAAAATGCTTTTAGTTTTATATATATTGTCAAAACAAACTTGGAAAATCAGTAAAATCTGTGCATTACTATTTCAGCTAAGTAAGTAGTTTAATTCTTTGGAAAATATATTCCTCCCTTGCTTGCTTTAAATATTCCATTCAGAGCTGCCTGCATATAGCAGTGGTTCTTACCTCGAGAGGGAGTACCCATCTCCTTGAGGGCTGTCAGGAATGCGCATTTCCAGTCTTGCTGCTGGAGAATCCAACCCAGTGGATCTGGGAGTCAGAGCCCTGCACTGGAGGGACTGGTGATTCTTAGCCTCTTGATCAGTCCTCATAACTGCTCCTTCTTGGGCTGCCCCTCCAAGGGGCTTTGGGTGGGGCTCTGATCTTCGCTTGCCTTCACTCCCCATCAGTAGTGAAGTTCAATAGTCAACAATCCATAGCTCCAATCTGGGTAGACAACATCTACTGTAAAGCACACTGGCTCTTAGAGACATTGCACACTTTTTGGGTTGAAGAAAGATGCTTTGGCAACTGTAGGAAAACTGAAAGTGTACCTTTCTTATTTTTATACTGAGAAGGGTGGAGGTGGTGAGATTGTCTTCTACTGCAAGTGACTGCAAAAGCAAGATAGGGAGGTGACTGTTTTCACAAGAAACCCAAATGCTGTGAAATCAGAGGGGAATGGACGCTAGTGGGTAAACTGTGTCAACTATGCCTAAATCAATGACTTCAAGATAACTATTAATATTATATTTTTGTTTTATGCATATTAATAATAAGAAGTTTTGCTTATTTTCAGTGTCAGTCAGTGAGCCAGAAGGAAGGAGGACAGGCATTTGAAAGTGGCTATTTGAAGGAATGAAAGATGCCCAATCCAGAGGGTGGGCAAGGTTAAGGAAACCATCAGGGAATGGGGGAAAATAAGGGACCAGTCACTGCAAGGAGCCCTTCATGCCTCTGGGCTCATGGTACAAAGAGAAGGAGGTCTTGGTGGGAGCTGTCAGGAACTTTCAGCCACAAGAAAGGGCCTGCCTGGCAGGACTGTTCAATAGGAAAGGACAGAGGGAAATTGTTCTCCAATCCTGCTATCCTGCTGCCTGTGTTCCAGTCATAAGCCAGACACAAGGAGCTTAGTGTGGAGGAAGAGAGAAGGGGTGAGACAAGAGTATGGCAGATGTAGAGAGCCAGTGAGAATATGCTGTGAGGTCTGTCTCTGTAGGGTAATTCATGTAAGGAGCAGCACTCAGAAACAGGATGGTTGTTGGGTATGGGTCTCTTAAAAAATCTACTTGGGTTGAAACCAAGATTATGACTGTAAATGTTAGTTGAGGCAAAGCTTTTTGGTAGAGTGTTTTACTAAATTGGGGAATTATAACGATGAGAAAAAACATAGTTGAGAATTTATTGTTGTGTTGTTCAGTGTCTCAGTTGTGTGTGACTGTTTGTGACCCCATGGACTGCAGCATGCCAGGGTTACCTGTCCATCATCATCTCCCAGAGCTTGTTCAAATTCATATCCATTAAGTCAGCAATGCCATCCAGCCATCTCATCCTCTGTCGTCCCCTTCTCCTTCTGCCTTCAATCTTTCGTAGCATCAGGGTCTTTTCTAATGAGTCGACTCTTTGCATCAGGTCGTCAAAGTATTGGAACTTCAGCTTCAGCATCAGTCCTTCCATTGATTATTCAGGACTGATTTCCTTTAGGATTGACTGGTTTGATCTTGCAGTCCAAGGGACTCTCAAGAGTCTTATTCAACACCACAGTTCAAAAGCATCAATTCTTCGGCATTCAGCCTTCTTTATTGTCCAACTCTCACATCTATATATGACTACTGAAAAGACCAGTTAAGAATAGTCAAATGAAAGTATTTTGAAATGAACACTTTATAAGAAAGCATGGCATAAACACACAAGAAGATGCAGAGCATCAATAGTCATTAGGGGAATGCAAATTAAAAGTACAGTGAGATACAACCACACACCCAGTACAGTGGCTATCATCAAATAGACAGAGAATAATATGTTGGCTACCATGTGGAGAAATGGGAGCCTTCAGACTTGTCCATGGGAATGTAAAGTGGTGCAGCCACTGTGGGAAACAATTTGGCACTCCCTTAAAAAGGTAAACATAAGCTTATCATCTGACCCATTATTTCCACTCCTAAGAATCCATTACCTACCCAAAGGAAAGAAAAATATATTTCCATCTGAAGAATAGTACGTTAATGTTAGTGGCTGCATTATTAATCATAGCCCCAAAGTGGAAAAACCCAAACAGTCATCACAACTGGTGAATGGATAAACAAAATGTACAAATATTCACTCAGTGGAATGCTATCTGGAGAAAAGAAGGAAGGAAGAAAGGGAGGAAGGAAGGACAAAATCTACCAAAACATGAAACAATATAGATGAACCAAAAAAAAAAAAATTATCCTAAATAATTAAGTCAGACATATATTTTATGATTCTATTTTTATAAAATATCCAGAAAAGGTAATCTATGGAGACAGAGTTTTGGAGCATTTTTAATCTTTGATGATATGCTATTTCATCTCATTCCTAGGAGTTGAGTGTTACTGATTGATGATTTGTATCAAATATACAAAAAGCCTGAAGCTGATACTTCATTCACTTCATATCAGGTGCAGTCATTTAGCCCTAGTCTGAATTATGAAAATCTTATATTTTATAAAATCATATTATGGGAGGAACTTCCACAAAGATGTTTAAGAAAATTGGAAATAACCCTAAAAGCTTTTAAAGAAATATATTAATAAATAAATATTTATGTGGAGAAACTCAAGTAGTAACTGGAAAGGGTGGATGACTTTTTTTAGATATGATTTTTTAAGAAATGAGAGTTAGTGCAGTAAGTAAAATAAAGAGGATACAGAAGACTCTACACATGGGCATCACCAGATGGTCAACACCGAAATCAAATGGATTATATTCTTTCCAGCCAAAGATGGAGAAGCTCTATACAGTCAGCAAAAACATGACTGAGAAGCTGACTGTAGCTCAGATATGAACTCATTATTGCAAATTTCAGACTTAAATTGAGGAAAGTAGGGAAAACCACTAGACCAGTCAGGTATGACCTAAATCAAATCCCTTATGATTATACAGTGGATGTGACAAATAGATTCCAGGGATTAGATCTTATAGACAGAGTACCTGAAGAACTATGGACGGAGGTTTGTGACATTGTACAGGAGGCAGTGATCAAGACCATTCCTAAGAAAAAGAAATGCAAAAAGGCAAAATGGTTGTCTGACATTGTAAGATGTCTGACATCTTACAAATAGCTGTGAAAAGAAGAGAAGCAAAAGGCAAAGGAAAAAATGAAAGATATACCCGACTGAATGCAGGGTTCCAAAGAATAGCAAGGAGAGGTAAGAAAGCCTTCCTCAGTGATCCCCAAAGAAATAGAGGAAAACAATAGAATGGGAAAGCCTAGAGATCTCTTCAAAAAAATTAGAGATACCAAGGGAACTTTTCATGCAAAGATGGGCACAATAAAGGACAGAAATGGTATGGACCTAACAGAAGCAGAAGATATTAAGAAGAGGTGGCAAGAATACACAGAAGAACTGTACAAAAAAGATCTTCATGACCCAGATAACCACGATGGTGTGATCACTCACCTAGAGCCAGGCATCTTGGAAGGTGAAGTCAAGTGGGCCTTAGGAAGCATAACGATGAACAAAGCTATGGAGGTGATGGAATTCCAGATGAGCTATTTCAAATCCTAAAAGACGATGCTGTGAAAGTGCTGCACTCAATATGCCACAAATCTGGAAAACTCAGCCGTGTCCACAGGACTGGAAAAGGTCAGTTTTCATTCCAATCCCAAAGAAAGGCAATGCCAAAGAATGTTCAAACTACCACAGAGTTATACTCATCTCACACGCTAGTAAAGTAATGCATATTCTCCAAGTCAGGCTTCAACAGTACATGAATCGTGAACTTCCAGATGTTCAAGCTGAATTTAGAAAAGACATGGGATCCAGAGATCAAATTGCCAACAACCATTGGATCATTGAAAAAGTAAGAGAATTCCAGAAAAACCTCTACTTCTGCTTTATTGACTATGCTAAAGCGGACTGTGTGGATCACAAGAAAATGTGAAACTTCTGAAAGAGATGGGAATACCAGACCACCTGACCTGCCTCCTGAGAAATCTGTATACAGATCAAGAAGCAACAGTTAGAACTGGACATGGAACAGCAGACTGGTTCCAAACTGGGAAGGGTATAAGTCAAGGCTGTACATTGGACCCTGCTTATTTAACTTATATGCAGAGTACATCATATGAAATACTAGGCTGGATGAAGCACAAACTGGAGTCAAGATTGCCGGGAGAAGTATCAGTAACCTCAGATACTCAGATGATACCACCCTCATGGCAGAAAGTAAAGAAGAACTAAAGAGCCTCTTGATGAAAGTGAAAGAGGAGAGTGAAAAAGTTGGCTTAAAACTCGACACTAAAAAAAAGAAGATCATGGCATCTGGTCCCATCACTTCATGGCAAATAGATGGAGAAACAATGGAAACAGTGAGAGACTGTTTTTGGGAGCTCCAAAATCACTGCGGATGGTGACTGCAGCCATGAAATAAAAAAACACTTGCTCCTTGAAAGAAAAGCTATGACCAACCTAGACAGCATAATGAAAAGGAGAGACAATGTTTTGCTGACAAATGTCCATCTAGTCAAAGCTATGGTTTTTCCAGTAGTCATGTTTGGATGTTAGAGTTGGAGCATAAAGAAATCTGAGTGCTGAAGAATTGATGCTTTTAAACTGTGGTGTTGGAGAAGACTCTTCAGAGTCCCTTGGACTGCTAGGCGATCCAACCAGTCAATCTTAAAGGAAATCATTCCCGAATATTCATTGGAAGTACTGATGCTGAAGCTGAAACTCCAACTGATGTGAAGAACTGACTCATTGGAAAAGACCCTGATTCTGGGAAAGACTGAAGGCCAGAAGAGAAGGGGACGACAGAGGATGAGGTGGCTAGATGGCATCACCGACTGGATAGACACGAGTTTGAGCAAGCTCTGGGAGTTGGTGATGGACTGGGAAGCCTGGAGTGGTACAATCCATGGGGTCATAGAGTCAGACATGACTGAGCGAATGACCTGAAACTGAAACAGGGTATGAAATTATATTAATTATCAAATTCTAAGCATCTGTGACTCTCACTGGATCAAAACAATAGGTACGATAATTTTAGCAAACATTCTGTAGAAGTCAGGTGTGCCTGGGGGCACTTTCCTTCTCAGAGAAGTGCTGTGCCTCATGTTAGCCTCCTGTTTACCTGTGGGGTATTTAGCTTCAGTTGGCAAACTGTGCTTAGCCTGTTCAGTATCCTTAAATCTCTCCTCTTCCCGCTCTCTTTGTACTTCCTCTCTAATGCCTCCTTCTTAATTTTCATTCACTACAACACCCCTTTCTGGTTTCCCATAGCATTTGTTACTGATGTTGCACATTTTAGCTTTTGATTAAATTAAACTTTTATTTTATTATTCTCTAATAGCTTTGTGTTGATTAATACAATCATTTCAAGTGATAGCATTCAAGTTCCTCTTGGGTAGTATACAACCATACTTTGTGATTCAGTAGAAATAGTAGTATACTGGTAAACCAGCTCTCTGGGAGAAAGAAAAGCCCCTGAAATGTAACATTTGTCAACTTTTGTGGTTTAAATACTCCTGCTATGGCCAGTTTCAAGCTAGCTATTGTTTAACGGGAACTTCCCTGGTGACTCAGAGGTAAAGAATCTGCCTGCCAACACAGGACACTTGAGTTTGATCCATTGGTTGGGAAGATCCCTTGGAGAAGGAAATGGCAACCCACTCCAGTATTCGTGCCTAGAAACTTTCATGGTTGGAGGAGCATGGCTTTCTATAGTCCACGGACTCATTAGTCACAAAGAGTTAGACACAACTTAGTGACTAAACAACAAACAACAAATTGTTTAATGACTTCTCATACAATTCCTGAAAATTTAGCCTTCGGCTCCTGCAAACAGGTGTGTGCCAGGTCCAACCCATGCCACAACTAGTGTAGAGACTAATGATGTCCAGCAGCTGGCTTGGAGAGTCTGAATCAACTCACAATGGAGGTTCTGGCAGTTGAAATTTTAGGATCTTATAATGAATATTAAAATTTGGAAGCTCAAAGTCATAAAAGGCCCCTTTGTAAGTCCTTGTATGTTCACACTCCCTACAATAACAATAAAGACAAAAGAATAAATAAAGAGACTGATAGTGTTCTGTATTAAGAGGGCTCAGTATTTTTAATTCAGATATGATTCATTATTTATTTGATGTAGACTCTGTGCCACTCTCTGACTTAAACACCAGATATGTGAAGACTTAGGAGACATAACTACTCCTCTTGATGAATCCATAGTAGGAAGTGGAAAAATGTAAAAAGAAATGCCTATAAAATACAATTTTTGCTAGTAAAACATCAAGGAGCATCTATCCCAGACTTGAAGGGAGAAGGGTCTAGAATTAGGAAAAGCATTTGAAAGGAATGATGTCTGAGCAGAACCCCTAGAGACCATGTCTCCCTGAGAAATTAGCCTCCTCAGCTTACTGGTCAGCAATTAATCATAATAAACATTGTTTTAATAAAGAGATTTATAATAGAATTTTGCTTTTTTTTGAATGGACATCAAGATGATCCAGGCAACTAACAGATTAACAGAAGGCACATCTTCATGGTTTCTTTGGGCTCCTCGAAACTCTAACATATGAAAAATACACATTTTTTTAATGCAAAGGATGAGAAAATAGTCTAGATGCCAAATCATTGTGAAAGCAAAATAAGAATAATATAATTCCCATTTGTAATTTTTTAACAGGTGAATTTACAAATGAACTTGAGCTGGGACTATGGACATTCCCCATACCAATTGAAAATGAAAACAAGGTAGAACAAATTAGCTATTTTTTGGTATTCTTTAAAAATAAAGAGTATGATCACTTTCAGGTGATCAGGTAATTTTGTTGCTTCTTCACCCCAACTTTCCCAGTTGCTGCCAGCACCTTCGTGCCTGGAGCTCCTGACCAGATGCACAGTGCTGCACATGGCCAGTCCCTGAGCTTTTGTGGTGACTGTATGAGCACTCTGGGATGACACACACCTTTTGTGTGTCTCCACTCACCTCTAAACCACTAGGAACGTTTTCATAACGTGCTTTCCAAGGAAAATCTCCATTGTGACCATCTGTGG
The DNA here is from genome assembly GCF_027580195.1 of Bos mutus. Classification (NCBI taxonomy): domain Eukaryota; kingdom Metazoa; phylum Chordata; class Mammalia; order Artiodactyla; family Bovidae; genus Bos; species Bos mutus. The sequence goes on along the minus strand of NC_091632.1, from coordinate 50,456,905 downwards.
AGACAGTGGAAACCTGTGTTTACTTTTTATTTTTTTGACTTTTTCTACTCGTTCTATTCTTTTTGTAATTGAAGCATAGTTGATTTACAATGTTGTGTTAGTATCTGGTATACAGCAAAGTGATTTAGTTACATTTATAAGTATACATATATACAGGGGCTTCCCTCGTGGCTCAGACGGGGAGAATCCATCAGCAATGTAGGGGACTTGGGTTCACTCCTTGGATCAGGAAGACTCCCTGGAGAGGGAATAGCAACCCACTCCAGTATTCTTGCCTGGAGAATTCCATGGGCAGAGAAGCCTGGTGGGCTACAGTCCATGAAGTCGCAAAGAGTTGGACATGACTGAGCAGCTAACACTTTCACTTTTCATACGTATACACATTCAGTTCAGTTCCGTTCAATTGCTCAGTCGTGTCCGACTCTTTGCGACCTCATGGACCGTGGCATGCCAGGCCACCTTGTCCATCACCAACTCCCGGAATTTACCCAAACTCATGTCCGTTGAGTTGGTGATGCCATCCAGTCATCTCATCCTCTGTTGTTCCCTTCTCCTCCTGCCCTCAATCTTTCTCAGCATTGGGGTCTTTTCAGATGAGTCAGCTCTTCACATCAGGTGGCCAAAATATTGGGTAATTTACATGAATTAGCCAACAACACCTATGCTGCTCTCTCTTCCTAACCCACTTTCTCTCATTTCCTCATTGCCCCTGACTTGTCTCCGTGTCATCCTTATACATATTCAGTTTTATATATATATATATATAAAATGTATGTATTATACATAATATATATATGTATGTATTATACATAATATATATTATGTATTATACATAATATATATATGTATGTATTATACATAATATATACATGTGTAT